>NC_041381.1:423801182-423956230 GCF_002162155.2 Triticum dicoccoides
TAAACAGCAAGAAAGCGCAAACTGGGCTTGACCCATCTCGGCTTGTTAGCGTGCATTGCCATGTGCAATTGACGCACGCGGCGACTATTTGACGCATTAAGTGAGTCGCTAGGAAACTCTCGCTGAAGGTCTAAGGTAATTGGGTCGGGCCGTTCGCGCGCTCTTAAATAAGAACAGAGAGGAAAGGGAGAACCAGGGATGGATCCTTGGCCACAAAGGATACCAGGCGATGCTGCTAGCCACTACGACCAAATTCCATTTGTGGTTGGAACTAGGGGCGCGACCTTCTTTATGCTATTTGAGCAAGTGTTTATTTGGTTTTCTTTCTCGTTTTCACACAGTTTGTTTTTCTGTTTCTTTGGTTTTATTTATTCTCCTTTTTCTTTTCTTTCCTTTTGAATATTTTTCCTTTTTTTTTTCATTTCTTCGTTCTTTTTTGCATTTTGAGTCTTTGTTCTTTTCTTCTTTCTTTCTTTTTGTTTCCGTTTTTGTTTTTGATTTTTTTTGGTTATAATTCTACATTTATTTTATATGTCAACAATATTTTTCAAATACAAGTCTAACATTTATTCTCATTTTTTTGTTTTTTCTTATGTTTGTTTTTGTTTTCACTCCATATTTTTTAATATGTCAAAAACATTTTTTTAATAAATAATCAACATGTTTTGTATACGCATTCAACATTGTCCAAACACATATTCAACATTGTTCAACATTTTAATACCTATTCAATAGTTTTTCAAATACATGTTCAACATTTCAATACCTATTCAATAGTTTTTCAAATACATGTTCAACATTTTTCAAATACTCATTCAACATGTTTTTAATACTTATTCAACATTTTCAAATAGTTTTTCAACTCTTTTAATACTTGTTCAACATTAAATATAAAGAAAAATACAAAAATAAAGCGAAAACCGACAACAGAAAACAGAAAGAAAAACAGGCTGTAGCCTCCCCCGCTGTGGGCCAGCCCTTCTGTTTTTTTTCCCCTGTGGTCGCTTAAAGCAAGAAATAGCGGT
The DNA here is from genome assembly GCF_002162155.2 of Triticum dicoccoides. NCBI lineage: Eukaryota > Viridiplantae > Streptophyta > Magnoliopsida > Poales > Poaceae > Triticum > Triticum dicoccoides. Next base: position 423,802,208 of record NC_041381.1, read on the forward strand.
GCCCATTGCCGCCTGAGGGCGGCGTATATCTGGAGCTTGAGATGAGGAACCCAACCGGCTGGAGTTGAAGAGGACGGACGACAGAGCGTTCACCAATGGTCGATGAGGAACGCGGCCGGCTAGAGCTCAAGAGTTGCGGGGTAGGACGGACGATAGAGCGCACTTTTGATGTGGACTTGGGAGAAACGTAGTGGGCAGCCGGTCAAAGATCGGTCGTGCTCACCTCTCCCGGACGTCCAGATCTGTCTCTCCTCTGCATGCAGTTCCGGTCAGCTTTTATGCTACTCGTCGGAGTGGGAGAAAAATATACAGGTTCGCGTGGGCACTCAGCGGCAACGTGCGGCCTTCCTCGTTGTGAGCGTTGGTCAAAACCCGTTCTCCGCGTGGGTCGTATCGTCCGTGAGCAGAGTTTCCTAAACTCTGGAAGATGTGAAGTACTGAATTTGTTCTCCTTTTCGAAGAGTAAAATTTACCACCCCGTTTTGCCCGTTGCCATGCGTCCAAAGGTGTTACCGCTTCCATGCAAGACATGCCGGTGAGCCGGGCTACATGACACACAGACACAGGCGTTGCCGAAAACGGGACACCTTGAATCCGTGATCAGGGATATTTCCATGCCACGTATGTACGCGCGGGGTCGCAACGCAGATGGCCATGGCCACGACCAGGAGGCGTGAGGCGGACGGCCCAGCGGGTGCGACAGGGCCAGCAGCGGCATGCTGGTGCTGGTTCGAAGAAGGTCAGCGGATGTGCGCGTGTGTGCGGCGAGTGCCAACCCAGTAGCTTGAGCAAGTGGACAAAAGGGTGCATGCATATCGCAGGGTCCCTGGATCACGACTAGGTCATCCTACTAGTCGCGCAAATAGCCAGAATAGTCTTACTATTTTCTTCTCTTCTACGACGAAGCTGCCCAGTGCCCAACGTAAGGGACTTTCGCCCCCTACCTGCTAGACTCGAACATGTGCAGAAGGGACACATGTTGCGTGGTTAGCACATCATTTCTGCTGACGGGACACAGATTGTCTATCAAAATGATGCCAAAATGACGATTCAGCATGTTGATCACTCTAGACCTGGTGACAGGATATATGATGCCAAAATGACGATTCAGCATGTTGATCACTCCAGACTTGGTGACAGGATATATGATGCCAAAATGACGATTCAGCATGTTGATCACTCTAGCCCTGGTGTGTAGGGATGGCATCTCTCTCAAAAACTGTGACATGACGTTAACCATAAGAAGAGGCCCGGTCAATCATGGAGCAAGCTTATAGTGAATCAGAAGTGTAGGCTAATGGAAGAGCATATACTCTTCTTTATTAGACACTAGATAACACCTTGCCACGCTTATCCAGATAACCTTTTTTCTTCTTCTTTTATAAACCATCTTATATCCATATATTGTGATCGATTCTTACACAATCAAAGCGTGCAAGTTGGATCGTGACGCACTAGCGCACGGAACGATTACGGTAAGTATTATTTTTCTATTGGACAGATAGAAAATAAAATGGCCTGGTAAGAAGCTTGGGTGGGCGATCGAAACAGACACGCGGAGGAGCACCGGGTCTGATGAGGATCACACCACTTATGCAGTTGATTGGTGAAAATCATTCGACATTTGCACCTCTCACCGTCAGGAACTCGGGATCCTTCGATGGTTCGACGCAGCTCGCGACGAATGGAGTAGTCGTGTTTCCTACGCTGGTCGGCCGTCTCGTCGTATCCTGAGTGCTCTCTCCGTCCCGTCCATCCGCATACTCCCTATACATGGGGACCGGCCGCTCCAGGGGCCCGCGGCGACGGGGCATAGCAGGTCTACGTGGCAGATGGGTCGGCTTCCTGGTCCACAGGCAGGTCGACGCATGACTTGTGACTATTCTCTCGTTGATCGACCACATATATTTTCCCATGGGAAACCCGGTACGGTATGCTCAAAGATCGAGCTGAATGTAGACGCTCTTATGCCCGCTTGCCCGCTCGCCCGCTCCCCCACTAAGGTTCCCCCAGCCGCCGGCGGGCCCTAGGCCCTTCCCGCCGCCGCCCGTCCGGTGCGGCGCCCCGCTCCCCCGCTCCTGCCCCCCCCTCTCCCCTCCTCCCCGTCCCGCCGCCTTCGCCGTCTCCCTGGGAGGCGGCCGGGGCGGCAGCGACCCCCTTACGCCTCGACCGCCCCCTTTCCGTCCTCCCCCTCCCCCTTCCCCCGTCGCCATCGGCGATCGCCCCCGGATCTGGCCGGGTGGTGTCGGCGGCGGCGGGCCGTTCCTTACCCGCATGCGCTCCTCCTTCTCGGGGTGGGGGGAGGCGGCGGCGGCGCTCGACCGGTGGCGGTCCAGCGTCCTGGTGCGGAGGCCGGCGGCGCTCGCTGTGGTGGTGCCCCCTCTTGGCGGCAGGGCGGTCCAGTGATGCTGGCCGGCCGGTGGCGCGTCCCCGGCCCAGATCTGGGCCGGCCGTTGGCAGGATCAACCTCGTGAGGGAGCCTGGAGGGATCAGCCTCGCAAGGACCGCCCGCAGGGCAACGCAGGTCTTCCTCCTCTGCCGCCACCACCAAGAAGGAATGACGACTACCACCAGGACGAGGGGGCTGGGGGCTTTCAGGAGCCACGTGCTATCGCTTGCATCTTGGGCGGAGCTCAGGCCCCAACCTCTCAAGACATCTTCAAGCAGTTTGCTCGCGAGGTGAATGCAGTCTTTCCCAGGCTTGAGGCCACGCGCCTGCTCAGGTGGTCCAAGTGCGCCATCACCTTCAGCTCAACAGATCAACTCAAGTGTGCGGCTACCGCTGACGTCCTCCCTATGCTTTGTTCCCCAGTCATCAGCAATGTGCAAGTCACCAGGACCCTCATTGATGCGGTGCATGGCTCAACATTCTGTCCGTTGAGACGTTCAACAACCTTCAAGTGCCATATGATCAACTTCAGCCTACCAAGCCTTTCTCAGGAGTTACTGACGGCTCCACCACCCCGATAGGGCAGGTCCGCCTCCCTGTCACCTTCGAACAACACAACAACTACCACACCGAGCTCATCGACTTCGACGTCGCCCACATCCGCCTGCCATATAATGCCATCCTCGGGTATCCAGCCCTGGCCAAGTTCATGGCGGTGACCCACCACGGCTAAAACGTCCTCAAGATGCCAGGAAGCGGCGGAATCATCACGGTCCCTTGCGAGGAAAGAGATGCGGTGTGCTCCCTCGAGCGCGCCTTCCAAGCTGCATCAATCGAGGACCCGGCCAGCAAGGGCGAGAACCCTCCAGAGGCAGTCCCCAAGAAGAAGAGGACACCGCTCAGCTCAAGGCCTCAGGAGGTTGGCATCTCAGGAGGTGCCGCATCAGGATCCGCGTGTTGGAAATATGCCCTAGAGGCAATAATAAAATGGTTATTATTATATTTCTTTGTTCATGATAATTGTCTGTTATTCATGCTATAATTGTATTATCCGGAAATCGTAATACACGTGTGAATACATAGACCACAACATGTCTCTAGTGAGCCTCTAGTTGACTAGCTCGTTGATCAATAGATAGTTATGGTTTCCTGACTATGGACATTGGATGTCATTGATAACGGGATCACATCATTAGGAGAATGATGTGATGGACAAGACCCAATCCTAAGCATAGCTCAAAGATTGTGTAGTTCGTTTAGCTAGAGCTTTTCCAAATGTCAAGTATCATTTCCTTAGACCATGAGATTGTGCAACTCCCGGATACCGTAGGAGTGCTTTGGGTGTACCAAACGTCACAATGTAACTGGTTGACTATAAAGGTGCACTGCGGGTATCTCCGAAAGTGTCTGTTGGGTTGGCACGAATCGAGACTGGGATTTGTCACTCCGTATGACGGAGTGGTATCTCTGGGCCCACTCGGTAATGCATCATCATAATGAGCTCAATGTGACCAAGTGTCTGGTCACGGGATCATGCATTACGGTACGAGTAAAGTGACTTGTCGGTAACGAGATGAAACGAGGTATTGGGATACCGACGATCGAGTCTCGGGCATGTAACGTACCGATTGACAAAGGGAATTGTATATGGGGTTGCTTGAATCCTCGACACCGTGGTTCATCCGATGAGATCGTTGAGGAGTATGTGGGATCCAACATGGGTATCCAGATCCCGCTGTTGGTTATTGACCGGAGAGGCGTCTCGGTCATGTCTGCATGTCTCCCGAACCCGTAGGGTCTACACACTTAAGGTTCAGTGACGCTAGGGTTGTAGAGATATGAGTATGCAGTAAACCGAAAGTTGTTCAGAGTCCCGGATGAGACCCCGGACGTCACGAGGAGTTCCGGAATGGTCCGGAGGCAAAGAATTATATATAGGAAGTCGAGTTTCGGCCATCGGGAAAGTTTCGGGGGTCACCGGTATTGTACAGGGACCACCGAAAGGGTCCCGGGGGTCCATCGGGTGGGGCCACCTATCCCGGAGGGCCCCATGGGCTGAAGTGGGAGGGGAACCAGCCCCAGGTGGGCTGGTGCACCCCCCCTTGGGCCCCCCTGCGCCTAGGGTTGGAAACCCTAGGGGTGGGGGGCGCCTCCACTTGCCTTGGGGGGCAAGCCACCCCCTTGGCCGCCGCCCCCCCAGGAGATCCCATCTCCTAGGGCCGGCGCCCGCCTAGGGGCCCTATATAAAGAGGGGGGAGGGAGGGCAGCCGCACCCATGCTCTTGGCGCCTCCCTCTCCCCTTGCTACACCTCTCCCTCTCGCAGAAGCTTGGCGAAGCCCTGCCGAGATCGCTGCTGCATCCACCACCACGCCGTCGTGCTGCTGGATCTTCATCAACCTCTCCTCCCCCCTTGCTGGATCAAGAAGTAGGAGACGTCTTCCTAACTGTACGTGTGTTGAACGCGGAGGTGTCGTCCGTTCGGCGCTAGGATCTCCGGTGATTTGGATCACGACGAGTACGACTCCCTCAACCCCGTTCCCTTGAACGCTTCCACTCGATCTATAAGGGTATGTAGATGCACTCCTCTCTCTCGTTGCTAGATGAACTCATAGATTGATCTTGGTGAAACCGTAGGAATTTTTTTTATTTTCTGCAACGTTCTCCAACAGTGGCATCATGAGCTAGGTCTATGCGTAGTTCTCTTTGCACGAGTAGAACACAAATTTGTTGTGGGCGTAGATGTTGTCAACTTTCTTGCCACTACTAGTCTTATTTTGCTTCAGCGGTATTGTGGGATGAAGCGACCCAGACCGCCCTTACACTTACGCTTACGTGAGACAGGTTCCACCGACTGACATGCACTAGCTGCATAAGGTGGCTAGCGGGTGTCTGTCTCTCCCACTTTAGTTGGAGCGGATTCGATGAAAAGGGTCCTTATGAAGGGTAAATAGAAGTTGACAAATCACGTTGTGGCTTTTACGTAGGTAAGAAAACGTTCTTGCTAGAACCCTATTGCAACCACGTAAAACATGCAACAACAATTAGAGGACGTCTAACTTGTTTTTGCAGCATATGATTTGTGATGTGATATGGCCAAAAGTTGTGATGAATGATGAATGATATATATGTGATGTATGAGATCATGTTCTTGTAATAGGAATCACGACTTGCATGTCGATGAGTATGACAACCGGCAGGAGCCATAGGAGTTGTCTTAATTATTGTATGACCTGCGTGTCAATAATTTAACGCCATGTAATTATTTTACTTTATTGCTAAACCGTTAGCCATAGTAGTAGAAGTAATAGTTGGCGAGCAACTTCATGGAGACACGACGATGGAGATCATGATGATGGAGATCATGGTGTCATGCCAGTGACGAAGATGATCATGGAGCCCCGAAGATGGAGATCAAAGGAGCTATATGATATTGGCCATATCATGTCACTGTTTAATTGCATGTGATGTTTATTATGTTTATGCATCTTGTTTACTTAGAACGACGGTAGTAAATAAGATGATCCCTCATAATAATTTCAAGAAAGTGTTCCCCCTAACTGTGCACCGTTGCGAAAGTTCATCGTTTCGAAGCACCACGTGATGATCGGGTGTGGTAGATTCTAACGTTCACATACAACGGGTGTAAGACAGATTTACACATGCAAAACACTTAGGTTAACTTGACGAGCCTAGCATGTACAGACATGGCCTCGGAACACAAGAGACCGAAAGGTCAAACATGAGTCGTATGGAAGATACGATCAACATGGAGATGTTCACCAATGATGACTAGTCCGTCTCACGTGATGACCGGACACGGCCTAGTCGACTCGGATCATGTATCACTTAGATGACTAGAGGGATGTCTAATCTGAGTGGGAGTTCATTAAATAATTTGATTAGATGAACTTAATTATCATGAACTTAGTCTAAAAACCTTTGCAAATATGTCTTGTAGATCAAATGGCCAACGCTCATGTCCACCTCAATTTCAACACGTTCCTAGAGAAAACCAAGCTGAAAGATGATGGCAGCAACTATACGGACTGGGTCCGGAACCTGAGGATCATCCTCATAGCTGCAAAGAAATATTATGTCTTAGAAGCACCGCTAGGTGAAGCTCCCATCCTAGAGAACCAAGACATCATGAACGCTTGGCAGTCTCGTGCTGATGATTACTCCCTCGTTCAGTGTGGCATGCTTTACAGCTTAGAACCGGGGCTCCAAAAGCATTTTAAGCAACACAGAGCATATGAGATGTTCGAAGAGCTGAAAATGGTTTTCCAAGCTCATGCCCGGGTCGAGAGATATGAAGTCTCCGACAAGTTCTTCAGCTGTAAGATGGAGGAAAATAGTTCTGTCAGTGAGCACATACTCAAAATGTCTGGGTTGCACAACCGCTTGACTCAGCTGGGAGTTAATCTCCCGGATGACACGGTTATTGACAGAATCCTTCAGTCGCTTCCACCAAGCTACAAGAGCTTTGTGATGAACTTCAATATGCAGGGGATGGAAAAGACCATTCCTGAAGTATATTCAATGCTGAAATCAGCAGAGGTAGAGATCAAAAAGGAACATCAAGTGTTGATGGTGAATAATACCACTAAGTTCAAGAAAGGCAAGGGTAAGAAGAACTTCAAGAAGGACGGCAAGGAAGTTGCCACGCCCGGTAAGCCAGCTGCCGGGAAAAAGTCAAAGAATGGACCCAAGCCTAAGACTGAGTGCTTTTATTGCAAAGGGAATGGTCACTAGAAGCGGAACTGCCCCAAATACTTAGCGGACAAGAAGGCTGGCAACACTAAAGGTATATGTGATATACATGTAATTGATGTGTACCTTACCAGTGCTCGTAGTAGCTCCTGGGTATTTGATACCGGTGCCGTTGCTCATATTTGTAACTCAAAGCAGGAGCTACGGAATAAGCGGAGACTGGCGAAGGACGAGGTGACGATGCACGTCGGGAATGGTTCCATAGTCGATGTGATCACCGTCGGCACGCTACCTCTACATTTACCTATGGGGGTTAGTTTTAAACCTCAATAATTGTTATTTAGTGCCAGCTTTGAGCATGAACATTGTATCTGGATCTCGTTTAATACGAGATGGCTACTCATTTAAATCTGAGAATAATGGTTGTTCTATTTATATGAGAGATATGTTTTATGGTCATGCCCCAATGGTCAATCGTTTATTCTTAATGAATCTCGAACGTGATGTTACACATATTCATAGTGTGAATACCAAAAGATGTAAAGTTGATAACGATAGTCCCACATACTTGTGGCACTGCCGCCTTGGTCACATTGGTGTCAAGCGCATGAAGAAGCTCCATGCTGATGGACTTTTAGAGTCTCTCGATTATGAATCATTTGACACATGCGAACCATGCCTCATGGGCAAAATGACCAAGACTCCGTTCTCCGGAACGATGGAGCGAGCAACCAACTTATTGGAAATCATACATACTGATGTGTGCGGTCCAATGAGCGTTGAGGCTCGCGGAGGATATCGTTATGTTCTCACTCTCACTGATGACTTGAGTAGATATGGGTATGTCTACTTGATGAAACACAAGTCTGAGACCTTTGAAAAGTTCAAGGAGTTTCAGAATGAGCTAGAGAATCAACGTGACTGAAAAATAAAATTCTTACGATCAGATCGTGGAGGAGAATATTTAAGTCACGAATTGGTACGCACTTAAGGAAATGTGGAATCGTTTCACAACTCAGGCCGCCTGGAACACCTCAGCGTAACGGTGTGTCCGAACATCGTAATCGCACTTTATTGGATATGGTGCGATCTATGATGTCTCTTACCGATTTACCGCTATCTTTTTGGGGATACGCTCTAGAGACAGCTACATTCACTTTAAATAGGGCACCGTCTAAATCCATTGAGACGACACCGTATGAATTATGGTTTGGGAAGAAACCTAAGCTGTCGTTTCTAAAAGTTTGGGGATGCGATGCTTATGTCAAGAAACTTCAACCTGAAAAGTTCAAACCCAAGTCGGAAAAATGCACCTTCATAGGATACCCTAAGGAAACCATTGGGTATACCTTCTATCTTAGACCCAAAGGCAAGATCTTTGTTGCCAAGAACGGGTCCTTTCTGGAGAAAGAGTTTCTCTCGAGAGAAGTAAGTGGAAGGAAAGTGGAACTGATGAAGTACTACCTCTTGATCCGGTAAGTAGCGCAGCTCAGGAAGATGTTTCTGTAGTGCCTAAACCGACTGGAGAGGAAATTAATGATGATGATCAAGGTACTTCGGATCAAGTTGCTACTGAACTTTGTAGGTCCACAAGGACACGTTCCACACCAGAGTGGTATGGCAACCCTGTCCTAGAAATCATGTTGTTAGACAACGTTGAACCTTCAAACTATGAAGAAGCAATGGCGGGCCCAGATTCCAACAAATGGCTTGAAGCCATGCAATCCGAGATAGAATCCATGTATGAAAACAAAGTATGGCCTTTGACAGACTTGCCCGATGATCGGCGAGCGATAGAAAACAAATGGATCTTTAAGAAGAAGACGGACGCGGATGGTAATGTTACCATCTATAAAGCTCGACTTATCGCTAAGGGTTATCGGCAAGTTCAAGGGGTTGACTACGATGAGACCGTCTGAATCATGTTAGCAATTGCCGCATACTATGATTATGAGATATGGCAGATGGACGTCAAAATGGCATTCCTTAACGGTTATCTTAAGGAAGAGCTGTATTGAAGGAAATATGCCCTAGAGGCAATAATAAAGTTATTATTTATTTCCTTATTTCATGATAAATGTTTATTATTCATGCTAGAATTGTATTAACCGGAAACATAATACATGTGTGAATACATAGACAAACAGAGTGTCACTAGTATGCCTCTACTTGACTAGCTCGTTGATCAAAGATGGTTAAGTTTCCTAGCCATAGACATGAGTTGTCATTTGATTAACAGGATCACATCATTAGGAGAATGATGTGATTGACATGACCCATTCCATTAGCTTAGCACCCGATCGTTTAGTATGTTGCTATTGCTTTCTTCATGACTTATACATGTTCCTATGACTATGAGATTATGCAACTCCCGTTTGCCGCAGGAACACTTTGTGTGCTACCAAACATCACAGCGTAACTGGGTGATTATAAAGGTGCTCTACAGGTGTCTCCGAAGGTACATGTTGGGTTGGCATATTTCGAGATTATGTTTTGTCACTCTGATTGTTGGAGAGGTATCTCTGGGCCCTCTCGGTAATACACATCACTTAAAGCCTTGCAAGCATTGCAACTAATGAGTTAGTTGTGAGATGATGTATTACGGAACGAGTAAAGAGACTTGCCGGTAACGAGATTGAACTAGGTATTGGAAAACGACGATCGAATCTCGGGCAAGTAACATACCGATGACAAAGGGAACAACGTATGTTGTTATGCGGTTTGACCGATAAAGATCTTCGTAGAATATGTAGGAGCCAATATGAACATCCAGGTTCCACTATTGGTTATTGATCGGAAATAGTTGTTGGGGAACGTAGTAATTTCAAAAATTTCCTACGCACACGCAAGATCATGGTGATGCATAGCAACGAGAGGGGAGAGTGTTGTCTACGTACCCTAGACCGAAGCGGAAGCATTGACGCAACGTAGAGGAAGTAGTCGTACGTCTTCCCGGTTCAACCGATCCAAGCACCGTTACTCTGACACCTCCGAGTTCTTGACACACGTACAGCTCGACGACGCACCCCGAGCTCCGATCCAGCAAAGCTTCGGGGAGGAGTTCCGTCAGCACGACGGCGTGGTGACGATCTTGGTGTTCAACTGTCGCAGGGCTTCGCCTAAGCACTGCTACAATATGACCGAGGTGTAATATCGTGGAGGGGGGCACCGCACACGGCTAAGGAACGGTCACGAAGATCAACATGTGTGTCCATGGGGTGCCCCCTGCCCCCGTATATAAAGGAGTGGAGGAGGGGAGGGCCGGCCCTCTCTATGGTGCGCCCTAGGGGAGTCCTACTCCCGCCGGGAGTAGGATTCCCCTTTTCCTAGTCCAACTAGGAACCCTTCCATGTAGTAGGAGTAGGAGAGAAGGAAAGGGAAGAGGGAAGGAGAAGGAAGGAAGGGGGCGCCCCCCCTCCCTAGTCCAATTCGGACTAGTCCAAGGGGAGGGGTGCGGCCACCCTTTTGGCCCTTTCTCTCCTTTCCCGTATGGCCCAAAGAGGCCCAATACGAATTCCCGTAACTCTCCGGTACTCCGAAAAATACCCGAATCACTCGAAACATTTACGAACTCCGAATATAGTCGTCCAATATATCGATCTTTACGTATCGACCATTTTGAGACTCCTCGTCATGTCCCCGATCTCATCCGGGACTCCGAACTCCTTCGGTACATCAAAACTCATAAACTCATAATATAACTGTCATCGAAACCTTAAGCGTGCGGACCCTACGGTTCGAGAACAATGTAGACATGACCGAGACACGTCTCCGGTCAATAACCAATAGCGGGACCTGGATGCCCATATTGGCTCCTACATATTCTATGAAGATCTTTATCGGTCAGACCGCATAACAACATACGTTGTTCCCTTTGTCATCGATATGTTACTTGCCCGAGATTCGATCGTTGGTATCCAATACCTAGTTCAATCTCGTTACCGGCAAGTCTCTTTACTCGTTCCGTAATACATCATTTCATAACTAGCTCATTAGTTACAATGCTTGCAAGGCTTAAGTGATGTGTATTACCGAGAGGGCCCAGAGATACCTCTCCGACAATCGGAGTGACAAAACCTAATCTCGAATTACGCCAACCCAACATGTACCTTTGGAGACACCTGTAGTACTCCTTTATAATCACCCAGTTACATTGTGACGTTTGATAGCACCCAAAGTGTTCCTCCGGTAAACGGGAGTTGCATAATCTCATAGTTACGGGAACATGTATAAGTCATGAAGAAAGCAATAGCAACATACTAAACGATCAAGTGCTAAGCTAACGGAATGGGTCTAGTCAATCACATCATTCTCCCAATGATGTGATCCCGTTAATCAAATGACAACTCTTTTGTCCATGGCTAGGAAACATAACCATCTTTGATAAACGAGCTAGTCAAGTAGAGGCATACTAGTGACACTATGTTTGTCTATGTATTCACACATGTATTATGTTTCCGGTTAATACAATTCTAGCATGAATAATAAACATTTATCATGATATAAGGAAATAAATAATAACTTTATTATTGCCTCTAGAGCATATTTCCTTCAGTCTCCCACTTGCAGTAGAGTCAATAATCTAGTTCACATCATCATGTGATTTAACACCAATATTCATATCTGTATATGATTAACACCCATAGTTCACATCATCATGTGATCAACACCCAAAGGGTTTACTAGAGTCAATAATCTAGTTCATATCGCTATGTGATTAACACCCAAAGAGTACTAAGGTATGATCATGTTTTGCTCGTGAGAGAAGTTTAGTCTACGGGTCTGTCAAATTCAGAGCCGTATGTATTTTGCAAATATTCTATGTCTACAATGCTCTGCATGGAGCTACTCTAGCTAATTGCTCCCACTTTCAATATGTATCCAGATTGAGACTTAGAGTTATCTGGATCAGTGTAAAAGCTTGCATCATTGTAACTTTTTACGACGGGCTCTTTTATCACCTCCATAATCGAGAAACATCTCCTTAGTCCTCACTAAGGATATTCTTGACCGCTGTCCAGTGATCTACTCTTATATCAAAATTGTATTCCTTTGTCAAACTCAGAGCAAGGTATACAATAGGTCTGGTTCACAGCATAGCATATTTTATAGAACCTATGACTGAGGCATAGGGAATGACTTTTCATTCTCTTTCTATTTTCTGCCATAGTCGGGTTTTGAGTCTTGCTCAACTTCACACCTTGCAGCACATGCAAGAACTCTTTCTTTGACTGTTCCATTTTGAACTATTTCAAAATCTTGTCAAGGTATGTACTCATTGAAAATCTTATCAAGCGTCTTGATCTATCTCAATAGATCTTGATGCTTAATATGTAAGTAGCTTCACTGAGGTCTTTCTTTGAAAAAACTCCTTTTAAACACTCCTTTATGCTTTGCAGAATAATTCTACATTATTTCCGACCAACAATATGTCATTCACATATACTTATCAGAAATGTTGTAGTGCTCCCACTCACTTTCTTGTAAATACAGGCTTCACCACAAGTCTGTATAAAACTATATGCTTTGATCAACTCATCAAAGCATATATTCCAACTCCGAGATGCTTGCACCAGTCCATAGATGGATCGCTGGAGCTTGTACATTTTGTTAACACCTTTAGGATTGACAAAACCTTCTGGCTGCATCATATACAACTCTTTTTTAATAAATCCATTAAGGATTGCAGTTTTGTTATCCATTTGCCAGATTTCATAAAATGCGGCAATTGCTAACATGATTCGGACAGACTTTAAGCATCGATATGAGTGAGAAAATCTCATCGTAGTCAACACCTTGAACTTTGTCAAAAACCTTTTTCGACAAGTCTAGCTTTGTGGATCAACACCTAGAAAATCTCAATGTCTCGCCGATCATTGGGCAAGTCAATCAAAGTCCATACTTTGTTTTCATACATGGATCTTATCTCAGATCTCATGGCCTCAAGCCATTTTGCGGAATCTGGGCTCACCATCGCTTCTTCATAGTTCGTAGGTTCGTCATGGTCTAGTAACATAACTTCCAGAACAGGATTACCGTACCACTCTGGTGCGGATCTTACTCTGTAAGACCTACGAGATTCTGTAGTAACTTAATATGAAGTTTCATGATCATCATCATTAACTTCCTCACTAATTGGTGTAGTAGTCACAGGAACAGATTTTTGTGATGAACTACTTTCAAATGAGGGAGCAGGTACAGTTACCTCATCAAGTTCTACTTTCTTCCCACTCACTTCTTTCAAGAGAAACTCCTTCTCTAGAAAGGATTCATTCTTAGCAACGAATGTTTTGCCTTCGGATCTGTGATAGAAGGTGTACCCAACAGTTTCCTTTGGGTATTCTATGAAGACGCACTTCTCCGATCTGGGTTTGAGCTTATCAGGTTGAAAACCTTTTTCATATAAGCATCGCAACTCCAAACTTTAAGAAACGACAGCTTAGGTTTACTGCTAAACCATAGTTCATACGGTGTCGTCTCAACGGATTTAGATGGTGCCCTTTTAAACATGAATGCAGCTATCTCTAATGCACAACCCCAAAACGATAGTGGTAAAACCGATAAGAGACATCATAGATCGCACCATATCCAATAAAGTGCGGTTACGACGTTCGGACACACCATAACGTTGTGGTGTTCCAGGCGGCGTGAGCTGTGAAACTATTCCACATTGTTTTAATTGAAGACCAAACTCGTAACTCAAATATTCGTCTCCGCGATCAGATCGTAAAAACTTTGTTTTCTTGTTACGATGATTTTTCCACTTCACTCTGAAATTCTTTGAACTTTTCAATTATTTCAGACTTATGTTTCATCAAGTAGATATACCCATATCTGCTCAAATCATCTTGTGAAGGTCAGAAAATAACGATACTTGCCACGAGCATCAACACTCATTGGATCACATACATCGGTATGTATTATTTCCAACAAGTCAGTAGCTCGTTCCATTGTTCTGAAGAACGGAGTTTTAGTCATCTTGCCCAAAAGGCACGGTTCGCAAGCATCAAATGATTCATAACCAAGTGATTCCGAAAATCCATCTTTATGGAGTTTCTTCATGCGCTTTACACCGATGTGACCCAAACAGCAGTGCCACAAATAAGTTGCACTATCGTTATTAACTTTGCATCTTTTGGCATCAATATTATGAATATGTGTATCACTACGATCGAGATCCAACAAACTATTTTCATTGGGTGTATGACCATTGAAGGTTTTATTCATGTAAACAAAACAACAATTATTCTCTGATTTTAAATGAATAACCGTATTGCAATAAACATGACCAAATCATATTCATGCTCAACGCAAACGCCAAATAACATTTATTTAGGTTCTACACAAATCTCGAAAGTGTAGGGAGAGTGTGATGATGATCATATCAATCTTGGAACTATTTCCAACTCACATCGTAACTTCATCCTCAACTAGTCTCTGTTTATTCCGTAACTCCTGTTTTGAGTTACTAATATTTAGCAACCGAACAAGTATCAAATACTCAGGGGCTACTATAAACACTAGTAAGGTACATATCAATAACATGTATATCAAATATACCCTTGTTCACTTTGCCATCCTTCTTATCCACCAAATATTCAGGGTATTTCCATTTCCAGTGACCATTTCCTTTGCAGTGTAAGAACTCAGTTTCAGGCTTTGGTCCAGCTGTGGGCTTCTTCGCGGAAGTGACAACTTACTTGTCATTCTACTTGAAGTTCCCTTTCTATCCCTTTGCCCTTTTCTTGAAACTAGTGGTCTTGTCAATCATCAACACTTGATGCTCTTTCTTGATTTCTACCTTCGTCGATTTCAACATCACGAAGAGCTCGGGAATCGTTTTCGTCATCCCTTGCATACTATAGTTCATCACAAAGTTCTACTAACTTAGTGATGGTGACTAGAGAACTCTGTCAATCACTATCTTATCTGGAAGATTACCTCCCACTTGATTCAAGCGATTGAAGTACCCAGACAATCTGAGCACATGCTCACTAGTTGAGCGATTCTCCTCCATCTTTTAGCTATAGAACTTGTTGGAGACTTCATATCTCTCAACTCGGGTATTTGCTGGAAATATTAACTTCAACTCCTGGAACATCTCATATGGTCCATGACGTTCAAAACGTCTTTGAAGTCCCGATTCTAAACCGTTAAGCATGATGCACTAAACTATCAAGTAGTCATCATATTGAGCTAGCCAAACGTTCATAACATCTGCATCTGCTCCTGCAATAGGTTTGTCACCTAGCGGTGCATCAAGGACATAATTCTTCTGGGCAGCAATGAGGATAAACCTCAGATCACAGATCCAATCCGCATCATTGCTACTAACATCTTTCAACACAATTTTCTCTAGGAACATATCAAAATAAACATATGAAAGCAACAACGCGAGCTATTGATCTACAACATAATTTGCAAAATACTACCAGGACTAAGTTCATGATAAATTTAAGTTCAATTAATCATATTACTTGAGAACTCCCACTTAGACAGACATCTCTCTAGTCATCTAAGTGATCACGTGATCCAAATCAACTAAACCATGTCCGATCATCACGTGAGATGGAGTAGTTTTCAATGGTGAACATCACTATGTTGATCATATCCACTATATGATTCACGCTCGACCTTTCGGTCTCCGTGTTTCGAGGCCATATCTGTATATGCTAGGCTCGTCAAGTTTAACCCGAGTATTCCGCGTGTGCAACTGTTTTGCACCCGTTGTATTTGAACGTAGAGCCTATCACACCCGATCATCACGTGGTGTCTCAGCACGAAGAACTTTCGCAACAGTGCATACTCAGGGAGAACACTTCTCGATAATTAGTGAGAGATCATCTTATAATGCCACCGTCAAACAAAACAGAATAAGATGTATAACAGAAAAACATCATATGCAATCAAAATATGTGACATGATATGGCCATGATCATCTTGCGCCTTTTGATCTCCATCTCCAAAGTACTGTCATGATCTCTATCGTTACTGGCACAACACCATGATCTTCATCATCTTGATCTATATCAATGTGTCGTCACATGGTCGTCTCGCCTACTATTGCTATCGCATAGCGATAAAGTAAAGCAATTATTTGGCATTTGCATCTTATGCAACAAAGAGACAACCATAGGGCTTCTTCCAGTTGCCGATAACTTCAACAAAACATGATCATCTCATACAATAACTTATATCTCATCACGTCTTGACCATATCACATCAGAACACGCCCTGCAAAAACAAGTTAGACGTCCTCTACTTTGTTGTTGCAAGTTTTACGTGGCTGCTACGGGCTGAGCAAGAACCGTTCTTACGTACGCATCAAAACCACAACGATAGTTCGTCAAGTTGGTGCTGTTTTAACCTTCGCAAGGACCGGGCGTAGCCACACTCGATTCAGCTAAAGTGAGAGAGACAGACACCCACCAACCACCTTTAAGCACAAGTGCTCATAACGGTGAAACCAGTCTCGCGTAAGCGTACGCGTAATGTCGGTCCGGGCCGCTTCATCTCACAATACCGCCGAACCAAAGTATGACATGCTGGTAAGCAGTATGACTTGTATCACCCACAACTCACTTGTGTTCTACTCGTGCATATAACATCAACGCATAAAACCAGGCTCGGATGCCACTGTTGGGGAACATAGTAATTTCAAAAATTTCCTACGCACACGCAAGATCATGGTGATGCATAGCAACAAGAGGGGAGAGTGTTGTCTATGTACCCTCGTAGACCGAAGCGGAAGCGTTGACGCAACGTAGAGGAAGTAGTCGTACGTCTTCCCGGTTCAACCGATCCAAGCACCGTTACTCCGGCACCTCCGAGTTCTTGACACACGTACAACTCGATGACGCACCCCGAGCTCCGATCCAGCAAAGCTTCGGGGAGGAGTTTCGTCAGCACGACGGCGTGGTGACGATCTTGATGTTCAACTGTCGCAGGGCTTCGCCTAAGCACCGCTACAATATGACCGAGGTGTAATATCATGGAGGGGGGCACCGCACACGGCTAAGGAAAGGTTACGAAGATCAACTTGTGTGTCCATGGGGTGCCCCCTGCCCCCGTATATAAAGGAGTGGAGGAGGGGAGGGCCGGCCCTCTCTATGGCGCGCCCTAGGGGAGTCCTACTCCCGCCGGGAGTAGGATTCCCCTTTTCCTAGTCCAACTAGGAACCCTTCCATGTAGTAGGAGTAGGAGAGAAGGAAAGGGAAGAGAGAAGGAGAAGGAAGGAAGGGGGCGCCCCCCCTCCCTAGTCCAATTCGGACTAGTCCAAGGGGAGGGGTGCGGCCACCCTTTTGGCCCTTTCTCTCCTTTCCCGTATGGCCCAAAGAGGCCCAATACGAATTCCCGTAACTCTCCGGTACTCCGAAAAATACCCGAATCACTCGGAACCTTTCCGAACTCCAAATATAGTCGTCCAATATATCGATCTTTATGTCTCGACCATTTCGAGACTCCTCGTCATGTCCCCGATCTCATCCGGGACTCCGAACTCCTTCGGTACATCAAAACTCATAAATTCATAATATAACTGTCATCGAAACCTTAAGCGTGCGGACCCTACGGTTTGAGAACAATGTAGACATGACCGAGACACGTCTCTGCACAATAACCAATAGCGGGACCTGGATGCCCATATTGGCTCCTACATATTCTACGAAGATCTTTATCGGTCAGACCGCATAACAACATACGTTGTTCCCTTTGTCATCGGTATGTTACTTGCCCGAGATTCGATCGTCGGTATCCAATACCTAGTTCAATCTCATTACCGGCAAGTCTCTTTACTCGTTCCGTAATACATCATTTCATAACTAGCTCATTAGTTACAATGCTTGCAAGGCTTAAGTGATGTGTATTACCGAGAGGGCCCAGAGATACCTCTCCGACAATCGGAGTGGCAAAACCTAATCTCGAATTACGCCAACCCAACATGTACCTTTGGAGACACCTGTAGTACTCCTTTATAATCACCCAATTACGTTGCGACGTTTGGTAGCACCCAAAGTGTTCCTCCGGTAAACGGGAGTTGCATAATCTCATAGTTATAGGAACATGTATAAGTCATGAAGAAAGCAATAGCAACATACTAAACGATCAAGTGCTAAGCTAATGGAATGGGTCAAGTCAATCACATCATTCTCCCAATGATGTGATCCCGTTAATCAAATGACAACTCTTTTGTCCATGGCTAGGAAACATAACCATCTTTGATAAACGAGCTAGTCAAGTAGAGGCATACTAGTGACACTATGTTTGTCTATGTATTCACACATGTATTATGTTTCCGGTTAATACAATTCTAGCATGAATAATAAACATTTATCATGATATAAGGAAATAAATAATAACTTTATTATTGCCTCTAGGGCATATTTCCTTCAATAGTTCTAGGTCATGTCTACATAGTTCTCGAACCCGTAGGGTCCGCACGCTTAAGGTTTCGATGATAGTTATATTATGAATTTATGAGTTTTGATGTACCGAAGGAGTTCGGAGTCCCGGATGAGATCGGACACATGACAAGGAGTCTCAAAATGGTCGAGAGGTAAAGATCGATATATTGGACGACTATATTCAGAGTTCGGAAAGGTTCCGAGTGATTCGGGTATTTTTCGGAGTACCCGAGAGTTACGGGAATTCACCGGGGAGTATATGGGCCTTATTGGGCCATACGGGAATAGAGGAGAGAGGCCAAAAGGAAGGAGGCCTGCGCCCCCCTGGTCCGAATTGGACAAGGGGCACAGCCCCCCTTTCCTTCTTCCTCCCCCCCTCTTTCCCCTTCTCCTACTCCAACATGGGAGGTGGAATCCTACTAGGACTAGGGAGTCCTAGTAGGACTCCACACTTGGCGCGCCCCCTCCTAGGGCCGGCCTCCTCCCCCTTGCTCCTTTAGATACGGGGGCAGGGGGGCACCCCAGGACACACAAGTTGATCTACAGATCGTTCCTTAGCCGTGTGCGGTGCCCCCCTCCACCATATTTCACCTCGGTCATATCGTCGCGGAGTTTAGGCGAAGCCCTGCGCCGGTAGAACATCATCATCGTCACCACGCCGTCGTGCTGACGGAACTCATCCCCGATGCTTTGCTGGATTGGAGCCCGGGGAACGTCATCGAGCTGAACGTGTGCTAAACACGGAGGTGCCGTACGTTCGGTGCTGGGATCGGTCGGATCGTGAAGACGTACGACTACATCAACCACGTTGTCATAACGCTTCCGCTTACGGTCTACGAGGGTACATGGACAACACTCTCCCCTCTCGTTGCTATACCATCACCATGATCTTGCGTGTGCGTAGGAATTTTTTTGAAATTACTACGTTCCCCAACAGTGGCATCCGAGCCTAGGTTTTATGCATTGATGTTATATGCACGAGTAGAACACAAGTGAGTTGTAGGCGATACAAGTCATACTGCTTACCAGCATGTCATACTTTGGTTCGGTGGTATTATTGGATGAAGCGGCCCGGACCGACATTACGCGTACGCTTACGCGAGACTGGTTTTACCGCCGTGCTTTGCACACAGGTGATTAGCGGGTGTCAGTTTCTCCAACTTTAGTTGAACCGAGTGTGGCTACGCCCGGTCCTTGAGAAGGTTAAAACATCACCAACTTGACGAACTATCGTTGTGGTTTTGATGCGTAGGTAAGAACGGTTCTTGCTCAGCCCGTAGCAGCCACGTAAAACTTGCAACAACAAAGTAGAGGATGTCTAACTTGTTTTTGCAGGGCATGTTGTGATGTGATATGGTCAAGACGTGATGAGATATAAGTTGTTGTATGAGATGATCATGTTTTGTTGAAGTTATCGGCAACTGGCAGAAGCTCTATGGTTGTCTCTTTGTTGCATAAGATGCAAGTGCCAAATAATTGCTTTACTTTATCGCTATGCGATAGCAATAGTTGCAAGAGCAATAGTTGGCGAGACGACCATGTAACGACACATTGATATAGATAAAGATGATGAAGATCATGGTGTCGTGCCGGTGACGATAGAGATCAAGACAGTACTTTGGAGATGGACACCAAAGGCGCAAGATGATCATGGCCATATCATGTCACATATTTTGATTGCATATGATGTTTATCTGTTATACATCTTATTCTGTTTTGTTTGACGGTAGCATTATAAGATGATCTCTCACTAATTATCAAGAAGTGTTCTCCCTGAGTATGCACCATTGCCAAAGTTTGTCGTGCCCAGACACCACGTGATGATCGGGTGTGATAAGCTCTACGTCCATCTACAACAGGTGCAAGCCAGTTTTGCACACGCGGAATACTCAGGTTAAACTTGACGAGCCTAGCATATGCAGATATGGCCTCGGAACACGGAGACCGAAAGGTCGAGCGTGAATCATATAGTAGATATGATCAACATAATGATGTTCACCATTGAAAGCTACTCCATTTCACGTGATGATCGGTTATGGTTTAGTTGATTTGGATCACGTGATCACTTAGAGGATTAGAGGGATGTCTTTCTAAGTGGGAGTTCTTAAGTAATATGATTAATTGAACTTAAATTTATCATGAACTTAGTCCTAGTAGTATTTTGCAAATTATGTTGTAGATCAATAGCTTGCGTTGTTGCTTTCATATGTTTATTTTGATATGTTCCTAGAGAAAATTGTGTTGAAAAATGTTAGTAGCAATGATGCGGACTTGGTCCGTGATCTGAGTTTTATCCTCATTGCTGCACAGAAGAATTATGTCCTTAATGCACCACTAGGTGACAGACCTATTGCAGGAGCAGATGCAGATGTTATGAACGTTTGGCTAGCTCAATATGATGACTACTTGATAGTTTAGTGCACCATGCTTAACGGCTTAGAATCGGGACTTCAAAGACGTTTTGAACGTCATGGACCATATGAGATGTTCCAGGAGTTGAAGTTAATATTTCAAGCAAATACCCGAGTTGAGAGATATGAAGTCTCCAACAAGTTCTATAGCTAAAAGATGGAGGAGAATCGCTCAACTAGTAAGCATGTGATCAGATTGTCTGGGTACTACAATCGCTTGAATCAAGTGGGAGTTAATCTTCCAGATAAGATAGTGATTGACAGAATTCTCTAGTCACCATCAACAAGTTAGTAGAACTTCGTGATGAACTATAGTATGCAAGGGATGACGAAAACGATTCCCAAGCTCTTCGTGATGCTGAAATCGATGAAGGTAGAAATCAAGAAAAGCATCAAGTGTTGATTGTTGACAAGACCACTAGTTTCAAGAAAAGGGCAAAAGGAAGAAGTGGAACTTCAGGAAGAATGGCAAGCAAGTTGCTGCTCAAGTGAAGAAGCCCAAGTCTGGTCCTAAGCCTGAGACTAAGTGCTTCTACTGCAAAGGGACTAGTCACTGGAAGTTGAACTGCCCCAAGTATTTGGCGGATAAGAAGGATGGCAAAAGTGAACAAAGGTATATTGGATATACATGTTATTGATGTGTACTTTACTAGTGTTTATAGCAACCCCTCGGCATTTTGATACTGGTTCAGTTGCTAAGAGTAGTAACTCGAAACGGGAGTTGCAGAATAAACAGAAAATAGTAAAAAGGCGAGGTGACGATGTGTGTTGGAAGTAGTTCCAAGATTGAGATAATCATCATCGCACACTCCCTATACTTTCGGGATTAGTGTTGAAACTAAATAAGTGTTATTTGGTGTTTGCGTTGAGCATGAATATGATTTGATCATGTTTATTGCAATACGGTTATTCATTTTAGTAAGAAAATAAATTTTTGTTCTGTTTACATGAATAAAACCTTATATGGTTACACACCCAATGAAAATGGTTCGTTGGATCTCGATCATAGTGATACACATATTCATAATATTGAAACCAAAAGATGCAAAGTTAATAATGATAGTGCCACTTATTTGTGGCACTGCAGTTTAGGTCATATTGGTGTAAAGCGCATGAAAAAACTCCATGATGATGGGATTTTGGAATCACTTGATTATGAATCACTTGATGCTTGTGAACCATGCCTTATGGGCAAGATGACTAAAGACTCCGTTCTCCGGAACAATAGAGCGAGCAACTGACTTATTGGAAATAATACATATTGATGTATGTGATCCGATGAGTGTTGAGGCTCGCGGCAAGTATCATTATTTTCTGACCTTCACAGATGATTTGAGCAGATATGGGTATATCTACTTAATGAAACATAAGTCTGAAACATTTGAAAAGTTCAAAGAATTTCAGAGTGAAGTTGAAAATCATCGTAACAAGAAAATAAAATTTCTACGATCTGATCGTGGAGGAGAATATTTGAGTTACGAGTTTGGTCTTCAATTAAAACAATGTGGAATAGTTTCACAGCTCACGCCACCTGGAACACCACAACGTTATGGTGTGTCCGAACGTCGTAACCGCACTTTATTGGATATGGTGCGATCTATGATGTCTCTTACTGATTTACCATTATCGTTTTGGGGTTATGCATTAGAGACAGCTGCATTCACGTTAAAAGGGCACCATCTAAATCCGTTGAGACGACATCGTATGAACTATGGTTTAGAAGTAAACCTAAGCTGTCGTTTCTTAAAGTTTGGAGTTGCGATGCTTATATGAAAAAGGTTTTCAACCTGATAAGCTCGAACCCAAATCGGATAAGTGCGTCTTCATAGAATACCCAAAGGAAACTGTTGGGTACTCCTTCTATCACAGATCCAAAGGCAAAACATTCGTTGCTAAGAATGGATCCTTTCTAGAGAAGGAGTTTCTCTCGAAAGAAGTGAGTGGGAGGAAAGTAGAACTTGATGAGGTAACTGTACCTGCTCCTTTATTGGAAAGTAGTTCATCACAGAAATCTGTTCCTGTGACTACTACACCAATTAGTGAGGAAGTTAATGATGATGATCATGAAACTTCAGATTAAGTTACTACAGAACCTCGTAGGTCTTACAAAGTAAGATCCGCACCAGAGTGGTACGGTAATCCTGTTCTGGAAGTTATGTTACTAGACCATGACGAACCTACAAACTATGAAGAAGCGATGGTGAGCCCAGATTCCGCAAAATGGCTTGAGGCCATCAGATCTGAGATGAGATCCATGTATGAAAACAAAGTATGGACTTTGATTGACTTGCCCAATGATCGGCGAGACATTAAGATTAAATGGATCTTCAAGAGGAACACGGACGCTGATAGTGTTACAATCTACAAAGCTAGAATTGTCGCAAAAGGTTTTCGACAAATTCAAGGTGTTGACTACGATGAGAGTTTTTCACTCGAATCTATGCTTAAGTCTGTCTGAATCATGTTAGCAATTGCCGCATTTTATGAAATCTGGCAAATGGATAAATAAAACTGGATTCCTTAATGGTTTCCTTAAAGAAGAGTTGTATATGATGCAACCAGAAGGTTTTGTCAATCCGAAAGGTGCTAACAAATTGTGCAAGCTCCAGCGATCCATCTATGGACTGGTGCAAGCATCTCGGAGTTGGAATATACGCTTTGATGAGTTGATCAAAGCATATGGTTTTATACAGACTTTTGAAGAAGCCTGTATTTACAAGAAAGTGAGTGGGAGCTCTGTAGCATTTCTAATATTATATGTGGATGACATATTGTTAATTGGAAATGATATGGAAATTCTGGATAGCATGAAAGGATACTTGAATAAGAGTTTTTCAAAGAAAGACCTTGGTTAAGCTGCTAACACATTGAGCATCAAGATCTATAGAGATAGATCAAGACGCTTGATAAGATTTTTCAATGAGTACATACCTTGACAAGATTTTGAAGTAGTTCAAAATGGAACAGTCAAAGAAAGAGTTCTTGCCTGTGTTGCAAGGTGTAAAGTTGAGTAAGACTCAAAACCCGACCATGGCAGAAAATAGAAAAGAATGAACAGTCATTCCCTATGCCTCAGTCATAGGTTCTATAAAGCATGCTATGCTGTGTACTAGACCTATTGTATACCTTGCTCTGAATTTGGCAAAGGAATACAATTTTGATCTAAAAGTAGATCACTAGAACAGCGGTCAAGAATATCCTTAGTGAGGACTAAGGAGATGTTTCTCGATTATGGAGGTGATAAAAGAGCCAGTCGTAAGAAGTTACAACGATGCAAGCTTTTACACCAATCCAGATGACTCTAAGTCTCAATCTGGATACATATTGAAAGTGGGAGCAATTATCTAGAGTAGCTCCGTGCAGAGCATTGTGGACATAGAATATTTGCAAAATACATACGGCTCTGAATGTGATAGACCCGTTGACTAAACTTCTCTCATGAGCAAAACATGATCATACCTTAGTACTCTTTGGGTGTTAATCACATAGCCATGTGAACTAGATTATTGACTCTAGTAAACCCTTTGGGCGTTGATCACATGACGATGTGAACTATGGGTATTAATCACATACAGATGTGAATATTGGTGTTAAATCACATGGTGATGTGAACTAGATTATTGACTCTAGTGCAAGTGGGAGACTGAAGGAAATATGCCCTAGAGGCAATAATAAAGTTATTATTTATTTCCTTATTTCATGATAAATGTTTATTATTCATGCTAGAATTGTATTAACCGGAAACATAATACATGTGTGAATACATAGACAAACAGAGTGTCACTAGTATGCCTCTACTTGACTAGCTCGTTGATCAAAGATGGTTAAGTTTCCTAGCCATAGACATGAGTTGTCATTTGATTAACGGGATCACATCATTAGGAGAATGATGTGATTGACATAACCCATTCCATTAGCTTAGCACCCGATCGTTTAGTATGTTGCTATTGCTTTCTTCATGACTTATACATGTTCCTATGACTATGAGATTATGTAACTCCCGTTTGCCGGAGGAACACTTTGTGTGCTACCAAACGTCACAACGTAACTGGGTGATTATAAAGGTGCTCTACAGGTGTCTCTGAAGGTACATGTTGGGTTGGCGTAATTCGAGATTAGGTTTTGTCACTCCGATTGTCGGAGAGGTATCTCTGGGCCCTCTCGGTAATACACATAACTTAAGCCTTGCAAGCATTGTAACTAATGAGCTAGTTATGAAATGATGTATTACGGAACGAGTAAAGAGACTTGCCGGTAACGAGATTGAACTAGGTATTGGATACCGACGATCGAATCTCGGGCAAGTAACATACCGATGACAAAGGGAACAACGTATGTTGTTATGCGGTCTGACCGATAAAGATCTTCGTAGAATATGTAGGAGACAATATGAACATCCAGGTTCCACTATTGGTTATTGACCGGAAACAGTTCTAGGTCATGTCTACATAGTTCTCGAACCCGTAGGGTCCGCACGCTTCAGGTTTCGATGACAGTTATATTATGAGTTTATGAGTTTTGATGTACCGAAGAAGTTCAGAGTCCTGGCTGAGATCGTAGACATGACGAGGAGTCTCGAAATGGTCGAGACGTAAAGATCGATATATTGGACGACTATATTCGGAGTTCGGAAAGGTTCCGAGTGATTCGGGTATTTTTCGGAGTACCGGAGAGTTACGGGAATTCGCCGGGGAGTATATGGGCCTTATTGGGCCATACGGAAATAGAGGAGAGAGGCCAAAAGGAAGGAGGCCTGCGCCCCCCTGGTCCGAATTGGACAAGGGGCGCAGCCCCCCTTTCCTTCTTCCTCTCCCCCTCTTTCCCCTTCTCCTACTCCAACAAGGGAGGTGGAATCCTACTAGGACTAGGGAGTCCTAGTAGGACTCTACACTTGGCGCGCCCCCTCCTAGGGCCGGCCTCCTCCCCCCTTGCTCCTTTATATACGGGGGCAGGGGGGCACCCCAGGACACACAAGTTGATCTACGGATTGTTCCTTAGCCGTGTGCGGTGCCCCCCTCCACCATATTCCACCTCGGTCATATTGTCGTGGAGTTTAGGCGAAGCCCTGCGCTGGTAGAATATCATCATCGTCACCACGTCGTCATGCTGACGGAACTCATCCCTGACGCTTTGCTGGATTGGAGCCCGGGGAACGTCATCGAGCTGAACGTGTGCTGAACACGGAGGTGCCATACATTCGGTGCTGGGATCGGTCGGATCATGAAGACGTACGACTACATCAACCACGTTGTCATAACGCTTCCGCTTACGGTCTACGAGGGTACGTGGACAACACTCTCCCCTCTCGTTGCTATACCATCACCATGATCTTGCGTGTGCGTAGGAAGTTTTTTGAAATTACTATGTTCCCCAACATGTATATGATGTAGCCGGAAGGTTTTGTCGATCCTAAGAATCCTAACAAGGTATGCAAGCTCCAGCGATCCATTTATGGGCTGGTGCAAGCATCTCGGAGTTGAAACATTCGCTTTGATGAGATGATCAAAGCGTTTGGGTTTATGCAGACTTATGGAGAAGCTTGCGTTTACAAGAAAGTGAGTGGGAGCTCTGTAGCATTTCTCATACTATATATAGATGACATACTTCTGATGGGAAATGATATAGAACTTTTGGACAGCATTAAGGCCTACTTGAATAAGTGTTTTTCAATGAAGGACCTTGGAGAAGCTGTTTACATATTAGGCATCAAGATCTATAGGGATAGATCAAGACGCCTCATAGGTCTTTCACAAAGCACATACCTTGATAAGATATTGAAGAAGTTCAATATGGATCAGTCCAAGAAAGGGTTCTTGCCTGTATTGCAAGGTGTGAGATTGAGCTCGGCTCAATGCCCGACCACGGCAGAAGATAAAGAAGAGATGAGTGTCATCCCCTATGCCTCAGCCATAGGATCTATTATGTATGCCATGCTGTGTACCAGACCTGATGTAAACCTTACCGTAAGTTTGGTAGGAAGGTACCAAAGCAATCCCGGCAAGGAACACTGGACAGCGGTCAAGAATATCCTGAAGTACCTGAAAAGGACCAAGGACATGTTTCTCGTCTATGGGGGTGATGAAGAGCTCGTCGTAAAGGGTTACGTCAATGCTAGCTTCGACACAGATCTGGATGACTCGAAGTCACAAACCGGATACGTGTATATTTTAAATGGTGGGGCAGTAAGCTGGTGCAGTTGCAAGCAAAGCGTCGTGGTGGGATCTACATGTGAAGCGGAGTACATGGCAGCCTCGGAGGCAGCGCATGAAGCAATCTGGGTGAGGGAGTTCATCATCGACCTAGGAGTCATACCCAATGCGTCGGGGCCGATCAAACTCTTCTGTGACAACACTGGAGCTATTGCACTTGCCAAGGAGACCAGGTTTCAAAAGAAGACCAGGCACATCAAGCGTCGCTTCAACTCCATTCGTGAAAATGTTCAAGATGGAGACATAGATATTTGTAAAGTACATACGGACCTGAATGTGGCAGATCCGTTGACTAAACCTCTCCCTAGGGCAAAACATGATCAACACCAGAATTCCATGGGTGTTCGATTCATCACAATGTAACTAGATTATTGAACTCTAGTGCAAGTGGGAGACTGTTGGAAATATGCCCTAGAGGCAATAATGAAATGGTTATTATTATATTTATTTGTTCATGATAATTGTCTGTTATTCATGCTATAATTGTATTATCCAGAAATCGTAATACACGTGTGAATACATAGACCGAACATGTCCCTAGTGAGCCTCTAATTGACTAGCTCATTGATCAACATATAGTCATGGTTTCTTGACTATGGACATTGGATGTCATTGATAACGGGATCACATCATTAGGAGAATGATGTGATGGACAAGACTCAATCCTAAGCATAGCTCAAAGATCGCATAGTTCGTTTAGCTAGAGCTTTTCCAAATGTCAAGTATCATTTCCTTAGACCATGAGATTGTGCAACTCCCGGATACCGTAGGAGTGCTTTGGGTGTACCAAACGTCACAATGTAACTGGGTGACTATAAAGGTGCACTGCGGGTATCTCTGAAAGTGTCTGTTGGGTTGGCACGAATCGAGACTGGGATTTGTCACTCCGTATGACGGAGAGGTATCTCTGGGCCCACTCGGTAATGCATCACCATAGTGAGCTCAATGTGACCAAGTGTCTGGTCACGGGATCATGCATTACGGTACGAGTAAAGTGACTTGCCGGTAACGAGATTAAACGAGGTATTGGGATACCGACGATCGAGTCTCGGGCATGTAACGTACCGATTGACAAAGGGAATTGTATACGGGGTTGCTTGAATCCTCGACATCGTGGTTCATCCGACGAGATCATCGAGGAGTATGTGGGAGCCAACATGGGTATCCAGATCCCGCTATTGGTTATTGACAGGAGAGGCGTCTCGGTCATGTGTGCATGTCTCCCGAACCCGTAGGGTCTACACACTTAAGGTTCGGTGATGCTAGGGTTGTAGAGATATGAGTATGCAGTAAACCGAAAGTTGTTCGGAGTCCCGGATGAGATCCCGGACATCACGAGGAGTTCCGTAATGGCCTGGAGGTAAAGAATTATATATAGGAAGTCGAGTTTCGGCCATCGGGAAAGTTTCGGGGGTCACCGGTATTGTACCGGGACCACCGGAAGGGTCCCGTGGGTCCACCGGGTGGGGCCACCTATCCCGGAGGGCCCCATGGGCTGAAGTGGGAGGGGAACCAGCCCCAGGTGGGCTGGTGCGCCCCCTTGGCCCCCCTGCGCCTAGGGTTAGAAACCCTAGGGGTGGGGGGCGCCTCCACTTGCCTTGGGGGGCAAGCCACCCCCTTGGCCGCCGGCCCCCCTAGGAGATCCCATCTCCTAGGGCCGGCACCCCCCTAGGGGCCCTATATAAAGAGGGGGGGAGGGAGGGCAGCCGCACCCATGCTCTTGGCGCCTCCCTCTCCCCTTGCTACACCTCTCCCTCTCGCAGAAGCTTGGCGAAGCCCTGCCGAGATCGCTGCTGCATCCACCACCACACCGTCGTGCTGCTGGATCTTCATCAACCTCTCCTCCCCCCTTGCTAGATCAAGAAAGAGGAGACATCTTCCTAACCGTACGTGTGTTGAACGCGGAGGTGCCGTCCATTCGGCGCTAGGATCTCCGGTGATTTGGATCACGACGAGTACGACTCCCTCAACCCCGTTCCCTTGAATGCTTCCACTCGATCTACAAGGGTATGTAGATGCACTCCTCTCTCTCATTGCTAGATGAACTCATAGATTGATCTTGGTGAAACCGTAGGATTTTTTTTATTTTCTGCAATGTTCTCCAACACCGCGCTCGTGCAAGGGGCGCCTCCTTCCATCGCATAGGAAGGCGCGCTCAGCGCCCTCCTCGGGCAGGGCTCGGGGGCTCTCTTCTGGAGGGCCTCGGACTTTGCCAAAATCACGAGGGAGGCGCTCGGGCACAACTTGGAGGCATGCTTCACAGCACGTTTCCCTCAGGAAGGCACAGGGCGTGGAAAGCCCAACCCTCAGGAGTTCATTACCAAGACCACTGAGGAGGTTCAGGAAGCAAGAGCCATGCGCGACGATCGCTGTTTGCCTGGCGTGGCTGCCCATCCAGGCGAGGATGGTGGACTGCGCGTCTGCATCAACGTCCCAGGGCTCAACCAAGCCGCATCTCAGGAGCGCCTCTGGCCTTCACGCGTGGGATGATGCGAGGGTCCGCCGCATAGCTACGTTCGCATGCCTTTCGGCCTACCGAACGTGGCTGCCAGCTTCTAGCGTCACATGCGGAGCATTCTGGCGGCTCAGGAGGCCAGGCATCACGCGGTCCTAGCAGAGATGGAGATGGTCCTCGAGGAACCGCCTGGACTCCCAGAGCCTCCCGAGACTTAGGGCTCCGGTGAATCGTGAGGGTCGGCCTCTTCACCGCACATCTTCACCTACTCCAACACCCCCTCTACAATGGTACCAGGTGACATCTTCCAAAGTTCATTTCAGCTGGGAGCGCCCTCAGGGCTGCATCATTCCCAGGCCGCATGGGTCCGTCCCTGCGGCATGTATCCCTTTTGCTTGAGTCTTTAGTTTACCTTACTAGGGGCGCCCCTCGGGCTGTATCATCCCCAAGCCGCTCGGGCCTGACCCAGTGGCATGTATCCCTCCTGCATTTGCATAAGCTGATTTGCTTGTCATACTTAACCTGCCTGTGATTATCACCGTCGCCTACCACGGGCCTCCTCTATCCCATGCAAATCACTTGCGCGTTAAAAGGGGGCTCTTGAGCATCGCGACTCAGGAGCTCTTACTGGCTCTCCAGCCCTCACCCCTGGCCTTGACCACGACATCGCGACCTAGCATACCAGCGGTGACTGAGCTCGCCCGAGGGCCGGGACCTAAGGACGTAGAGCATTTGTATCTAACCACATCGTAGGAACACACAGCCGTCCAAGGCTCAAGACCAGGCGCAACTCGCCTTGAGGTAGGGCCTCCTGAGTCCCGCGCTGGCTCACGAGTGCCCAGATACACCTCGTCTAGCCCTGCCGTGCAAGCCACGTGTCAGGGCGGGGCTGTACACGCCCCGGGGGCTCCTCCCGGAGGCCCCCCTCCCATGCACCAGTGGAAGCACCATGCTCCGCGCTAGCTGACGACACTGCCGAGGAGCGGCTATGCCCTTACACATACGGAAGTGCTACGCTCCGCGCTGGTGATAAACAACCGAGGGCGGTCCATGGCCGTATCAACCTCAGGGAGCCTAGAGCTCAGTGTTTGGCCTCATCACAACACCTCCCCTTGGGAGCGCCACGCGAGGGGGCTGGACACGGGGGCTGTGCCCGGGTCACGCCCGAGCGCACGCCACCCAGCCAGGTCCCTCTGACCTGGTCATCGCGCGCCCTTCCTCGAGCGGAGCCAAGGTATGAAGATCGTTTGAACATCAAGGGGGACTCCTGAGCATCGCAACTCAGGAGCCTAACTGGTCACGTAGCCCCTCACTCCTCAGTCCCGTCCTGATCGGGGCTAATGGCGGTTGAGGTATGCGCGAGGCCGGGCCCTGCCGATGTAGAATGCTAGATCTACCCCTACATTCCCTCCCTATTTGTTGTTTGCGCGTTAAGGGGGACTCCTGAGCATCACGACTCAGGAGCCTAACTTGTGACGTAGCCCCTCACTCCTTGGTCCCGTCCTGGTGATCCGGTCGGGGCTAACAGCGTTTGAGGTATGCGCGGGACCGGGCTCTGCCGACGTAAAACATAAATCAAATAGGAAGGAAACCGCATAATCTCGAAGCAAATCCCGGAGCAAATATTACAAACCATAATTGTCTTCACAATACCAAACACAAGTTTAAACGCCTCCACGAGGCATGGCGCACATTGCAGGAGTTAAAACAGGAAAGAAGTCGCGAGAAGATCACCCTTGGACATCGTCATCGCCCGCCAGAGACACCACCCCCGTGGTGGCGCCACTTGGGGCCATAAGCTCAGCAGCACCGCCTGCCATGGGCGCAGAAGCGAAGGCGTGGAACTTCCCCAACAAGGCTTCCACCTGGCTCTTCACAACTTTAGCAGCAGCGGCGAAGTGCTCGCTATCCACGGGCTCCAGCAGCTCATCAAGATTGGCGTCGGGATCGTGAAGGTGGACGTGGCTGAAGACGCGCGTCAGCACCACAGAAGAAAGGACGTGAGCTTCTACCTCGGCCATGGGGCCGACGCCGGTCATGACTTCTTCGAGCGCCTCGACCAAGAAGGGAAGCAGCTGGGCGGGGCCGTCCTCGGCGCCGGCTAGCGGCTTCTCCAGGCCATTCTCGTAGAGCGTCTTCAGTGCCTTGCGAGACCTCTCCTCAAGGAGCGCGAAGGCCACGCGGTCCTCGTCCAGGAGCTTCACCTTGGCGTCCAGCTCGGCCCTTTCCTCCCTCAACTTCTGCTCCAGCGTCCCTAGCCGGCCGCGCTCAGCGGTCAGCTCGGTGTCGTGGTCCCTGACAGCGTCCTCTCGATCCTTCATCTTCTCCTCCTTTGCCTAGCGGTCGCGATCTTCTTTGGCGTGCTCATCACGCAAACCCTGTAGCTCGGCCTCCAGCACCTTGCAGTGGTCCTGGGCGACCGCGGCATCCTTCAATGCCGCCTCGCGAGCAGCTGCGGCCTGGGTGGCGTCTTGCTTCTCCTCCTCAGAAGCTGTCGCGGCCCGCCTCAGCGCCGCTCAGACAGAGGCATCAGAGTGAAGCCAGCTGGAGACCAGCTCCAGGTGCTCGGCTACCAGGTGGTGTCGGTGCATTGGAGGTCCTCTTGCAGCTGGCCCAGCTCAGAAAGGGCACGGTCCAAAATGGCAGAGGAGGCAGAAGAACCCGGAACCAGCGGCGCAGGAGGAGGAGTCGGCAGCGTAACCACGGCTTGGGAGACTGGGGGCTCCTGAGCCTTGGGCACCTCAGCAGCAGCATCAGGCACTGGCACCTTAGCAGCAGCATCAGGCACTGGCACCTCCGGAGCTAGCAGGGCCGCGGGGGCTGGCACCCCGCCAGGGTGCTCCTCCAAGCCTCGCGAGGATGATCGGGTAGGGGAGGTGCGAACATCGTAGCCCCCCTTCCCACGGATGAAGGAGCGGTCGCGGCAGATGAGTCTGCCCCAGACGAAGTCACCGTGCCCCCCTTCTTCTTCTTCGCCACAAGCGGCGGCCTAACCAATTGATGGAGAACATCAAGCCCCGGTGGCATAATCAAGAACAAGATGGAGTTCGAGCACTTACTGGTCAATCGCGGCATAGTTCACTGTCCTCTTGCCGAGCTTGAAGCCCGAGAGCCTCGTGGCCCAGGGCGCAGCTGAAGGGCTGGAGGCGGCTCCAGGTGGTGCCTGGGTAGAAGCAGCCTCTCGGGAGGTCAGCGCTGACCTGTCCTTCTTCGGGATCGTGGGTGGGTCCCCCTCCTCCCGCGTGGCGTCGGCCTCGTCGTCGTCCGGCAAGGTGCGGAGGATGTTGGACCTGCACGGGGGAGAGGTCTCCCCCGACCCTCAAAGGTCGCCTCCGACTCGCGCTCCTCTTCCTCTTCTCCCTCTCCTCCCCCGTGGGAGTCGCCAGAAGACACTTCCACCGGCGCCGTTGCCCACTGGACCACAGGAGGCGTCGCCGGCACCAGGCCGCGGCCATCAAAGATGGGCATAGCAGCCACCACCTGTTCCCGGTCCTCATGGAGGAACAAGGGGGCAGGGGAACCCTCCACACCTTCTTGGTCGTCTCCAACCAAGAGGCGAAGAGCTGAGGCTAGTTCATCGTCAGCCAGAGCCGCCAGATTCAGGCGGAGCTTGTCATCTGCACCCCCAATCATCCATAAGGGGCACGAGTGTGCCTGAAGCAGATTGACCCATTGCGTCAGGAACTCCCTCAGGTGCGTGGCCCCCGTCAGCTTCGCCGCCTTCATGTTGCCCGGATTCAAGTCGACGTTCATCTTCTCCAGCACCAACTTTGCCCGATCGCCGGCAAGCTTCGCGTGAGACTACCCTTCGTCAGGCTGGGGCGCCTCCATTGGCAACACCAACCAGGGGTGGACACATCTGGCATCCATCATGACCCACTTGCTCCAGAAGTTGTCGGCCCTCTTCCCGGTCTTCGAAATCGCGTTGGCCTTGGCGTATGCGACGAAGTTGGCGCATGCCGAGGTGTGCTCGCCGTTGATTCGGAGGGATCAGAAGTGGTGCAGCAGAGCCACGGACGGCATCACCCCAACATGCGCCTCACAGTAGCAGGCAAAAATCAACAAAAGGAGAACGGAGTTGGGATGGAGATGAAGGGCTTGCAACCTGTAATGGCGGAGGACAGCTTAGAAGAAGTTGGAGAAGGGAGGAACCAGGCCGACGAGGATGTCGTTCATGAAGAAGGGGTAGAAGGTGCTCCCCTTAGCCTCCGGCTCGACTGAGCCAGCCCGGAGTTCGGTCTCCCCCATCTCGCTGCCCTCCACCACCGTCATCAGGCGCTTAGCGGCGAGATTTTTCTCCGACATATTGGGGGCATCCAGGGCCGGCGAATACCAAGCCGGCAGCGCGTCGACCTTGACCTTGCGAGGCGCCATTGCTCACTGAAAGGGAAGGAGTGGAGCGGATCTGGAGATTTCGGAAGCGGGGAAGCAAGGAAGGGGATCTGGAGCAAGACAAAAGAGAGCAATGAAGACAAGCCTTGCCCACGCCAGCCTTTTGTCAGTCGGGCAGTTATCGAGGCAGCATGGGGAATCGGAGACGCCCACGTCCAATCAGTCGCCATGCGGCAACCAAGGCCGTAGGCTGTTGTGGCCCACGGCGCTCCACACTTGCCCTTTGGCTTCGCCACTAAGCCAAGTCCAAGCACGCCTTGGGCCCGGGGGCTACTGTAGGCGTTCTGGGAACGGGGGTCCCCAGACTTGCCTGCCTGCGGCCTGCAGCGTGGCTCGACCAGTTGCCCGGTACGGCCCGTCTTCATCAACCAACACTAAAGACCCTCGCGAGGGGCCAAGCCTCGTGGGGCGGACGATGCAAGGCATCCTCAGGAGTGGCCTCACCAGGCAGGCTTGCGAGGAGGCAGAGAGATCAAGGCAAGGGGTACCTCGCGAGGTGCCCATGATGCAAGCCATGGCGATCAAGACCAGGCCGGCGCCAGGCGGGTGCCAGCCTGTGCAGTGTCCTCGTTTCCTCTTTGGTGCAAAGGGGGCAAGCGCAGGCGCGGAGTACCGAGGCAACAGGCAAAGGTTTCCTTATCGGTGCAACAAGACCAAGAACAGCAGGACGGCAGGACGGAGGTCATCATGGAGCCCAAGACGGCATCACCACTAGTGCCTTTGGCAGGCGAAGACCACCTTTAGTCAGGATAGCTTGTACTAGCTGTCCCCTTTCAAAATGGCCGTTGTTGGATCCCTTCCCGCTCAATATTTGGGAAGAGGACCAGGGCCTCTATAAATAGGGTTAGCCACCACAATAGAAGCCATCTCATCTAGAGGCAACAAAGACGGATCGGTTCCTCCCCAAGCACACCACCAAGCACAATAACACCTCTCCTCGCGAGGCTATTCTTCCCTTGTACTGTTCATCATCAGCCAAAGAGGAAATCCACCACACCACACACAGGAGTAGGGTATTACACCACAATGGTGGCTCGAACCTGTATAAATCTTGTGTCTCTTGTGTTGTTCGTCGTGCTAGCTTAGAAATCGCGACGAGGCTGAGGGTGTGTTTCGGTAGGGAGAGATCTTCGTGCGCACCCCAGTGTTCGAACCTTAAGGGTTTTGCCGGAACCCGATATCCGACAGAGTTCTTGCCTATGTTGCAAGGTGTGAAGTTGAGTAAGACTTGAAACCCGACCATGGCAGAAAGTAGAAAGAGAATGAAAAGTCATTCCCTATGCCTCAG
The DNA here is from genome assembly GCF_002162155.2 of Triticum dicoccoides. Lineage (NCBI taxonomy): Eukaryota > Viridiplantae > Streptophyta > Magnoliopsida > Poales > Poaceae > Triticum > Triticum dicoccoides. Next base: position 423,837,465 of record NC_041381.1, read on the forward strand.
TCATAGGTTCTATAAAGTATGTTATGCTATGTACCAGACCTATTGTATACCTTCCTCTGAGTTTGGCAAGGGAGTACAATTTTGATCTAGGAGTAGATCACTCGACAGCGGTCAAGAATATCCTTAGTGAGGACTAAGGAGATGTTTCTCGATTATGGATGTGATAAAAGAGTTCGTTGTAAAGAGTTACATCGGTGGAAGCTTTTACACCGATCCAGATGACTATAAGTCTCAATCTGGATACATATTGAAAGTGGGAGAAATTAGCTAGAGTAGCTCCATGCAGAGCATTGTAGACATAGAATATTTGCAAAATACATACGACTCTGAATGTGACAGACCCGTTGACTAAACTTCTCTCACGAGCAAAACATGATCATACCTTAGTACTCTTTGGGTGTTAATCACATAGAGATGTGAACTAGATTATTGACTCTAGTAAACCCTTTGGGTTTTGGTCACATGACAATGTGAACTATGGATGTTAATCACATACAGATGTGAATATTGGTGTTAAATCACATGATGATGTGAACTAGATTATTGACTCTAGTGCAAGTGGGAGACTGAAGGAAATATGCCCTAGAGGCAATAATAAAGTTATTATTTATTTCCTTATTTCATGATAAATGTTTATTATTCTTGCTAGAATTGTATTAACCGGAAACTTAGTACATGTGTGAATACATAGACAAACATAATGTCACTAGTATGCCTCTACTTGACTAGCGAGTTGAATCAAAGAAGGTTGTGTTTCCTAACCATAGACATGAGTTGTCATTTGATTAACGAGATCACATCATTAGAGAATGATGTGATTGACTTGACCCATTCCGTTAGCTTAGCACTTGATCGTTTAGTTCGTTGCTATTGCTTTCTTCATGACTTATACATGTTCCTATGACTATGTGATTATGCAACTCCCGAATACCGGAGGAACACTTTGTGTGCTACCACATGTCACAACATTACTAGGTTATTATAAAGGTGCTCTATAGGTGTATCTGATGGTACTTGTTGAGTTGGCATAGATCGAGATTAGGATTTGTCACTCCGATTGTCAGAGAGGTATCTCTGGGCCCTCTCGGTAATGCACATCACTATAAGCCTTGCAAGTAATGTGACTAACGAGTTAGTTACAAGATGATACATTACAGAACGAGTAAAGAGACTTGCCGGTAACGAGATTGAACTAGGTATTGAGATACCGACGATCGAATCTCGGGCAAGTAACATACCATGACAAAGGGAACAATGTATGTTGTTATGCGGTTTGACCGATAAAGATCTTCGTAGAATATGTAGGAGCCAATATGAGCATCAAGGTTTCGCTATTGGTTATTGACTGGAGACGTGTCTTGGTCATGTCTACATAGTTCTCGAACCCGTAGGGTCCGCACGCTTAACATTCGGTGACGATTTATATTATAAGTTATGTGTTTTGATGTCCCGAAGGTAGTTCGGAGTCCCGAATGAGATTGGGGACATGACGAGGAGTCTCGAAATGGTCGAGACGTAAAGATCGATATATTGGACGACTATATTCGGACGTCGGAAAGGTTCCGAGTGATTCAGATATTTATCGGAGTACCGGAGAGTTACGGGAATTCACCGGGGAGTGTATGGGCCTTAATGGGCCTTAGCGGAATATAGGAGGAGGAAGCCTAGGAGGGCGCCCCCCCAAGCCCAATCCGAATTGGGTGAGGGGGCCGGCCCCCCTTTCCTTCTTCTCTCCCTCCTCTTTCCTACCTCTCCTACTCCAACTTGGAAGGGGGGAATCCTACTACCGGTGTGAGTAGGACTCCCCTATGGCGCGCCCAAGAGAGGGTCGGCCCTCCCCCTCCTCTACTCCTTTATATACGGGGAAGGGGGCACCCCATAGACACACAGGTTGATCATTGATCTTTAGCCGTGTGCGGTGCCCCCCTCCACCATAATCCATCTCGGTCATATCGTAGCGGTGCTTAGGCGAAGCCCTGCGTCGGTAGCTTCATCAACATCGTCATCACGCTGTCGTGCTGACGGAACTCTTCCTCGAAGCTCTACTGGATCGTGAGTTCATGGGATGTCACCGAGCTGAACGTGTGCAGATCGCGGAAGTGTTGTACGTTCAGTAGTTGGATCGGTCGATCGTGTAGACGTACGACTACATCAACCGCGTTGTCATAATGCTTCCGCTTACAGTCTCCGAGGGTAGATGGACGACACTCTCCCCTCTCGTTTCTATGCATCACCATGATCTTGCGTGTGCGTAGGAAATTTTTGAAATTACTACGTTCCCCAATACTGGGCTGAGCACAACCCACCAGGGCGCACCATGGGGTCTGGCATGTCCTGGTGTCTTGTGCTCACCAGGTGGCCCCCCTCCGGTAGTTATTTGCTCCAGTATTTTTTATATATTCCAAAATAATTTTCCATACATTTTCAGCTCATTTGGAGATGTGCAGATTAGGTAACTCTGGCGTAGCTTTTTCAGGTCCAGAATTCTAGCTGCCGGCATTCTCCCTCTTTGTGTGAACCTTGCATATTATGAGAGAAAAGGCATTAGAATTACTCCATAAAGCATTATTATACATAATAATATTATAAATAACAGTAGGAAATCATGATGCAAGATGGACGTATCAATGACATGATGTAGACAAGATCTATTCATGTAGGAATAGACCCCATCTTTTTATCCTTAATAGCAACGATACATGTGTGCCTCTCTACCCCTTTTGTCACTGGGTGAGGACACCACAAGATCAAACCCATTACAAAGCACCTCTTCCCACTACAAGAAAAATCAATCTAGTTTGCATAACTAAACCAAAGGTTCGGAGAGAAATACGAGGCTATAACAATTCGCCCCGGGCATAAAAACCGAAGACCGAAAACTGAACCTGAAAAGACCGAGACCGAACCCGAAAACACCGAACTAAAAAAGGCCGAATAAGAAACGGTCAGCACAAACTAAAGACCGAATTTGTTATGGTCTGTTCGGTCCTGCTGTCTCAGAGACCGAATAGCCCATAAAGACCGGACTAGTAAAAGCCCATACACAAGGGTTTACCAAAGGCCCATCCGGCCAGCCCAAGTCATCACACGATCTCACCCTTGGCTGTCCTCACGATTAATAGGACAGCAATCTCCCGTTCCCCATTCTCTCCCACGACAAACCCTAGCCGCCGGCTGCCGCTGTGGCCCGATGCCACTCTCCCCGTGAGACCGTGATGACGGCCGCACCAAGGTGCCGCGCGCCCTGATCGATGAATCCCGACGCCATGAGCCGCCCTCAGGACCGGTGATGACCACGACCAGCATCCAAGCCGTCAACCGCCGTGCCCCATGCATCGCGCTATGCGTCGCTCCATTGCCTGTGACGCGGCCATCCATCCCCGACCACCATCTAAGCTGGAGTTCTTCACCATCTTGTCCTCTTCCATGCTGGTCGCCGGCTGGCCGCCTACTGTCCTTTTCAGTGCTCCACCTCACATCTAAAGGTGAGCAAGCTACCTCATCTCTCTATGTGCATCAGACTCATTTGTGATGGCCATGTTCTGTACTGTCCAGATTTTGTTCAGATGTTCATGTTCTTGGTGTACAAATTTTGTGATGGTTATGTTCTATGATGTCCAGATTTTGTGATATCCATGTTCTGTGATGTCCAGATTTTGTGTTGCCCATAGGTAAAACTCAGCAAGAAGGCATGCTCCTCCGTCTTAGGATTTCATCATTCCACAAAGCCATGTCTGCGTCATTGCATAGCGGAGGTCTGAGATTCTTATGCCCTTGATTGCTGAGATGTGGCCGGCGATTGATGGCTGGGCAGTTGTAGTCATTGGCAGTGAGGAGCATCGGTAATGGCTGGCTGCTGCTGCCCTCGACACTGATGTTCAGGTGGATATGCAAGTATAATGTACGCACATGATCAATCTATGTCCATATCGTCAACATTATAAGCATTAGTGGACCGTATACGCATTTGCATGATTGAGCCATCTCAGCTAAGCAATGAAGCAAAAGTTCAGGTGCTCATTGCTAAGCCGCATGCAGACTTGAGTATGAAAAGCAACTGATCATCAACTACCCGCAGAATGTACTGCACCCGCGAGGAATATACTGGCCGTCTCAATGTTTGGTAGCAGTCCAGGGCGGCTGTTGTTTCAGTTGGTAGTAGGGGTGCTGTCAGCAGTATATATAGTGCTGATTTTCTATTTTAAGATCTTCATGTGAATCTTGTTGCTGGTGAAGTGGTGATTATATATACTTCTGATTTTCTTTTTTAAGATTTTCATGTGTTGTACTGTTTTCCATGCAGATTGCATACAAGTGTTACTTGTTTGAATTTTTCTTATTTACACATGCGCCTCTATACAAACATTTGTTGTCTCTGTACACACACACCTTTGTACACACATGACACATGTACCTCTGTACTCTATGTAGTTTGCATACGACTATTACTGGAAGTAATATAAATGTGAGTTCTAGCAATTAATTTGGTCTATTTGGTCGGGACCGAAGACCGAATAGTAAAGACCGAAGACCGAATAGTGAAAAACCGAAAAGACCGAAATTATTTTGGTCATCAATTATGGAAGACCGAATTTTTTAAAGACCGGAAAGACCGGACCGAACAAACCGAAAAGACCAAACGCCCAGGCTTAATAACAATCATGCATATAAGAGATCAAAGAAAACTCAAATAAAATTCATAGATAGATCTGATCATAAACTCGCACTTCATCGGATCCCAACAAACACACCACAAAAAGTCATTACATCAAATAGATCACCAAGAACATCGAGGAAAACATTGTATTGAGAATCAAAAAGAGAGAAGAAGCCATCTAGCTATTGCCTACGGACCCGTAGGTCTATGGTGAACTACTCACGCATCATCGAAGCAGCACCAATTAGGATGATGAACCCCTCCGTGATCGTGTTCCCCTCCGGCAGAGTACCGGGATAGGTATCTAGATTGGATCTCATGGTTCTGGTACTTGCGGCGGCTAGAATTGTGTTTCGATCGCTCCCCTAAGGTTTCTGGAATATCTGAGTATTTATAGAGCTGAGAGGCAGTGGAGGAGGCCTCCATGGGCCGCACCACCCATCAGGGTGCGCCGGGGGCCTCTAGCGCTCCCAGGTGGATGGTGGGCCCCATGGGACTTCCCTCGTGCACTTCCTTGGCTCCCAAGTTGTCTTCTGGTCCAAAAAACCTCCAAAACGTTTCGTGGCATTTGGACTCCGTTGATATGGATATTCTGCGAAGTAAAAAAACAAGCAAAAAATAGCAACTGGCACTGGGCACTATGTCAATAGGTTAGTCCAAAAAATGATATAAAGTTGCTATAAAATGAATGTAAAACACCCAGAATGATAATATAACAGCATGGAACAATAAAAAAATATAGATACGTTGGATATGTATCAGCATCCCCAAGCTTAATTCCTGCTCGTCCTCGAGTAGGTAAATGATAAAACAGAATTTTTGATGTGGAATGCTGCCTAACATGTTCATCACATATTCTTTTCTTTTGTAGCATGGACATTTGGATTTTTAGATGATTCAAAGCAATAGTCTACATTTGACATGAAGACTTAAATACTCAAGCATATCAATAAGCAACCATGTCTTTCAAAATATCAACACTAAAGAAATTTATCCCTAGCCCATCATGCTCAGTCATTGACCCATTCACAAAATGTACTCGAATATTAGCTACATCCAATGCACAAGTATGATCATAGTGCTCCCTAGTTGGTGCTTTATCAGAGAAGATGGAGACTCAAATAAAAATAAAAATTCCATAAAAGTAAATAGATAGGCCCTTTACAGAGGGAAGCAGAGATTTGTAGAGGTGCCGGAGCTCAAAGCTTAAATCGAGAGATAAAAATATTTTGAGAGGCAGGCTTTTCTCGTCAACAAAAACGACCAAGTAATTCCCAATACTTTCCATGCTAGATACATCATAGGCGGTTCTCAAACATAAAATAAAGTTTATTCCTTTTCCACCATTTTTGACAATCCATGGCTATCCGTATCCATGGGTGCCTTCCATACCAACACTTTCCAAGGAATTTATTATTTGACAACATAAAGTAAATTTCCTTTTCATTTCGGGACTGGCCATCCCTATTACCGCCACACTCTCGTGCAATGACAAGTGAATACACACTCATCTTGAGAATAACACATCTAGCATGGAACATACAAATTTATGAGCAGTACGAGCACACAAAAAGGAAATTAATTTTAAAAATTAGAGTTGGCACATACAAATTTACTTAGAATCGCACAAAAATACCGCATATAGGTAGGTATGGTGGACTCATATGGAAAAACTAGGTTTAAGGATTTTGGATGCACAAGTAGTATTCCCACTTAGTACAAATGGAGACTAGCAAATAGATTGAGAAGCAACCAACCAAGAAAAAAAAATTCTCATAAACAAGCATTAAGCATAACTAACACCGAATAATGACAAGTAGGATGTAATTTCATTACATGACTATTGACTTTCGTGCTTGCATAGGGAATCACAAACCTTAACACCAATATTCTTACTAAAGCATAACTACTCACCAACATGAGCCACATATTACTATCATCATATCTCAAAACTATTACAAAGAATCAAGTTTATTTTGTACAATGATCTTCATTAAAGTCTTTATTATATCCCTCTTGAATATCTATCACTTTGGAACTAAGTTTATAACTTGCAATTGCTTTTGACAAGCTCAAACAAATTTAAGCGAAGAACATGAGCATAAAAAATTTCATCTCATCACATAACAGTTCACCATAGTGGGAACTCTACTTGTACATCCAAAAACCTGAAACCCAAGTTATTCCAGATGAGTCCACCATACCTACCTATATGTGGTATTACCCTGCCGTCCTAAGTAAATTTGCATGTGCCACCTCTAAAAACTTCAAATAAATATCCTTTTTGTGTGCCTGGATCATTCATGGAACGACAGGAGGTAGTCGGTATCTTCCATGCTAAGCGGGTTATTCTCAGGTCGAGTGTTTATTCACTCGCCATCGCACGAGAAAAGGGCGGTAATAGGGATGCCCAGTCCCAAGCTGAAAAAAGAAAAGAGCTTACAAATAATCAAACAAAAACTCCCAATGGAGTCATAACCTTTACATTTCCGCTTGGGAACCACCATTAGCGTGCTTTTCATGGAAGATATTGATAACTGATGGTCGTGAAGTGAATAAGAAGGGTGCATGTCTCAAAATATCATTTACCTCTGTTTTAAAAATATGAGCTCTGACACCTCTGCAAATCACTGCTTCCCTTTGCGAAGGGACTATCCATTTACTTTTATGTTGTGCCATCACCTTCTCAAATAAGCACCAGAACCTGAGAGCACTGCATTTATGTTTTGCAGTCTCGGAAAGGGCTAGCGAGATACCACTATTGTCATATTATATCATGGTTGTCTTGACAATGTGTTGCTATTTGAGATATATTATTATTGCTCTCTAGTTGTTTATGTCATTGATATGAGTTAATATAATTTTTAAGAGTTATTGTTGACATGGTTAGTTATAATCTTTGATGAAAACCTGGGTGTTGTTTAAGCTTATTTATGAAACAAGAGCAAAAGAGATCGTAGAAGTTTTTCTTTTTCACTTTCAGTTTATCAACTGAATTGCTTGAGGACAAGCAAAGGTTTAAGCTTGGGGGAGTTGATTCGTCTCCAACGTATCTACTTTTCCTAACACTTTTCCTCTTGTTTTGGACTCTAATTTGCATGATTTGAATGAAACTAACCCCGGACTGATGCTATTTTCAGCAGAACTACCATGGTGTTATTTTTGTGCAGAAATAAAAGTTCTCGGAATGGAACGAAACTTTGCGAGGATTTTTTATACAATAGAAGAGAATTTCTGGAGCCAAGATGGACCTGAGGGGGGCACCTGGGTGGGCACAACCCACCAGGGCGTGCCAGCCCCCCCAGACACGCCTAGGTGGGTGCTGCCCACCTGGTGGCCCCGCTGACCTCCAAACCGACGCTATAAAATCCCATATTTCCAGAAAAAAAAATCAAGGAGGAAAAATTATCGTGTTTCATGAGACGGAGCCACCGCCAAGCCCTGTTCTTCCTTGGGAGGGCATATCTGGAGTCCGTTTGGGGCTCCAGAGAGGGGGATCTTCGATCTTCGTCATCACCAACACATCTCCATCGCCAATTCCATGATGCTCCCCACTGGGAGTGAGTAATTCCTTTGTAGGTTCGCTGGTCCGTGAGGAGTTGGATGAAATTCATCATGTAATCGAGTTAGTTTTGTTAGGGCCTGATCCCTAGTATCCAGTATGTTCTGAGATTGATGTTGCTATGACTTTTCCATGCTTAATGCTTGTCACTTTGGGCCCAGGTGCCATGATTTCAGATCTGAACCATTTATGCTATCACCTTTATATCCATGTTCTAGATCTGATCTTGCAAGTTATAGTCACCTACTACGTGTTGTGATCCGGCAACCCCGAAGTGACAGAAATCGGGACCACTCCCGGTGATGACCGTAGTTTGAGGAGTTCATGTATTCATCATGTGCTAATGCTTTGTTTCGGTTCTCTTTTAAAAGGAGGCCTCAATATCCCTTAGTTTCCAATAGGACCCCACTGCCACGGGAGGATAGGACAAAAGATGCCATTCATACATATGAGTCGCCAGGCGAGTTGCTTCATATATATTCAAGGAATCACTTACCAAAAATAGCTTGTGTCATTTGGGAGATATGAAGTGTTAAGTCATCTAGCTCCTCAGTGACCGGCTTGAGCTAATTTTCTGCTTCTTCAACACATTTTACCAATGCTGCTTTTCCCTCTACATGGGCGGCCTTCGAAGATCTCAAGTTGTCTGAGGCAATCAACATTGATTTCTGCAGAGCAACAGCTGATGACTCGGCCTTTTCATGAAGCTTCTTTTCAGTTTTAAGCTGCTCTTGTAAGCCGGTAGCCTTGGATTCAGCATAGGTGATCATATCTTGTCATAAGCTGCCTAGTTATGTTATAAGAGTCACAAGCCGACAAAATTGCATGACTCGTCATTTGGGAGTTACAAGAGACAAATTTATTTTTGAAGTCCCAAATAGTTGCAAGCAACCTACCTGGCACTTGGGGGCTAATGCATGTCATTTTTTCTTCAAAGATACATCAGAAGACCTGACTCAGTTCGTAAAAATGAGTCGGCCCATGGGGCTACATGCTACTTATCCAAGTTCATCTATTTGGAAGACTCGATTCATTTCATAAAGATGAGCCGGCCCTTGGGGGCTACATGGCGCTTTCTTGTTCAAAGATCTATACTTGAAGAACCGGTTTATCATTTGCATGATAACCCGGCCATTGGGGGCTACACCTAGATTCATTAAATCCTACTCAAGTCTCACACATACTCATTTTTCCTATGTCTAAGACTTGGGGGCTACATAAGTATATAAAATATTCAACTGAGAGGAATCTTGTCATACATCATACTTCCTCTTCATCATATTCACCATGCTGGCTTCCACATATTGGCTTGTGGACAGGAAGGTCAAATAATTCTCTTGAAGCTTGGTCGTGCTGAGATCTTCAAAGCTTGGCAGCTCAAGTCTTGTTTTTCCTTTCTTAGACATGACCGACTCATCTTTAGTCACAAGCCTGGTCAGAACATTTGAGGTTTTTGTTGGGGAACATTACATGGAAAAAAATCTACGCACACGCAAGATCTATCCATGGAGATGCATAGCTACAAGAAGGGGAGAGCAACTTCATACCCTTGAAGATCGCTAAGCGAAAGCGTTTATCAATGCGGTTGATGTAGTCGTACACCTTCACGATCTGTCCTGATAAAGTACCGAACGTACGACACCTCCACGTTAAGCACACGTTTAGCTCGATGACGTCCTCGCCTTCTTGATCCAGCAAGAGGGGCGAAGTAGTAGATGTGTTCCGGCAGCACAACAGTGTGGTCATGGTGGTGGTGAAGAACAACCTCCGCAAGGCTTCGCCAAGCACTACGGAAACTATGACAGAGCATAAACTAGAGGGTCGGGGTTGCCGGCACATGGCTTGGTGTATCTTGATGTGTTCCAGGTGCTAGCCCTGCCCCTCTATTTATATGTTGAGCCCTGGGGTCGAAACTTGGAGAAAAAGCCTCCTCAAAGTCGGTTTTGCCCGCAAGGCAAGAGTCCTACTCGGACTCCAGGACCAAACGCCAGGGTCCCTGGCATCTGGCCCCTAGCCTTCGCAAAACTGCCTTTTGCACTTACCAAAAGCCTTGTGGGCTTTACCCCTTGGCCCAAGTAAAGTGTTCTCGTGCCCGAACATTTCGGGAAACATCCGAAACCTCTTTCTATGAATTCCAGAACCCTTTCAGAGGTCAAACACTATTATCCCATATATCAATCTTTACCTCCGGACTACTCCGGAGCTCCTCATCCTGTCCGTGATCTCATCTAGGACTCCGAACAACATTCGGTCACCAACATACATAACTCATATAATACTATTATCGTCAACAAACGTTAAGCATGCATACGGACCCTACGGGTTCGAGAACTATGTAGACATGACTGAGACACCTCTCCTGTCAATAACCAATAGTAGAACCTGGATGCCCACATTGGTTCCTACATATTCTATGCAGATCTTTATCGATCGGACCTTATGACAACATACGTAATTCCCTTTGTTTGTCGGTATGCTACTTGCCCGAGATTCGATCGTCTGTATCTTCATACCTAGTTCAATCTCCTTACTGACAAGTCTTTACTCATTCTGTAATACATCATCTTGTAACTAACTCCTTAGTCACTTTGCTTGCAAGGCTTCTTATGATGTGTATTACCGAGAGGGCCCATAGATACCTCTCCAATACACGGAGTGACAAATCCTAATCTCGATCCATGAAAACTCAACAGACACCTTCGAAGATACCTGTAGAGCATCTTTATGATCACCTATTTACATTGTGACGTTTGATAGCACACAAGGTATTCCTCCGGTATCCGGGAGTTGCATGATCTCATAGTCAAAGGAATATGTATTTGACATTAAGAAAGCAATAGCAATAAACTGAACGATCATGTGCTAAGATAATGGATGGGTCTTGTCCATCACATCATTCTCCTAATGATGTGATCTCATTATCAAATGACAACACATTTCTATGGTTAGGAAACCTTAACCATCTTTGATCAACGAGCTTGTCTAGTACAGGCTTACTTGGGACACGATATTTGTTTATGTATTCACACATGTATTTAAGTTTCCGATCAATACAATTCCAGTATGAATAATAAACCTTTATCATTAATAAGGAAATATAAAATAACAACTTTATTATTGCCTATAGGGCATATTTCCTTCAGTTTTTGGTGCCTTGAAAGCCTCTCCAATAATGTTGACCTCTTCATTGACTATTGGAGATGTTAACACGACTCTTCAGCTGCCTTCATTGGACTTGAGGCACGAGCCGTCCAGGTCCACTTGGGTGTCTATCTGTTCTGCTCCCAGTGTGGCATTTTCTTCAATAACGGGCTGATCATTCTGCTAGAGGCTCAACTTGTTGATCAAGAAGACCTTTCAGCGTCTCATTTTGGGCCCTAGGGGTCACCAAGAGCGGGTCTTCTGACTCGGGAATGTCAGGAGTCGAAGATGACTCACCAGTTTTTCTCTTCTTGGCTTTGGCCCTGTGAATTCATGAAGCATATTCAAATAAATGAAGTGGTGATTATGGAAAAGTATGATTTATTGGAAATACTTATCCTTGTTTGATGACGAAGGGTGGCAGATTTGAAATAGTTGGGTCCCCAGATGATGGTGGCGACTCCTGGTAATTTGAATTAGATGGGTTAAGAGGTTGCCTAATAAGGATGGCTCGTGGAAGAGATGAGGTTGGACTACAAGGTACCTCATTACGACGCTTGCGGACAGCTGGTGCATTTGATAAGCCGGCCACAAGCTCTCAAGAGCCACTTCTAGTTTGGCGTTTTGACGTGCAACATGCTGCAACTTCTTCAAAATAAATTTTGGATCAAAATGAGCGTCCGGGTGAGAAAATTTTACTTTCCGAATATCTTATCTTATTTTCTTTGTGAACAAGGTTTCTGAGCCGGAAGAGATAGAAATTACCTCAACATCGCCAGCTCGACTTGCTTCAGTGTCATCCTGAGAATAAGAGGCGTTGGCAAGTTCAATAAAAAGACGGTTGAGGGAGTCAAGTTCTACCTCCGACTCATCATAAGCTGTTGGCGACTTGTCTCTAGCTACCGGCTCATTTGTAATAGCCGGATTATTTCTTCTTGGAGCTGGGGCAGCTTTAGACTTGTGCGCTTGTGTTTTCTTCTTCTTCATGTTCCAGAATGGATAATTGGCCTGCACAACTTTAACAAGTTCAACAAGTGAGTTCAAGATAAGTAAGGATTGATGAGCCTGACAAATGGTTATATGTATACTTACTGGAGGAGCTGGGTTCAGAGCACAGAAGGGATTAAGCCCTGCTGTGTTGCAGGCTTCTTGAGGTTCCCCTAGCAATTTTTTTCACAGCTTTGTTTATCTCATTAGCTGATAAATCAACCTGGCCGTAGCATTGAGCATCACTTAAGCTGCCGATGTACTACCACATTAAGCCGCCCCTTCGACTTAGCGGCAGAATCCTCCAGCTGAATTAGCATCGGGTCAAATCAATCCTAGTAAGGCCATTGGATACCAAAGCTCTCAGCTTAGGTATATGTAGGCGACTTGAGCCGTTTTGTCGGATTACGGGTTCCGCAAACCCTTGAGAGGCTCGGACTCTGGGGTGCGTGTGGAGATCTCAACCTACCCAGCCTGCCTACTCGCGATCCTCCTAATCCTAGCGCGGCGAGCTCGAAGAGACAGAGAGACACAAGAGTTTATCCTGGTTCAGGCCACCTTGTGGTGTAATACCCTACTCCAGAGTTTTGGTGGATTGCCTCGGAGGTCTGGGGATGAACTAGTACAATGGATGAACTAGCCTTAGGAGGTGAGGTGTTCTTGAGCTCGAGAGAGCTGGTGAGGTGGTCGGGTGAGAATGGATCTGATCCCCTTCTATGGTGGTGGCTAAGTCCTATTTATAGTGGCCTTGGTCCTCTTCCCAAATATTGGCGGGAAGGGATCCCATAATGGCTGGATTTAAAAGGGGACAAGTAGTACAGCTTATCCTGACAAAAGTGGTCTTCGCGTGCGAAAAGCCTCTGGTCGTGACGCTGTGGTGGGCTCGGCGATGACCTCCATCCTGTCGTCCTGGAGGTCTTGGTCTTGTTGCACCAGAATGGAAACCTTTGGCTGATTCCTCGGGACTCCGCGCCTGTGGCTTGCCTCCTTTGCACCGAAGAGGAAACTTGCACCCTGCGCCCGCCTGGCCTTGGTCATCATGGCTCACATCAGATGAGCCTCGTGAGGTAAGCCTTGCATAGAACTCTCCGCCCCTCGTGAGCCAGCCTAAAGAGGCCGGTCACCTCAGGGGTCTTGGCGTTGTCCGCCTAACAGGCTTGGCCCCTTGCGAGGGTCTTGAGATGTTGATGTTGAAGCTGGGTCGTACCAGGCCGTCGATGGAGCCACGTGGTGGGCCGCAGGCGGGCAGGGATGGATACCCCCATATCCAGAACACCGACAGTAGCCCCTGGGCCCAAGGCGCACTCAGACTTGGCTTCCAGGCGAAGCCAAAGGGCAAGTGCGGAGCGCCGCGGGCCCTAACCACCTGTGGCCCTGATGACATGTGGCGATTGATGGGACGTGGGCATCTCCACTTCCCCATGCCGCCTTGATATCCGCCAGGCCCAGTGATCGCTCATTGTTAGATTAGCTCGCCCCTCGCAGATTTTCGCGCTCGGCCCTCGTTTCTTCCTTTCCAATCTTGCTGCTCCGTGCATTGATCTAGCACCGGCACCTCGCCCCTTTTTTGTCACTCGTCATGGCCCCCCAGCCGAGGACGAAGAAGGGGAAGCCTTGCGCCCCGGTCGGTCCTTCGCCGGCCTTGGAACCAACACTCGAGCAGTCAACGGTGTTCAGCCAGGAAGGGCTGGACAAGGTCTACCATGCCCTTGCGGCCGACTCCAACGAATGGAAGGCGATAGTCGTTCGCCCTGCGTCTTCGCGTGTGAGTGAGATGAGCGCCATCGAGATCCCCATCTGTCTCCACGCTCTCCTTGCGGGTCTGATTCCCCCTTTCTCTCCCTTCTTCAATGTTGTAATCTCGCATTACCAAATCCATCTGTTGCATCTGGACCCCCGCTCTGTCATCCTTCTTGGTATCTTCGCCTTCCTTTGTGAGGCCATGGTTGGCATACCCCTTCTGTGGCCCTGTTTCGCCATTTCTTCTTGCTTCGGTTGGTCGACGCTCGCCAATGCTCTGGGTGCATGACCTTCGAAGCCGTGGCCGCAACCGCCGGTTCGGGAATCAACTTCGAGCTCTCACCTACTGCGAAGAGATTCTGGAAGCAGTGGCTGCTCATGGATGCCGGCACGTTCAGCCCCCTACTCTTGACTCCTGGGGTGCCGGCCTTGCCTAGCTCGGGTTGGGGACACGAGAAGCTCTCCGACTGGCGCCTTGCTTTCGTCTGGAAGAGGTTGGCGAGGTTACATGAACTGGAAGTGACGGTGCCGATGGTGGTGAAGGAATTCGTCAGGCAGCGCGTCGCTCCCCTCCAGCACCATTCTCCCCCAATGTGGGACCTTGCGGGCATTGGGGATCCGATGAGGCTGCAGAGGCCGTCACTGGCCGCCGGGACTTTGAGCATGGTGCTCAAACTCCTGACGGGCAAACCCGAGCCTGCTGACCTTTCGGGGGTGGCTACCTCCACTATCAGTGCTCGAACAAGGCTGCCTTCACTGGGCAGATGCCTTTATTCGATGAGTGGGGGTTGCTCTCGGAGGGCCTTCAGGGGCCCCGTGAGAATCCCGTCTTTGTGGCTCCGCTTCTACTCGACCCTGCCGCATGCGCCCCAAGTGTGGAAGCAGGGGAGCGCTCGCGGCCAGCAGCTGTTGAGGGCTCCTCCGGAGGTTTGGTGCCGACGATGGCCCAGGAGGTTGAGGCTCCTGAGACCTAAAGGGGGTTGCCGCGTGGGTGATGCAACCCCAAGCTTTGGAGGCAGAAGCCCCTGACGACCGGGGCGATGGCTCCGAAGTGGCTGCCGACGGTGAGGAGCCCACCAATGGCTCCGGAGCCGTAAGCCACAAGATCCCGCCGGGCGCCCCTGCCCCTGGGGTCTCTGCCCCGGCTACCCCGCCGAGCGCTCCTCCTCCCAAGGATCGTCCGTTGGGGTCCAGTCGGCCTCGACTGAGCCTTGAATCACTCCTGAAGAGGAAGAGGTCTCCGTGCCGCAGCGATGGCACCCATCGGTCGCTGAAGCTGAGGAGATACGTGGCTACCAATGAGTGAGTGCCTTTGCTCTTGATTCCTCGCGCGGCGCATTTTCTTCTGACCAGGGCCTTGCAGGGCTCCCACAAAGGCGAAACCTCGGGAGGCGGGCGCCTCCAAGGATCCTAGCTTGACGCCTGCACATAGCCCCGGGCGCCTTGGTCCTACGTAGGGCATGGGGCCGACTCCAGCTGCCATGACGCTACGAGGGGGCCCTCGACCCGAGATCCCTGCTTCCTCTCTCCGTGACTCAGCCTGTGAGACGGGGGACGCACCGGCGATCCATCCTCTTGTTATTGCTCGCAGGGGGTGCCCCTTGGGCGGCCTTCGTCTTCAAGTTGTGGGGCTACACCGGCCAGCCCCCGGCAGGCGGTAGGCGGGGCGCCCAGCGCTTCCCCGACAGCCTCAGGGGCCGACGAGGGCCTTAGTGACGCGCTTGAGCTTGCTCGTGGGCGCAGTGTCGTGCGCTTTGAGCTCTTCGGTGAGGCGATGTGTGCGATGATCCAGCTTGGTGGGGAGCTTGCCAATGTCGACACCGGGCTTGAGGCGGAAGGCTGCCGCCTGGCGCATGAGTGGCAGCAGCTGAAGGTTGCCATTAACCTCGGGAGACTTCAGCGCGACGAGGCCGATGCGCTTGCGGCGGCCTTGCTCGCGACTTCTCGCGAGGCTTGCGCTCGCGCCATGGAGGAGGTTGAGGCTGCCAACCGCCGTCGCGAGGCGGCCGAGGAGCGGGAGCGGGAGCTTCTGTCTTCCAATGCGTCCCATGAGCAAGAAGTCGAGGAGCGCCATGTCCTTCTGGCCTCCTCACCAGATGAGACGGCCTATGCCGAGGCGGAGCTCCTAAGGCGCCACGAAGACTTGACACTGGAGACCGTGGAGCACAACATGGCGTTGGAGAGGCTGGAGGTGAGGGAGTGCCAGGCTGCCGCGGCTGAGGACGCCGCCGCCACCCGAGAAGCCCAGGTCCAGCTGGAGGTGGAGGAGAGGGTGCCGAAGGCGCGTGCTGACTTGGCTGACGGGCACCGCCTAGATCTGGAGCTGCTCAAGGCCGAGCTTGAAGGTAGGACGTCCGCCCTGAAGGCGAAGCAGCAATATGCGGAGCAGCGTGAGAGCGCCGCTCAAGAGGCTCTGATTTCTTCTGAATCTGCCCTGGCATCTGCTCGCGCCGTACTGTTTTCACTTCAGCAGCATATCAAGGATACTGCATCACTGGCGGAGAGGACCACGAACGAAGTGAATCGCCGCTAGACGCTGCAGCGCGAGCATGCCTCGATGCTCCAGGGCCTCAGATTCAGAGCTAACTCCGCCTTGGGCACCATCTGTGATGAGAGCTCTCCTCATCCGCACGAGAATGATTATGCCAACCACCTCAATTTCTTCACCAACATCATGACCTGCCTGGAGAATCAGGCCGCGAGGACTCTCGATCTTGTAGTGGAGAAGAGATGGGGTCTTCTTGGGCGCGCATTCTCACGTGTCTTTAGCCACCTCCTCAACCGCAATCCTCACTTCGACTTCGATGTTGTGTTAGCCCCCGTGCCCCCGGTTATTCAGGACAACCTGGCCGGGTGGGTGGATGACCATGTGGACGCCTTGGTAGCAGAATTTGCTCCGGAGGACGACACGGTCGTGATCGCGGCTGAAGAAGCTGGCACGGGTGGCGATGACGAGGAGGATGGCAGCCTCGACGCAAGCAGAGCGGGTGGAGGTGATGAAGAAGACGCGCCCAGCTAGGCCCGTGTTTCTTTTTGCTTTGACCTATATGACAAAAACTTGAACGCATCCTTGTGAGAGCATTTTGAAAAGGGGGGGGCCTTTATGATGTATGAGATTATGAAATGCTTTTGACATGGCACCCGGAGAGCATCTCACCAGGGCTGCGGACTCCCAAGCAAGGCAGTCGTTATGACTTATCTTTGGTTCTCCGGGCTTCGGGTGTGCCCTGGTGTCGTAGCGACATTTCTTCTCTTGAGATTAACCTGCCGTGGGCTCGCGAGGTTTCGTGTTCCCCGAGGGGCCTGCTGGCCTCTCCTAGAGTGTCGCATGAGGAACCAACTTCCAGACCGTGGCGAGGTGGGCGCGCGTGGCGGCTGCACCCTTGAGCCCCCCGGGGGAAACGATCGACGCCAGTGCATGCACCGTACCCAGCCCCCGCATGCGAGGCGCTTGAGGACAGGGCAACAGTCACGAGCTCCAGAAAGAACGTAAGAACTGAAGGCAAGAGAGCAACACAAGATGAAAAAACTCCCCCCCATTTTTATAAACGCACGAAAACCAAACTGCTTCAAGAAGCCGATGAACAAGTACAAAAAGGAGGCAAAAGCAAATGGCCGTGTCCGGCGCCTAGCTAGTCTTCAAGTCTTCTCACCAGCGCGGAGCTAAGTGCTTCCACTGGCTGGGCATAGTCATTGGGGACAGTGTCGACGGCCACTGCGGAGCATGGTGCTTCCATTAGGACATGGGCGGGAGCCCCCGTGAGGCCCCAGGGCGGCACTCAGGAGACTCCGGGGCGTGTACAGCCACACTCTTTATTACGTGAGAGTGTCACGAGCGGAGACCTTCACAAGCCGGAGCCTTGCTTCATATTGCCCGATGAGGACCCCGCCGTGCGCCGCCCCCAACCACCGTTGGGGAGACCGGAAACCTGGACAAGACCAAGGGGCAAGGGGGACGCTGGCGGCGTCCTCGGTGACCGTAGGCCCCCTGCCGGGGAGAAGGGCTCGCCGGCGCCTTCCCTGGTCGGGAACCTACCTCCAGGTAGGGCCTTGCTCCGCGCAGCGCGAGGAGGGCCCTGCCGCTGGGCTTCCCCCGCGCTACTCCCAATGCCCTTCACGCTCCTGCGGGGGATCTGCCGCCCTGAGAGTCCTGGTGGCGGTTGCGCACTGGTTCACCTGCGGTCCATGGTCAGCGTAAGCGTGTGCCTGGGGCGTTAGCTGTACCCAGAGGTTGTCGCCGTTGGAGATGTTGGCAGGGCTCGGTGGAGGTTCGAAGGAGAGCTCGGCGTCGTGTATGTCCAGCGCCTATCCTGGCATGGGGGTTCGGCTGGGGCCCTCTCCCAGTACGCACCTTGGATCCATCGCGACGGGGATGTAGGCTTCCAGGCTGGCCGCACCAGAAGCGCCGCCTGGCTGCCTCACGTTCCAGCCCCCTTCAGTCATCCTTTGGTCCTGCCGCCCAGGGGCCGGCGCTCCAACGCGGCCCCTCGTGATGTCGCCCGGAGCAGCTCCATGCTGAGGTGACAGGTCCGGGGGGCGCGGGATGCTCCGCGAAGCTGGCCGGTGTTAAGAGGTTCTTTGGAGGCCCTCGGAGGGGGCGCGCGGCTGTGTTGGGGACGGGCGGGCGCCCCTACCATCGCAAGTGACGTGGGCAGGGTGCAGAATGGTGCGGCACCCTTGCACGCCACATCCAGAAGCTTGGCGACCCGTTCCAGTAGGGCGTCACGGCCGCTTTCCAGCAGCCTGCACCTCAGGACTTCTCGAGCCACGATGACCGCAGCCCGCATGTTTGCATGTTCCCTACGCGTGTGCAGTGCGGTTGTTGCATCATAGTTTGCAGATCGCGCGGCGGCGCAGCTGCAGCGCGGCGCGAGTGGGGAAGGCTACGCCCCGCGCCCCCTGCGGTCAATCTCTCCAGGCGGAGTGCGGGCCGCGAGCAGGGCGGAGTGAAGATCCTCCTCGTCGGCGGGCGTCGTCGTGGAGGCCCGAACCAGCCAGTGCTCGACATGCGCCCTTGGGGCGTCGGCTATGGAGATGTCGGAGTGGCGGTGGATTGATCGACGGAAGAGAAGATCCGACACACCCCTACCTGGCGCGCCAAATGTCAGATTACGGGTTCCACAAACCCTTGAGAGGTTCGAACTCTGGGGTGCATGCGGAGATCTCAACCTACCAAGCCTGCCTACTCGCGATCCTCCTAAGCCTAGCGTGGCGAGCTCGAAGAGACAGAGAGACACAGCAGTTTATCCTGGTTCGGGCCACCTTGCGGTGTAATACCCTACTCTAGCGTTTTGGTGGATTGCCTCGGAGGGCTGGGGCTGAACTAGTACAATGGATGAACTGGCCTCGGGAGGTGAGGTGTTCTTGAGCTCGAGAGAGCTGGTGAGGTGGTCGGGTGAGAATGGATCTGATCCCCTTCTATGGTGGTGGCTAAGTCCTATTTATAGTGGCCTTGTTCCTCTTCCCAAATGTTGGCAGAACGGATCCCACAACGGCCGGATTTAAAAGGGGTCAAGTAGTACAAGTTATCCTGACAAAAGTGGTCTTCGCCTGCGAAAAGCTTCTGATCGTGACGCTGCAGTGGGCTCGGCGATGACCTCCGTCCTGTCGTCCTGGCGGTCTTGGTCTTGTTGCACCAGAATGGAAACATTTGGCTCATTCCTCAGGACTCCGTGCATGTGGCTTGCCTCCTTTGCACCGAAGAGGAAACCTACGCTCTGCGCCCGCCTGGCCTTGGTCGTCATGGCTCACGTTAGCTAAGCCTCATGAGGTAAACCTTGCATAGAACTCTCTGCCCCTCTGGAGCCAGCCTGAAGAGGCCGATCCCCTCGGGGGTCTTGGCGTCGTCCGCCTCGCGAGGCTTGGCCCCTCGCGAGGGTCTTGAGCTGTTGATGTTGAAGCTGGGTCTTACCAGGCCGTCGATGGAGCCACATGGTGGGCCGTAGGCAAGCAGAGCTGGATACCCCCATATCCAGAATCGACATGTTCTTCTATAGAAGCCCGGCTGGGATACTCAATGGTTTCATCAAGGCGATCATGTCTGTTACCCGGCAAAGGGTTCTCATCGGCAGGAGCACTGTTCCTACAGTAGTACCAGATCTTGTTCCATCCTTTGGGGTGACTTGGCAGGGTAGCTTGAGGGAAAGGAACACTTTTCCAGCTTTGAATTGAAATCCCACCAAGTTCTATGTTGGGACCATCTACCCATTCAGTCGTACGGCTGATATAGAAAAATTCCCTGAAAATAGGGACAACTGCCTCTGTTTGCAGATAAACTTCACAAAGTACTTGACACTGGCACAGATTGGACACAAAATTGGGAGCAAGATCTTGAGGATGAAGGTCGTAAAAATTAAGAATGTCTCGAAAGAACTTTGACCCGGGCGGAGAGATGCCTCTATGAAGGGATCGATAAACACAACGATTTCTTCTGAACCAGGTTGAGCGGCGTCCTTTGTACCAGGTGCTCGCTAGCCAATTACTTCTCAGGACGGCAGTAGACCTTGACCCACATGGTCATCTAACACAAGTTGGGAAACTTGGGACCTCATCCAACTGCAAGTTATTGTTTTGGCATGATGAGTTGCCTAAAGAATAAAAACTGCACGAGTATGAATGGCGGGTCATTTACCAACGATAACTCGCCCAATGATCAATATGGTGAGGTAGTGCAACAAAGTGGCTATGGTTAAATGAGGTGACATGGTTATTGCTTACCGATAAATCGCCCAACAAGTGAGTTGGCCCAATAAAGGACAACGATTTCTAAAACAGGCGAGTTATGATATACAGTAATAGGTTGGCACAGTATGAGGGTGGCTTATCATAGATTGAGGACCACTTTTCAGCTAAATGTTGAACAAACAAGTTTCCACTGACGGTGTCCTGGACTAGGGGGTACTCACCATGTCGTCTCCCGATCAGTTGGATTGGGCCGAGGACCCCCATGGCCGTATACTCATTGGCCAGTTCGGATAACCCCTGCCGCATACAAGGAAGACTCCACAAGACTTGGCGCCCAAGACAAGGACTCTCCTAGACCCTAGGCCTCCGGTGTCTTATATAAACCGAGGCTGGGCTAGTCAACAGGCAATCTCATATTCATTACTACAATCTCGTGGTAGACACATGTACTCTGTACTACACCCATATGAATACAATCAAAAGCAGCATGTAGGGTATTATCTCATCAAGAGAGCCCGAAGCTGGGTAAAATCCCGTGTCCATGTTACCATCGCTCCAAGACGCCTAGCTTAGGACCCCTACTACGAGATACGCTGGATATTGAACCGACATTGGTACTTTCATTGAGAGCCTGCTGGGTGTTCGTCGCGGATCGATGGGATCGAAATCAACGATCAGGTGCTATTTTCTTCAACTAGATCGGTTTTGCATAAGGTTGTTTGTTTGCAACGAAATTTTCTTGCCGTCTCTCTTGTTTTGTCTACAGATGAAATTATAATCAGCAAAAAATTTGACGGCAACAATGGAGCCAACATGAGTCGGTTCGCCGGATCTGATTTGACATGTCGGCTGGCTCTTTGAATAGTTAAACAAAAACAGCAGGGATAGGATGGCGGGGCGCAGCCGAGCTACGTTGCGGCAGCATCAAGCGCACCGCTCCAAAAAGATGTCCATGGAGTTTCAAAAAAAAAGATGTCCACGGGGACAAGCACTAGGGCAGCACCCAGCCAGATGAAAAGGAAACCCACGTGTGGACGGATTCCGGCCGGCCACGGATTCCATGGTGGTCAAAACCGACCCTGACTGATAAAGCTGCCCAAGATATCTCTACTCCTAATGTCTCAGTTGGTAGGTCGCGTTCCGGGTTTTATTTTCGTCCCACCTCACCCGGTCTTTTTTGATACTTCTTTGGTACTTCCTCCCACCTCCCACCCGTTTTATTTTGCTGGTTTTTTTTGTCCCTCCCCCACCCCACCGGTTTAGTTTCGCGTCACCCTCTCACACAACGAAAAAAATCTTAACGGATCATAACTTTCCATGTTGGTGCAACTTATTTTTAGTAATGTCTTTATGTGAAAGAATCAATCACGATCAATCTCTAAATATCAAATCTAAATTAATTAACCTTACCTTAAATTGCTCAATCATATTAATTAGGAAACAAAATAACCGATTTTAAGAAAATATCTACTCTTAATGGAGGGTATTACATACCAAACATAGGTACGTCATTAGCTCGCTTCCTTCCCTTCTCTTCCCTTCGTCCCTCAGTCCCATGCTCGTGGCGCTGAAGTGGCATCGACAGGCGATGGCGGCGAGGACAGCACGTGGCAGCCCCTGAAGCACGAACACGACTGCACCTTGGGTCTGCCGTCTCCCAAGATATGGGTGAGTTCTCGTGATGCCCACCCTAAACCCTCACGTACTACAAATTCCTCAACCTCTACCATCTCGATTTCGTCCATGCTCTGATCCAAATGACGATGCAACTCCGGCTGATTGACAATGGAGGTTTGCCATCCTTCCTCTCAGCACCCACTCCTGGAGGAACGACACGCCATGCCGATCGAACCCGGTCGAGATCACTCACCAAGATTGCTATTCGGAAGTTTTTTGTCAAAAAGTGAAGAGTGGGACGGGATCTGCACTTTTGTTAATATCTCTACTCATAATGTCTCAGTTGGTAGGTCGCGTTCCGGGTTTTATTTTCGTCCCACCTCACCCGGTCTTTTTTGGTACTTCTTTGGTACTTGCTCCCACCTCCCGCTCAGCCAAGACGGTTTATTTTCGTACTCCCTCCCACCTCCCAGGTAGTTCCCTCCACGCAAAAAAAATCGAACCAACCAATGTCTACTCCTAATGGAGCAGTTGGTAGTCTTCGCCGGTCAATTTTCGTCCCACCACTTTCGTCCGGTTTTTTTTCGTAGGTTAACTGTCGTAGATTTTTTTCGTCGCCTCCCCCACTTCATCGGTTTATTTTCACTTCACCCTCTCACACAACGAAAAAAACTGAACGGATCAGAACTTTCCATACTAACGCAAATTATTTAGTAATGTCTTTATGTAAAAGAATCAATCACAATCAATCTCTAAAGATCAAATCTAAATTAATTAATCTTCATAACGTTTGTTTCCTTTCGAATCACGTCCATAACTTTCTTTTCTTGTTTGGGCAGAAACTGTTTGGTAGCAGAGATTAGGCAGCTTCCTATGAGTGTAGTAATAGGAAGTATTCTTTTTCTTGATGATTCGTTTCCATGCATGATGATAGTAAATTATGACAACATTCACCACTATTTATCAATGTCATCAATCGTATCCATTTCTACCAGTTTTAAGGGAATCTGCTCGCTATGTCTTTTTTAAGGGGATCCGCTCGCTAAATCGTCGTCGCATGTTATTTTCACAAACAATCTCTAATCCTAATGGAGCAGTTGGTAGCCTCGTACGGTTTATTTTTGTCCTCCTTCCACCTCCCCTGGTTTTTTTTCATCCTCTCTCCCACCTCCCAGTTTCGTTGGTTTTTTTCGTCGGTTTTTACTCGCCCCCTCCCACCTCCCAATTTCGTCCGGTTTTTATTCGTCCCACCTCCCACCACCCCCTCGTATTGGTTCTTTTTCTCTCCACTCTTTCCTTGCAAACCAATAATTTCCTAACATACAAAAGATCACGAATCTATCTTTCCTTACCCGAACCAATCGCGCCCTACACCAGTGCATTTCTTTATTAAGAAAACTAACACGTAAATCTTAACGCATTGCAAACAAATCCCGTTATGGACCTAATTAATTTATTATGGAATCTATACGTGGTCGCATTGGTTCTTTTTCTCTCCACTCTTTCCTTGCAAACCACTAATTTCCTAACATACAAAAGATCACGAATCTATCTTTCCTTATCCGAATCAATCGATCCCTACATCAGTGCATTTCTTTATTAAGAAAACTAACACGTAAATATTAACGCATTGTAAAGAAATCCCGTTATGGACCTAATTAAGTTATTATGGAATCTGTACGTGGTCGCATCTCTCCCCTCGTGAAAAAATCGCATCCATCTCCCGTTAAAAAGGAAAAGAGAACATGAACGATCAATCCCACACCTTGCATCTCAGTAGCAAAAAATCGCCCCCCCCTCTGCTACTGCGCCTCGCCGTGTGCCCGGCTCGACCCATGCCTCGCCTGCATGGCTGCACGCCGCCGTCTCCACCGCCACGTACAAGAAAACGGTGGGCAGAACCATCCATTCAAATCGCACACCCCCACCCTCCTCCGCAATCCCTAGCCCCGCATCACCCTATCGCTTTCTCGCCTCTCTTTCCCCTCGATGTAGATGGTGCCGAGCGGCGGCCTCGAGCACCGGCAGTGCCACCCTCTCTATCTTCGCTGCGTCGAGAGATGGGCCAAGGCTATCGTCGGTTCGCCACCCATAATTGGGCCGCCTCCGGTTGTCGCGCACCACCGGCTCCACCTAACGTGCCCGACCCTCTCCGCTTTCGACCTTCCGGTGACCACATCCCTCCGTGCCTCCATCCATCATCCACAAGGCCACACCCTACACCCACCCTCCTAAATTCTCCATACCGGCGGACAATCACCGAAGATCCAAGTTGGCCCGATATCAATTTTCTTACATGCTTTCTTTATCAGTTGGTGATGGGAATGGGTTCCAATTTCTCTCTCTGACTGTGGATTCGCAGGCAAGAAGCGCTTCTACATGCATCCTCCTGTCGGTCCCTAAAGTACCAAGGTAAATGGTTGATGTTGCGTTTGTCTAGGATGATATATGTTGGCTCTGTTCCGGTTCATCCGAGCAGTTTGGTGACTAATTTACTAATAATTTAATTATATTAATTAAATGAGTCGGGTGTATCGTCGTGCATTTATCTTGCCAGTAGTGTTCTGTGATGCTCTGATGCACTTTGGGAATTGGTTATCTTGTCTTCAATGCAGAACATTTGTTTATTAATGCATGAGAAGAATCCTTGTTACTACCTTGAACCTGTTTTATAATCCATATTGTTATGCACTAGCGCGTGTGCGTGTGAAATAGATGGATTATGGTCCCGTACCCAATAAGATGGATATGTGTGTGTGTTAGAGAGAGAGAGAGGGAGAGGGGGAGAGAGAGTGAGGAGGAGGGAGGGAGAGAATGTGTGTGAGAATTTGATGGTAAAAAGGTCGTCAATGTCACTTGATATGTATGAGAATATTAAATGTAATATTAACATAATTGATATTGAACTCTTAAAGTTAATGTGCCCCGTTGCAACGCACGGGTGTTCTTCTAGTAAGTATTTAATTACCAAGTATTAAATCGGCTCTAGTTTTCTACTCCGTTGTGCCATCTAGCATTACTTTCCTTCCCACGTACTAAAACTTAAAGCAGTCTAACTTTGGGTACTACAAGTTGCAGTACTATACTTATTAATTGGTCTGCTCAAGTGCTGCGATGAAGCTCTAGGCTCTCTCAACCACGTCACTAACAATTCGGACGGAATCCCGACCTGCGTTGACATTTGCATGCCACCGCTTTGTTGTGCCATCTGATCGACCTCCGCTCAGGCCGCATACCTTTAATGTGCAGAGCATTTCGGTGCAGGTTTTTATTCCTCTGGCTTCATCTGGAGTATATGTTTAGGTCGGGAAAGCGCACGCGGATCCGAAGACACTCCCGCATGGGCCGTGGCCATCAGGGAGTTCTATAATTTCCTTTATGTTTTTTCTCTCTTTATTTCAATTCGGCATATAGATGTCGCTATCGTGCACTAGTATATGGCAAAGATTCTTTACCGCATAACTAACTCAGTCAAGTGCTAGTTTTTGCAGCACGACTTGTTAAGTCTAATTGATGAGCAGTGCAAACTAGCTTTGCGTTAACTAGCGTTTTGTATGTACTTCTTCGCCCGCAGTCTTACAAACATTGCATCTGCAAACAGACCTCGACTCCCAGGCTATATTTCTCTAATTATTTACTTCGCTTAAATTAATTTTAAGTGGAGGATTTTCTTAAAAATATATTATTATTATTATTATTATTATTATTATTATTATTATTATTATTATTATTATTATTATTATTATTATTATCATCATCATCATCATCATCTCTAGCTCGCACTATTTCATTTGTGCAGGCAATTGACTTACACCACGCATTACCTGGCGCAACGACGCCCATTGGGTCCGAAGAGAGTTCGGCTCAGCGCAACCACGGGGAGATTTGACCTCCTTTTTTCCTTTCTCCCTTTATATTATTTAATTAAGCAGGTAATGGACTATGACTACGTCACGTGTTCTCTTCGGCAAGCCGACACCGTCGTCCCGATCGGCATAAATCGGCTCGCATGATCAACTTGTTGGTCGCGTTGCCATACCGACGTGTTCGGTTGCCTTGGGGACTTCAACATCGCCGAGAAAGCTCTACCTCATCGAGTGTTCGGTGCACAGACCATATTTATTTTATTACTCACTTTGCATATGCAACATTTTTTTAGTTTATTATTACTATTATCTCCGGTCCGCACTATTTTTTGTGCACAGGAAAACGATCCGGGTCGGGCAGTGTTGCCACCTCGGCGTACTGACATACTACGTCATCTTGGCTGGACGGGGGGCATCGTCAACACTTTGTTACCCCATGCCGGGGACTTCGGCGTCACTCTGTCGGCCTGCATTGGCCGTACTATGTCACCACTTCGGATTGCCGAGCTCTTCGCTCCGCCACCTCGGGACCGGCTTGGGGGCTGGGACCTTGTCCCGCCGTAAGCTTGGACCGCGTCATCAATGTCGAACACATTAACCAGCTATGTCGCTTTCATGCTCAAAGTTTTAAAATTTTAAATTTTGTTCGGTCCGACCAAGCATTACACTTTTTTTGCAAAAAGTTGTTTGTGAAAAACTTCCTTGTCCAAACTTTGTTTGTGACACACAAATTCAAATACCCCGTTTACTTGGGGGCTCCCTTGCTGGAGCTTTTCCTCTTGCATATGATTATACTTGTACGGCTTCGTTCCTTGTTCGTGTATTACGCCATAATATGCACCATATTGACCTAAGTGATTTGCAAGCTGGGTTGTCTTGCTCCTGTGTTTACCCCTACATTCCCGATTGTTCGGCTAGGGAGTAAAGGGAGCACCTCTGCGATTGTCACGATCGGGTCACCCGAGCCGGACCTCAGACTGGGTGAAGCTGAAAGCTAGCGCTCTTACTGTTTTCAGTAATGGTCGGCATACAACGGAACTCATGAGTACAAAAAATCTATTGCACAAGTCTCACAGTAATAATGAGCAACCGAAGAAAGGTATCGGTAGGGGTACTATCTTCTTCGAAGATGCTTCTTACACTTCATCGGTAATATAGCATAAGTTCCCTGAGCGCGCTTTGTCTGTTACAGCCTTATAGCCTGATTGCCTGGTTATTGGAAACATCGTCGATATTCTCGACAAGTGGAGTACATAACACTTTTCGGCCCTTGGCCGAAGAGGGAGAAGCCGACGGTCGATTAAGGCGCGTTTAAAGTTCGGGTGAACACATATATGATATAAGTACTTCGTTACATATAATCATTATACATAAATTTTTTTTACCCAAGTCACTCGGGGGCTCTTAAATTTATGTGAGCTATTTTATAATAAGTGTTCTTCTTCTTAGTCGTTGTAAAGTCTTTTTTCTATCACTCCTTTTTTCGACGCGAGTGTGCGGTCAATAGCCGGGGAGCCTAATTTCTCTCTCAAAGCCGCTAAAGTTTGCTAAACTGGCCTAACGAGAAGTACTCCGCCTTCGGGATAGGAGGTTGAAGCCGTAGGCTGACCCGCTTGAAGTCTTGAGATAGGATGTGTCATGTTAAAGCACGACAGAAGCACAATTTTTTTTCTTTTCTCTAAGACCAATTTTCTGATTGGCACCGAACAATTGATCTAGTTCGGACATCGAGTTTTTCCTGGCATTTTTTGGTTTTCCAATCCTGCGGCACTTTTCAACTATTTGTGTGTTTTCCGCATAAGTCTCGTCGTGCAACGCCGGACACCTTTAGAGATTCGGCAAAAATTCTTGGATATTGCTATATATGCATCAGTTTTGAATTGTGTCTTCGGTCAATAGTTGGGTTGCATGGCTCCTGTGCTTGCCTCCTATGTTCCGCTTTGTTTGGCTAGGTGTGCAAAGGGAGAACCACTGTGATTGTGCTTCCAGCTCGCATGGTTAAGCACCGCAGTGGAGAAAGCCGAAAACTGACTGTCACAACAAGCGTAAACTGGTCAGCGGTCTGATGACTATATTAAATGATTGGTCATTCATAACATTGGCCAAAGTGTTCATGGCTTGACCTCGGCTGTCGCCGAACACTAACCGGGGGGCTACTTGTTGGCCTCCCAAGTTTAAGCTCCTATGAGTAAGTGAAAGTTATAAAGCCCGCATATCTGATTGCCTCGTTTCCGCCAACACAACCACCTTCGGGCACCGAGACGTCGGCTAAGGGTTGTTTTGTTATTACAGAAACACCCTGTTAAGGCTCAGGGGCTACTGGGCTTCGTGCTTATCATTTACAAACATTAAAGGGGTACATCGATCCCCTGATCTAGTGTTGCCACCCGACCAGTGGCTCGGGGGCTACTGTATTGACAATCCAATGCAGAAAATTTAAAATGCAATATAGTTTTCGGGGAGATTATTATCCTCAGGTTGGTCGGCCGCACCCAACCTAAGTCTCGAGGACTTTGCACACCGCGTTCTATTCCTAAGTATGCTGCCGAGCTGGGAATTGATCCTCAGGCTGATTTTATGAATCGACCTCAGCCTCAGGGGCTACTAGGGTCAGCGGTTTGATTTTTTGCTTCAGGTGCATCCCGGATATTAGGCCAACACGCACCTTGAGGGCTACTGGCTATACATCTCGGTAGAGATTACATTGCATAATTTGGAATTAAATTTATAAAAATCATCCCATGGCCGAGGTGATGCACCACCTCGGTACAGTCCGGCGTTGGAGCTCGGATATATTCTGGCGTTGGAGCTCGGATATAGTCTGGCATTGGAGCTCGGATACAGTCCGGCGTTGGAGCTTGGACATAGTCCGGCGTTGGAGCTTAGATATAGTCCGGTGTTGGAGCTCAGATATAGTCCGGCGTTGGAGCTCGGATACAGTCCGGCGTTGGAGCTTGGACATAGTCTGGCGTTGGAGCTCAGATACAGTCCGGTATTGGAGCTTCGACATAGTCCGACGTTGGAGCTCGGATACATTCCGACATTGGAGCTCGGAAGTGGTCCGATGTTGGTGCTCGGCTGCTAAGGATACCTCGAATGCAGTCCGGTGTTGGAGCTCGGACGCAAGAGGACGTTGCCGCTCGGGAACAACTTCAAACACGAGGTATGGCATAAAAATAACAAGGCATTGATAAAGGCCGGAAACTTAAAGGGGCTCCTCGGATACCCGATGTGTAAACTCTTCGGAGTCACCTCGACGATCCTCAAGATCAAAGACGAGAAGATTTGTTGAACCAATTTTCAAGACCAAGGACCAAAGGTGAAGAACAGTTCAGAAGAATCGAGGAGCGTCCCCAACTTGAAGACCGTTCAGGGGGCTACTGACGGTTTCCTAGACTAGGGGGTACTCACCACGTCGTCTCCCGATCAGTTGTATTAGGTCGAGGACCCCATGGACGTATACTCATGGGCCAGTTTGGACAACCCCTGCCACATACAAGGAAGACTCCACAAGATTTGGCGCCCAAGACAAGGACTCTCCTAAACCCTAGGCCTCCGGTGTCTTATATAAACCGAGGCCGGGCTAGTCAATAGACAATCTCATATTCATTACTACAATCTCGTGGTAGACACATGTACTCTGTACTACACCCATATGAATACAATCAAAAGCAGCATGTAGGGTATTATCTCATCAAGAGAGCCCGAAGCTGGGTAAAACCCCGTGTCCATGTTACCATCGCTCCAAGACGCCTAGCTTAGGACCCCTACTACGAGATACGCCGGATATTGAACCGACATCCTGAAGAAAATATGCCCTAGAGGCAATAATAAAGTTATTATTTATTTCCTTATATCATGATAAATGTTTATTATTCATGCTAGAATTGTATTAACCGGAAACCTAATACATGTGTGAATACATAGACAAACGTAGTGTCACTAGTATGCCTCTACTTGACTAGCTCGTTTATCAAAGATGGTTATGTTTCCTAGCCACGGACAAAAGAGTTGTCATTTGATTAACGGGATCACATCATTAGGAGAATGATGTGATTGACTTGACCCATTCCGTTAGCTTAGCACTTGATCGTTTAGTATGTTGCTATTTCTTTCTTCATGACTTATACATGTTCCTGTAACTATGAGATTATGCAACTCCCATTTACCGGAGGAACACTTTGGGTGCTACCAAACGTCACAACGCAACTGGGTGATTATAAAGGAGCTCTACAGGTGTCTCCGAAGGTACATGTTGGGTTCGCGTATTTCGATATTAGGATTTGTCACTTCGATTGTCGGAGAGGTATCTCTGGGCCCTCTCGGTAATGCACATCACTATAAACCTTGCAAGCAATGTGACTAATGAGTTAGTTGTGAGATGATGTATTACGTAACGAGTAAAGAGACTTGCCGGTAACGAGATTGAACTAGGTATTGGATACCGACGATCGAATCTCGGGCAAGTAACATGCTGATGACAAAGGGAACAACGTATGTTGTTATGCGGTTTGACCGATAAAGATCTTCGTAGAATATGTGGGAGCCAATATGAGCATCCAGGTTCCGCTATTGGTTTTTGACCGAGAATAGTTCTAGGTCATGTCTACATAGTTCTCGAATCCGTAGGGTCCGCACGCTTAACGTTACGATGATAGTTATATTATGAGTTTATGAGTTTTGATATACAGAAGGAGTTCGGAGTCCCGGATGAGATCGGGGACATGACGAGGAGTCTCGGAATGGTCGAGACATAAAGATTGATATATTGGACGACTATATTCGGAGTTCGGAAAGGTTCCGAGTGATTCGGGTATTTTTTGGAGTACCGGAGAGTTACGGGAATTCGCCAGGGAGTATATGGGCCTTATTGGGCCTTAGGGGAAAGAGAGGGGAGAGGTTGGGCGCCCCCCAAGGCCTAGTCCGAATTGGACTAAGGGGAGGGGCTGCGCCCCCTCCTTCCTTCTCTTCTCTCCCCCTTTCCTTGACTCCTACTCCTACTACTTAGAAGGGGGGGAATCCTACTCCCGGTGGGAGTAGGACTCCTCCTTGGCGCGCCCTCCTTGGCCGGCCGCCCCCTCCCCCTTGGCTCCTTTATATACGGGGGTAGGGGGGCACCCCATAACACACAAGTTGATCTTCATGATCATTCCTTAGCCGTGTGCGGTGCCCCCCTCCACCATATTCCACCTCGGTCATATCGTTGCGGTGCTTAGGTGAAGCCCTGCATCGGTAGAATATCATCATCGTCACCACATCGTCGTGCTGACAGAACTCATCCCCAAAACCCTGCTGGATCGGAGTCCGGGGATCGTCATCGAGCTGAACGTGTGCTGAACTCGGAGGTGCCGTACGTTCGGTGCTTGGATCGGTCGGATCGTGAAGACGTACGACTACATCAACCTCGTTGTCATAACGCTTCCTCTTACGGTCTACGAGGGTACGTGGACAACACTCTCCCCTCTCGTTGCTATGCATCACCATGATCTTGCATGTGCGTAGGAATTTTTTTGAAATTACTACGTTCCCCAACAGTGGCATTCGAGCCTGGTTTTATGCGTAGATGTCATATGCACGAGTAGAACACAAGTGAGTTGTGGGCGATACAAGTCATACTGCTTACCAGCATGTCATACTTTGGCTCAGTGGTATTATGAGATGAAGCATCCCGAACCGACATTAAGCGTACGCTTACGCGAGACTGTTTCACCATTACGAGCACTCGTGCTTAAAGGTGACCGACGGGTGTCTGTCTCTCTCACTTTAGCTGAACCGAGTGTGGCTACGCCCGGTCCTTGCGAAGGTTAAAACAGCATTAACTTGACAAACTATCGTTGTGGTTTTGATGCGTAGGTAAGAACGGTTCTTGCTAAGCCTGTAGCAGCCACGTAAAATTTGCAACAACAAAGTAGAGGACGTATAACTTGTTTTTGCAGGGCATGTTGTGATGTGATATGGTCAAGACGTGATGCTATATTTTATTGTATGAGATGATCATGTTTTGTAACCGAAGTTATCAGCAACTGGCAGGAGCCATATGGTTGTCGCTTTATTGTATGAAATGCAAACGCCCTGTAATTGCTTTACTTTATCACTAAGCGGTAGCGATAGTCGTAGAAGCAATAGATGGCGTAATGACAACGATGCTACGGTGGAGATCAAGGTGTCGCGCCGATGACGATGGTGATCACGACGGTGCTTCAAAGATGGAGATCACAAGCACAAGATGATGATGGCCATATCATATCACTTATATTGATTGCATGTGATGTTTATCCTTTATGCATCTTATCTTGCTTTGATTGACGGTAGCATTTTAAGATGATCTCTCACTAAATTATCAAGAAGTGTTCTCCCTGAGTATGCACCGTTGCGAAAGTTCTTCGTGCTGAGACACCACGTGATGGTCGGGTGTGATAGACTCTACGTTCAAATACAATGGGTGCAAAACAGTTGCACACGCGGAATACTCAGGTTAAACTTGACGAGCCTAGCATATAACAGATATGGCCTCGGAACACGGAGACCGAAAGGTCGAGCGTGAATCATATAGTAGGTATGATCAACATATTGATGTTCACTGTTGAAACTACTCCATCTCACGTGACGATCGGACATGGTGTAGTTGATATGGATCATGTAATCACTTAGAGGATTAGAGGGATGTCTATCTAAGTGGGAGTTCTTAAGTAATATGATTAATTGAACTTAAATTTATCATGAACTTAGTCCTGGTAGTATTTTGCAAATTATGTTGTAGATCAATAGCTCGTGTTGTTGCTTTCATATGTTTATTTTGGTATGTTCCTAGAGAAAGTTGTGTTGAAAGATGTTAGTAGCAATGATGCGGACTTGGTCCGTGATCTGAGGTTTATCCTCATTGCTGCACAGAAGAATTATGTCCTTAATGCACCACTAGGTGACAAACCTATTGCAAGAGCAGATGCAGACGTTATGAACGTTTGGCTAGCTCAATATGATGACTACTTGATAGTTTAGTGCACCATGCTTAACGGCTTAGAATCCGGACTTCAAAGACATTTTGAACGTCATGGACCATATGAGATGTTCCAGGAGTTGAAGTTAATATTTCAAGCAAATACCCGAGTTGAGAGATATGAAGTCTCCAACAAGTTCTATGGCTAAAAGATGGAGGAGAATCGCTCAACTAGTGAGCATGTGCTCAGATTGTCTGGGTACTATAATCACTTGAATCAAGTGGGAGTTAATCTTCCAGATAAGATAGGGATTAACAGAATTCTCTAGTCACCATCACCAAGTTAGTAGAACTTTGTGATGAACTATAGTATGCAAGGGATGACGAAAACGATTCCCAAGCTCTTCGTGATGTTGAAATCGACGAAGGTAGAAATCAAGAAAGAGCATCAAGTGTTGATGGTTGACAAGATCACTAGTTTCAAAAAAAGGGCAAAGGGAAAGAAAGGGAACTTCAACTAGAATGACAAGCAAGTTTTCACTCCTACGGAGAAGCCCAAAGCTGAACCAAAGCCTGAAACTGAGTGCTTACACTGCAAAGGAAATGGTCACTGGAAACGGAAATACCCTGAATATTTGATGGATAAGAAGGATGGCAAACTGAACAAGGGTATATTTGATATACAGGTTATTGATGTGTACCTTACTAGTGTTTATAGTAACCCCTGAGTATTTGATACTTGTTCGGTTGCTAAGATTAGTAACTCGAAACAGGAGTTACAGAATAAACAGAAACTAGTTGAGGGTGAAGTGACGATGTGTGTTGGAAGTGGTTCCAAGATTGATATGATCATCATCGCACACTCCCTATACTTTCGGGATTAGTGTTAAACCTAAATAAATGTTATTTGGCATTTGCGTTGAACATAAATATGATTTGATCATGTTTATTGCGATAGGGTTATTCATTTAAAGTCAAAGAATAATTGTTGTTCTGTTTACATGAATAAAACCTTCGATGGTCATACACCCAATGAAAATAGTTTGTTGCATCTCGATCGTAG
This sequence comes from Triticum dicoccoides, assembly GCF_002162155.2. NCBI lineage: Eukaryota > Viridiplantae > Streptophyta > Magnoliopsida > Poales > Poaceae > Triticum > Triticum dicoccoides. The sequence continues at coordinate 423,871,719 of NC_041381.1, forward strand.
TGATACACATATTCATTATATTGATGCCAAAATATGCAAAGTTAATAATGATAGTGCAACTTATTAGTGGCACTGCCGTTTGGGTCATATCGGTGTAAAGCGCATGAAGAAACTCCATAAAGATGGATTTTAGGAATCACTTGGTTATGAATCATTTGACGCTTGCGAACCATGCCTTATGAGCAAGATGACTAAAACTCTGTTCTCCGGAACAATGGAACGAGCTAGTGACTTATTGGAAATAATACATACTGATGTATGCGGTCCAATGAGTATTGATGCTCGTGGCGGGTATCATTATTTTCTGACCTTCACAAGATGATTTGAGCAGATATGAGTATATCTTCTTAATCAAACACAAGTCTGAAACATTTGAAAAGTTCAAAGAATTTCAGAGTGAAGTGAAGAATCATCGTAACAAGAAAATAAAGTTTCTACGATCTGATCATGGAGGAGAATATTTGAGTTACGAGTTTGGTCTTCAATTAAAACAATGTGGAATAGTTTCACAAACTCATGCCACCTGGAACACCACAGCTTAATGGTGTGTCCGAACGTCATAACCGCACTTTATTGGATATGGTGCGATCTATGAGGTATCTTACCGATTTACCACTATCGTTTTGGGGTTATGCATTAGAGACAGTTGCATTCACTTTAAAAGGGCGCCATCAAAATCCGTTGAGACGACGCCTTATGAACTGTGGTTTGGCAAGAAACCAAAGTTGTCGTTTGTTAAAAGTTTGGGGTTGCGATGCTTATGTGAAAAAGTTTCAACCTGATAAGCTCGAACCCAAATCTGAGAAGTGCATCTTCATAGAATACCCAAAGGTAACTATTGGGTACACCTTCTATGACAGATTCGAAGGCAAGTTATTCGTTGCTAAGTTGGATCCTTTCTAGAGAAGAAGTTTCTCTCGAAAGAAGTGAGTGGGAGGAAAGTAGAACTTGATCAGGTAATTGTACCTTCTCCCTTATTGGAAAGTAGTTCATCACAGAAATCAGTTCCAGTGATTCCTACACCAATTAGTGAGGAAGTTAATGATGATGATCATGAAACTTCAAATCAAGTTGCTACCAAACCTCGTAGGTCTTCCAGAGTAAAGATCCGCACCAGAGTGGTACGGTAATCATGTTCTGGAAGTCATGTTACTAGACCATGATGAACCTACGAACTATGAGGAAGCGATGATGAGCCCAGATTCCGCGAAATGGCTTAAGGTCATGAAATCTGAGATGGGATCCATGTATGAGAACAAAGTGTGGACTTTGGTGGAGTTGCCCGATGATCGGCAAGCCATAGAAAATAAATGGATCTTCAAGAGGAAGACGAACACTGATAGTAGTGTTACTATCTACAAAGCTCGACTTGTTGTGAAAGGTTTTTCGACAAGTTCAAGGTGTTGACTACAATGAGATTTTCTCAACTGTAGTGATGCTTAAGTCTGTCCGAATCATGTTAGCAATTGCCATATTACATGAAATTTGGCAAAAGGATATCAAAACTGCATTTTTAATGGATTTGTTAAAGAAGAGTTGTATATGATGCAACCAGAAGGTTTTGTCAATCCTAAAGGTGCTAACAAAATTTGCAAGCTCCAGCGATCCATCAATGGACTGGTGCAAGCATCTCGGAGTTGGAATATACGCTTTGATGAGTTGATCAAAGCATATGGTTTTATACAGACTTGCAGTGAAGCCTGTATTTACAATAAAGTGAGTGGGAGCACTACAGACTTTCTGATAAGTATATGTGAGTGACATATTATTGATCAGAAATGATGTAGAATTTTTCCGCAAAGCATAAAGGAGTGTTTGAAAAGAGTTTTTCAAAGAAACACCTCAGTAAAGCTACTTACATATTGAGCATCAAGATCTATTGAGATAGATCAAGACGCTTGATAAGATTTTCAATAAGTACATACCTTGACAAGATTTTGAAGTAGCTCAAAATGGAACAGTCAAAGAAAGAGTTCTTTCCTGTGTTGCAAAGGTGTGAAATTGAGTAAGACTCAAGACCCGACCACGACAGAAAATAGAAAGAGAATGAAAGTCATTCCCTATGCATCAGTCATAGGTTCTATAAAAGTATGCCATGCTATGGACCAGACCTATTGTATACTCTGCCCTGGTTTGGCAAGGGAGTACAATAGTGATCTAGGAGTAGATCACTGGACATTGGTAAAAATTATCCTTAGTAGAATAAGGATATGTTTCTTGATTATGGAGGTGATAAAAGAGTTCGTCGTAAAGAGTTACATCGATGCAAGATTTTACACCGATCCAGATGACTCTAAGTCTCAATCTAGATACATATTAAAAGTGGGAGCAATTAGCTAGAGTAGCTCCGTGCAAAGCATTGTAGATATAGAATATTTGTAAAATACATACGACTCTGTAATATGACAGACCCATTGACTAAACTTCTCTCACGAGCAAAATATGATCATACCTTAGTACTCTTTGGGTGTTAATCACATAGCGATGTGAACTAGATTATTGACTCTAGTAAACCCTTTGGGTGTTGATCACATGACTATGTGAACTATGGGTATTAATCACATACAGATGTGAATATTGGTGTTAAATCACATGATGATGTGAACTAGATTATTGACTCTAGTGCAAGTGGGAGACTGAAGGAAATATGCCCTAGAGGCAATAATAAAGTTACTATTTATTTCCTTATATCATGATAAATGTTTATTATTAATGCTAGAATTGTATTAACTGGAAACATAATACATGTGTGAATACATAGACAAACATAGTGTCACTAGTATGCCTCTACTTGACTAGCTTGTTTATCAAAGATGGTTATGTTTCCTAGCCATGGACAAAAGAGTTGTAATTTGATTAACGGGATCACATCATTAGGAGAATGATGTGATTGACTTGACCCATTCCGTTAGCTTAGCACTTGATCGTTTAGTATGTTGCTATTGCTTTCTTCATGACTTATACATGTTCCTATAACTATGAGATTATGCAACTCCCGTTTACCGAGGAACACTTTGGGTGCTACCAAACGTCACAACGTAACTGGGTGATTATAAAGGAGCTCTACAGGTGTCTCCGAAGGTACATGTTGGGTTGGCGTATTTTGAGATTAGGATTTGTCACTCCGATTGTCGGAGAGGTATCTCTGGGCCCTCTCGGTAATGCACATCACTATAAACCTTGCAAGCAATGTGACTAATGAGTTAGTTCCGAGATGATGTATTATGTAACAAGTAAAGAGACTTGCCGGTAACGAGATTGAACTAGGTATTGGATACCGACGATCGAATCTCGGGCAAGTAACATGCCGATGACAAAGGGAACAACATATGTTGTTATGCGGTTTGACCGATAAGGATCTTCGTAGAATATGTGGGAGCCAATATGAGCATCCAGGTTCCGCTATTGGTTATTGACCGAGAATAGTTCTAGGTCATGTCTACATAGTTCTCGAATCCGTAGAGTCCGCACGCTTAATGTTACGATGACAGTTATATTATGAGTTTATGAGTTTTGATATACCGAAGGAGTTCGGAGTCTCGGATGAGATCGGGGACATGACGAGGAGTCTCGGAATGGTCAAGACATAAAGATCGATATATTGGACGACTATATTCGGAGTTCGAAAAGGTTCCAAGTGATTCGGGTATTTTTCGGAGTACCGAAGAGTTACGGAAATTCGCCAGGGAGTATATGGGCCTTATTGGGATTTAGGGGAAAGAGAGAGGATAGGTTGGGCGCCCCCCAAGGCCTAGTCAAAATTGGACTAAGGGGAGGGGCTGCGCCCCCTCCTTCTCTTCTCTTCTCTCCCCCCTTTCCTTGACTCCTACTACTACTACTTGGAAGGGGGGGGGGAATCCTACTCCCAGTGGGAGTAGGACTCCTCCTTGGCACGCCCTCCTTGGCTGGCCGCCCCCTCCCCCTTGGCTCCTTTATATACGGGGGTAGGGGGCACCCCATAACACACAAGTTGATCTTCATGATCGTTCCTTAGCCGTGTGCGGTGCCCCCCTCCACCATATTCCACCTCGGTCATATCGTTGCGGTGCTTAGGCGAAGCCCTGCATCGGTAGAATATCATCATCGTCACCACGCCGTCGTGCTGACAGAACTCATCCCCGAAACCCTGCTGGATCGGAGTCCGGGGATCGTCATCGAGCTGAACATGTGCTGAACTCGGAGGTGCCGTACGTTCGGTGCTTGGATCGGTCGGATCGTGAAGACGTACGACTACATCAACCGCGTTGTCATAACGCTTCCGCTTACGGTCTACGAGGGTACGTGGACAACACTCTCCCCTCTCGTTGCTATGCATCACCGTGATCTTGCGTGTGCGTAGGAATTTTTTTGAAATTACTACGTTCCCCAACACATCCACTGAGACATCGACATTTACGGATCTACAAAATAGCTTGAAAAGAAAAATGTTCACTATGCCTAACCCATATAGAGGAAGCTTTGGTTGATCTAGTCGTTCTTGCTAGTGAAGATCTAAAGTTCCTAGATCAACAAATGGTACTACAACTAGCAGTGGAGTATTTTCTACAACAAAGGTACTTGAAACTAGATCCAAAACAACTAGCAATGGCGGTACAACCTACGAGCGTCGAAGAACACCGATGAACTGGGTAAGCAAATGAGGAACTACTACAGATCTAGAAGGGAGCAATGAGGTTTACTTGAGTCCGGCAGAGGCCTTAGAGCTGTTCTTGAACGACTTCTCCAGCGATGCACATAGCATTGAGGAAGCGGTCGGGGTCGCCAGAGCACTTGAGGTCATGCGGCGGCGGAGCACTCGTCGCAGGCAGAAGAGACGTGAGGAAGAAGAAAGTGCGGATGAAGCAGTAAAAGTGAACAAGGAACCCCCTCGGGTATATTTATAGGGAAAAAGAGAAGGAGAAGCGGAAGGCAAGAAAAAAGAGGAAGCACGGTAAGTTTTTGGGTAAAAGCCACCTCGATTTTTGGGCCTGATAGATATACGGAAAGATCGGTTATGATGTCATGCTAGAATTACTGGAAATCCGGAAGATGACATCACAATTCAAAGAAGAAAATGACAAGTGTGAGCGTGTTATGATCCAGAACATATAAGCCGGCCACAATGCACAAGATTATTTCGAGCTATACTTGCCTTAAAGATTGACACAAATAAATTGAAATCAATCTGGGGGGCTAATGTTGGGGAGATAACCCCAGATATGACCCGCCCGACTAGGGCCAAGTCATTCTATGGCGACTTGAAGATAAGGACTCAACAGGTGGGCTGTGATTATTCAGAAGACCAAGGTTCAGAGGATAAGCCATTGGGTGGGCCAGCTTATGGCCCAGGCCTGGGGTGCCTTTACTGTCAAGACGCCCAAGGAGTTTTCTTACTTGGCAAGATAGGTAGGAAGCATATTAGTACAGGGGTTGCAATGCGACCCAGACTCTGTTGTAAGCCTAAGGCCTCAACCTATATATAAAGGGCAGCCCATGGGGCAGAGGTGACTAAGTTAGAAGCTCTCGAGTACTAGGTTAGCCAGGTCGCACCCTTGTAATCGAGATCATCATCATCAATATACATAAAGCAGGACGTAGGCTTTTACCTCGACCGTGAGGGGACGAACCTGCGTAAACCCTTGTCTTTCGATTCCGTCAACCCCATTCAAGCTACTACCTCACGGTGATGGCCTCACGACTAAGTCCTTTCACGAGGACATCTGCCGCGACAAAACCACGACAGACCACGAAAATCATCCAACACGGGTCTGTATCGGTCCGCGATGCGGTCCAGACGTACTTTCTCCTGCAAAATGGAGAAAAATGTGGGGGAATTTTGTGGGAGTCCGGACATCTACATGACCAACAAAACACCACCACATACCATCTGTACTCTGCATTCATCCACTATGGCTAGTATTTAGAAGAATGCATTGTGCTAATCACAACGGATAGCTATTGTTTTGATGGAAGGTAGTACTGAATAGTGTATTTCATTTGACGAAAAGTGCTAACTAATATTTTTATTAAGCAAATTATCCAAGTGGTCATATCATTTGGTGGAAGGTTCGCTTCTGCCATTGCATGGCATGCTTAGATTTGGTGGAAGGTGTTCATATCATTTGGCGGAAGGTTGCCTTCTGCCATTGCATAAAATGCTTAGATTTGGCAGAAGGTTGGGTTTCACCATGGTGGTGTGCTTAGTAGCCTTGCTTAGTGATTTTAGTAGGTTCATTTATCCAGATATATATGCGGCTATGGTTGGATGGCCATCCAACGCTAGGCACATACATTTCAAACTCTTTTTCAACAAACCGGATGAAATTCATGCAAACATGGCCGGGATTCATACAAACATGACGGATTTCATACAAACACGACATATTTAATTACATTCCAAACATCTAGAACAAAAAAGACCCCCAAAACATGTCCTATGGCGTCGGCACCCGACGTCCAAGCCCGTGTCGTCCTTCATCTGTGATCTCCATGAGCACCGGTGATAAGACCGATGAAGTGAAGGTGCGGTCTCCGGCAACGAAGAGTAGAACACAGGAGAAGGACCGGCCAACATGGGACACCAGGCCCTGCCTCCTCCCGTGGCCTACTCATTCTTGGAGGAGTCTACGCCTTATCTATCACCGATTGACGTGAGTTCCACGAGGGAAATGGTTGTGTCGATGTTGTTGTCATCCCACTGGGCCGGCTGGTGGTTCGGCGACGGCGTGTTGGAGGCGCAACTGGAGTTGTTCTCCTCTGCGGTCACCTGCAGCCGTGCCTCTGCGGCTGCCTCTCCCTGGCGAGCGGCGGCTTGAGCGCGGACGACATCATAGATGACACACTGCTCCACGACAAAATTTGGGTTCGCCACGGCCTCCTCACTCACGCGCTCGCCTCGATCTGCCCCTCCACCGCACCCTACCCGGAGGGCTTCCCGTACATCCTCCTATCTCTCCCCATATCTGATATTGATATGAGGATTTGTGAACAACCAGGTCAAATGGGGACAAAGTGGGGTGGGGGTTGGGTGCTTTTTTTCTTTCTCTCTTCTGTCCGGACAGTGATAGGGCTGCCTCCCAGGCGTACGGGGAGGATTTGGGTGGTGCGGTTGTAGATGCTCTAAGTTAGTACCCCCTCACTTTCGCTTTAAACAGATACTTATACTCCCTCCGGTCCTTTTTAGTCCACACATTAGATTTTTATATTAAAAAGTACCAACATTTACAATACAAAATTTGTTTAAAAGTCAAACGTAATAGAATTTGACCGTATTTGTATGATACTCCTTCTAGTCCTTTTTACTCCATGTATAAAATTTATTTGAAAGTCAAACGTCATAGAGTTTAACCGTATTTATATGAAAAATATGAACATCAACAATATGAAAGTTATACAATATGAAAATTAAATTCATGACGCATCAAATGATATTGATTTCATATTGACGGTGTTGATTGTTTTATAAAGTTGGTCAAACTAAGTTGGACTTCAGACAAATATTATATGCAGATTAAAAAGACCAACGAGAGTGCTAATGTACTACGATATTGTAAGTGCATCTAGTGTCCCTTAGTGATTTTGGTGTATTAAAGACTTATATGTTAAGGGACTAATGTGTTTGTGAGTGTACAGAGGCTCTATAAGTCGATGACGAGTTTGATATTTACGATGAAAGTCGATCCCTAAAAATGTATGTCTTCAACTGAAGACTTTGGTTCTCCTGAAGACTTTGAAAGTGAAGAAATTGGTGTGACCTTGAAGACTTGGATATTCATGCGAGGACTATGAATCGTGAAGACTTTTGTTTTCATAGTTTCATTTTCTCTTTCCTGAGCCATAGGAAACACCGTACTGTTAAAGGGGGTCGTGGTAAAACTAAGGAAACACTTTCCGAGTGATGCTCAACTCAAAATCCTACACCTACCCAATCCTTTCGAGTGAAGCCATTGGAATCTCATACAGTTCAGTCAAGTTCTTCAGTGACAGAGACGAAGATCTTCTGTTCGCTGAGGAATTTTTTTTGACCGAGGAGTTAGAAATTCCCAGTACGTATTACCTACACAGTGAGGAACATGATAGCCCTGAGGAATTTGATTCTGAAATATCCGACCGTTGTTGTGCTATGCGCCAGCTATCCAAAATATCTACCCACCTAACGGTCATATCATTGAAGGGCATTTATGTCTTATCATGTTAGGCTACTCCCTAGGCTATAAATAGCCGCCCCCTACATCCACTAGCTGGTTGGCTGCTATAAGAGAATCTGACACTTATAAATTGAAAGAATCCTATCCTCCAAAGACTTTGAGCGAAAATCATCAAGTGAGGAAAACCCTTACACCTACAACCCAAAGTGATTAAGCATCACTGAAGAGATTGTTCCTGTGTGGAACCGAGGCTTGTTACCTTTGAGGATTGTGCATCCTCCAGATGGTTAGGCTTCATGGTCTGAGCATCCAAGAGGAATTGTGGATCACTGAGTGACCAAGTCTGTGAAGGTTTGGAAGTCACCTGAAGACTTACCATGAGTGATTTTGCGAGGTTTGTGTGACTTTAGCTCAAGGAGAATATGTTGGAAATATGCCCTAGAGGCAATAATAAAAGTATTATTATTATATTTCTTTGTTCATGATAGTTGTCTTTTATTCATGCTATAACTGTATTATCCGGAAATCATAATACACGTGTGAATACATAGACCTCAATATGTCCCTAGTGAGCCTCTAGTTGACTGCCTCGTTGTGATCAATAGATAGTCATGGTTTCCTGGCTATGGACATTGGATGTCGTTGATAACGGGATCACATCATTAGGAGAATGATGTGATGGACAAGACCCAATCCTAAGCATAGCACAAGATCGTGTAGTTCGTTTTGCTAGAGCTTTTTCAATGTCAAGTATCTCTCCCTTAGACCATGAGATCGTGTAACTCCCGAATACCGTAAGAGTACTTTGGGTGTACCAAACGTCACAACGTAACTGGGTGACTATAAAGGTGCACTACAGGTATCTCCGAAAGTATCTGTTGGGTTGACTCGGATCAAGACTGGGATTTGTCACTCCGTGTTACGGAGAGGTATCACTGGGCCCACTCGGTAGTGCATCATCATAATGAGCTCAAGGTGGCCAAGTGTCTGGTCACGGGATCATGCATTACGGTACGAGTAAAGTGACTTGCCGGTAACGAGACTGAACGAGGTATTGGGATACCGACGATCGAGTCTCGGGCAAGTAACATACCGTCTGACAAAGGGAATAGTATACGGGGTTACTTGAACCCTTGGCATCGTGGTTCATCCGATGACAACATCGAGGAGCATGTGGGAGCCAACATGGGTATCCAGATCCCGCTATTGGTTATTGACCTGAGAGCATCTCGGTCATGTCTGCATGTCTCCCGAACCCGTAGGGTCTACACACTTAAGGTTCGGTGACGCTAGGGTTATTAGGAAGACTTGTATGTGATTACCGAATGTTGTTCGGAGTCCCGGATGAGATCCCGGACGTCACAAGGAGTTCCGGAATAGTCCGGAGGTAAAGATTTATATATGGAAAGTGGTTAAACGGACACCGGAAAGTTTCGGGGGCATTCCGGTATTGTACCGGGGCCACCGGAAGGTTTCCGGGGGTCCACCGGGAGGGGCCACCCCTCCCGGGGGGCCACATGAGCTGTGTGGGAGAGGGAGCCAGCCCCTAGTGGGCTGGGCGCGCCTCCCCACCTAGGCCCATGCGGCTAGGGCAAGGGAAGGGGGCGCCCCCCTAGCTTGGGGGGCAAGCCACCCCTCTTCCCCTCTCCCTTTGGCCGCCGCCCCCCTCTAGGGTTTCCCATAGAGGGCCGGCCCCCCTTGCCCCTTCCCCTATAAATAGAGGGGTGAGGGGAGGGCAGCAACACCACAAGCCAAGGCGCAGCCCCTCCCCTCCCCAACACCTCTCCTCCTCCGTACGTGCTTGGCGAAGCCCTGTCGGAGTACTACTGCACCACCATCATCACGCCGTCGTGCTGCCGGTGGAGCTGTCTTCCTCAACCTCTCCTTCCTCCTTGCTGGATCAAGACGGAGGAGACGTCGCCCGTACCGTACGTGTGTTGAACGCGGAGGTGCTGTCCGTTCAGCACTTCGTCATCGGTGATCTGAATCACGTTGAGTACGACTTCATCATCACCGCTCCCTCGAACGTTTCCGTACACGATCTACAAGTGGTATGTAGATGCAAACTCACCCCCTTGACTCGTTGCTTAGATGAACTCATAGATGGATCTTGGTGAAACCGTAGGAAAAATTTTAATTTTCTGCAACATTCCCCAACAGTGGCATCATGAGCTAGGTCTATGCGTAGTTCTCTTTGCACGAGTAGAACACAATTTTTGTTGTGGGCGTAGATCTTGTCAACTTGCTTGCCGCTACTAGTCTTATCTTGCTTCAGCGGTATTGTGGGATGAATCGGCCCGGACCAACCTTACACGTACGCTTACGTGAGACCGGTTCCACCGACTAACATGCACTAGTTGCATAAGGTGGCTGGCGGGTGTCTGTCTCTCCCACTTTAGTTGAAGTGGATTCTATGAAAAGGGTCCTTATGAAGGGTAAATAGAAGTTGACAAGATCACATTGTGGTTATTCGTAGGTAAGAAAACGTTCTTGCTAGAACCCAATTGCAGCCACGTAAAAGATGCAACAACAATTAGAGGACGTCTAACTTGTTTTTGCAGCAATTGTCATGTGATGTGATATGGCCAGAAGTTGTGATGAATGATGAATGATATATTGTGATGTATGAGATCATGTTCTTGTAATAGGAATCACGACTTGCATGTCGATGAATATGACAACCGGCAGGAGCCATAGGAGTTGTCTTTATTTTGTATGACCTGCGTGTCATTGAAGAACGCCATGTAAACTACTTTACTTTATTTGCTAAACGCGTTAGTCATAGAAGTAGAAGTAGTCGTTGGCGTGACAACTTCATGAAGACACGATGATGGAGATCATGATGATGGAGATCATGGTGTCATGCCGGTGACAAGATGATCATGGAGCCCCGAAGATGAAGATCAAAGGAGCTATATGATATTGGCCATATCATGTCACTACTTTATATAATTGCATGTGATGTTTATTATGTTTATGCATCTTGTTTACTTAGAACGACGGTAGTAAATAAGATGATCCCTTATAACAATTTCAAGAAAGTGTTCCCCCTAACTGTGCACCGTTGCTAAAGTTCGTCGTTTCGAAGCACCACGTGATGATCGGGTGTGATAGATCCTTACGTTCACATACAACGGGTGTAAGACAGTTTTACACATGCAAAAACACTTAGGGTTAACTTGACGAGCCTAGCATGTACAGACATGGCCTCGGAACACGGAGACCGAAAGGTCGAACACGAGTCGTATGGAAGATACGATCAACATGAGAATGTTCACCGACGATGACTAGTCCGTCTCACGTGTTGATCGGACACGGCCTAGTCAACTCGGATCGTGTAACACTTAGATGACTAGAGGGATGTCTAATCTGAGTGGGAGTTCATTAAATAATTTGATTGGATGAACTTAATTATCATGAACTTAGTCTAAAACCTTTTGCATAATATGTCTTGTAGATCAAATGGACAACGCTCATGTCAACATGAACTTCAACGCGTTCCTAGAGAAAACCAAGCTGAAAGATGATGGCAGCAACTATACGGACTGGGTCCGGAACTTGAGGATCATCCTCATAGCTGCCAGGAAACAATATGTCCTAGAAGGACCGCTAGGTGACGCTCCCGTCCCAGAGAACCAAGACATTATGAATGCTTGGCAGTCTCGTGCTGATGATTACTCCCTCGTTCAGTGCGGCATGCTTTACAGCTTAGACCCGGGGCTCCAAAAGCGTTTTGAGCATCACGGAGCATATGAGATGTTCGAAGAGCTGAAACTAGTTTTCCAAGCTCACGCCCGGGTCGAGAGATATGACATATCTGACAAGTTCTATAGTTGTAAGATGGAGGAAAATAGTTCTGTCAGTGAGCACATACTCAAGATGTCTGGGTTGCACAACCGTATGACCCAGCTGAATATTAACCTCCCTGATGAGGCGGTCATTGATAGAATTCTCCAGTCGCTCCCACCAAGCTACAAGAGCTTTGTGATGAACTACAATATGCAGGGGATGGTAAAGACCATTCCTGAAGTATTTTCCATGCTGAAGTCAGCAGAGGTTGAAATCAAGAAAGAACATCAAGTGTTGATGGTCAATAAGACCACTAAGTTCAAGAAGGGCAAGGGTAAGAAGAACTTCAAGAAGGACGGCAAGGAGGTTGCCGCGCCTGGTAAGCCAGTTACCGGGAAGAAGTCAAAGAATGGACCCAAACCTGAGACTGAGTGCTTTTATTGCAAGGGGAAGGGTCACTGGAAGCGGAACTGCCCCAAATACTTAGCGGATAAGAAGGCCGGCAACACTAAAGGTATATTCGATATACATGTAATTGATGTGTACCTTACCAGTACTCGTAGTAACTCCTGGGTATTTGATACCGGTGCCGTTGCTCATATTTGTAACTCACAACAGGGGCTGCGGAATAAGCGGAGACTGGCGAAGGACGAGGTGACGATGCGCGTCGGGAATGGTTCCAGAGTCGATGTGATCGCCGTCGGCACGCTACCTCTACATTTACCCACGGGATTAGTTTTAAACCTTAATAATTGTTATTTAGTGCCAAGTTTGAGCATGAACATTGTATCTGGATCTCGTTTAATACGAGATGGCTACTCATTTAAGTCTGAGAATAATGGTTGTTCGATTTATATGAGAGATATGTTTTATGGTCATGCTCCGATGGTCAATGGTTTATTCTTAATGAATCTCGAGCGTAATACTACACATATTCATAGCGTGAATACCAAAAGATGTAAAGTTGATAATGATAGTCCCACATACTTGTGGCACTGCCACCTTGGTCACATTGGTGTCAAGCGCATGAAGAAGCTCCATGCTGATGGACTTTTAGAGTCTCTCGATTATGAATCATTTGACACATGCGAACCATGCCTCATGGGCAAGATGACCAAGACTCCGTTCTCCGGAACAATGGAGCGAGCAACCAACTTGTTGGAAATCATACATACCGATGTGTGCGGTCCAATGAGTGTTGAGGCTCGCGGAGGATATTGTTATGTTCTCACTCTCACTGATGACTTGAGTAGATATGGGTATGTCTACTTGATGAAACACAAGTCTGAGACCTTTGAAAAGTTCAAGGAATTTCAGAATGAGGTAGAGAATCAACGTGACCGAAAGATAAAATTCCTACGATCAGATCGTGGAGGAGAATACTTAAGTCACGAATTTGGTACACACTTAAGGAAATGTGGAATCGTTCCACAACTCACGCCGCCTGGAACACCTCAGTGTAACGGTGTGTCCGAACGTCGTAATCGCACTCTATTGGATATGGTGCGGTCTATGATGTCTCTTACCGATTTACCGTTATCATTTTGGGGATACGCTCTAGAGACAGCTACATTCACTTTAAATAGGGCACCGTCTAAATCCGTTGAGACGACACCGTATGAATTATGGTTCGGGAAGAAACCTAAGCTGTCGTTTCTAAAAGTTTGGGGATGCGATGCTTATGTCAAGAAACTTCAACCTGAAAAGCTCGAACCCAAGTCGGAAAAATGCGTCTTCATAGGATACCCTAAGGAAACCATTGGGTATACCTTCTACTTAAGATCCGAGGGCAAGATCTTTGTTGCCAAGAACGGATCCTTTCTGGAAAAGGAGTTTCTCTCGAAAGGAGTAAGTGGGAGGAAAGTAGAACTCGATGAAGTACTACCTCTTGAACCGGAAAGTAGTGCAGCTCAGGAAAATGTCCCTGTAATGCCTACACCAACTGAAGAGGAAAATAATGATGATGATCAAGGTACTTAGGATCAAGTTGCTAATGAACTTCGTAGGTCTACAAGGACACGTTCCGCGCCAGAGTGGTACGGCAACCCTGTCCTGGAAATCATGTTGTTAGACAACGGTGAACCTTCGAACTATGAAGAAGCTATGGCGGGTCCAGATTCCAACAAATGGCTAGAAGCCATGAAATCCGAGATAGAATCCATGTATGAAAACAAAGTATGGACTTTGACTGACTTGCCCGATGATCGGCGAGCGATAGAAAACAAATGGATCTTTAAGAAGAAGACGGACGCGGATGGTAATGTTACCATCTATAAAGCTCGACTTGTCGCTAAGGGTTATCGGCAAGTTCAAGGGATTGACTACGATGAGACTTTCTCTCCCGTAGCGAAGCTTAAGTCCGTCTGAATCATGTTAGCAATTGCCGCATACTATGATTATGAGATATGGCAGATGGACGTCAAAACGGCATTCCTTAACGGTTATCTTAAGGAAGAACTGTATATGATGCAGCCGGAAGGTTTTGTCGATCCTAAGAATGCTAGCAAAGTATGCAAGCTCCAGCGATCCATTTATGGGCTGGTGCAAGCATCTCGGAGTTGGAACATTCGCTTTGATGAGATGATCAAAGCGTTTGGGTTTATGCAGACTTATGGAGAAGCCTGCGTTTACAAGAAAGTGAGTGGGAGCTCTGTAGCATTTCTCATATTATATGTAGATGACATACTTTTGATGGGAAATGATATAGAATTCTTGCACAGCATTAAGTCCTACTTGAATAAGTGTTTTTCAATGAAGGACCTTGGAGAAGCTACTTATATATTAGGCATTAAGATCTATAGAAATAGATCGAGACGCCTCATAGGTCATTCACAAAGCACATACCTTGATAAGATTTTGAAGAAGTTCAAAATGGATCAGTCCAAGAAAGGGTTCTTGCCTGTATTGCAAGGTGTGAGATTGAGCTCAGCTCAATGCCCGACCACGGCAAAAGATAAAGAAGAGATGAGTGTCATCCCCTATGCTTCAGCCATAGGATCTATTATGTATGCCATGCTGTGTACCAGACCTGATGTAAACCTTGCCGTAAGTTTGGTAGGTAGGTACCAAAGTAATCCCGGCAAGGAACACTGGACAGCGGTCAAGAATATCCTGAAATACCTGAAAAGGACGAAGGACATGTTTCTCGTTTATGGAGGTGACGAAGAGCTCGTCGTAAAGGGTTACGTCGACGCTAGCTTCGACACAGATCTGGATGACTCTAAGTCACAAACCGGATACGTGTATATGTTGAATGGTGGAGCAGTAAGCTGGTGCAGCTGCAAGCAGAGCGTGGTGGCGGGATCTACATGTGAAGCGGAGTACATGGCAGCCTCGGAGGCAGCTCATGAAGCTATTTGGGTGAAGGAGTTCATCACCGACCTAGGAGTCATACCCAATGCATCGGGGCCGATCAAACTCTTCTGTGACAACACTGGAGCTATTGCCCTTGCCAAGGAGCCCAGGTTTCACAAGAAGACCAGGCACATCAAGCGTCGTTTCAACTCCATCCGTGAAAATGTTCAAGATGGAGACATAGAAATTTGCAAAGTACATACGGATCTGAATGTCGCAGATCCGTTGACTAAACCTCTCTCGCGAGCAAAACATGATCAGCACCAGAACTCTATGGATGTTCGATTCATCACAATGTAACTAGATTATTAACTCTAGTGCAAGTGGGAGACTGTTGGAAATATGCCCTAGAGGCAATAATAAAAGGATTATTATTATATTTCTTTGTTCATGATAGTTGTCTTTTATTCATGCTATAATTGTATTATCCGGAAATCATAATACACGTGTGAATACATAGACCTCAATATGTCCCTAGTGAGCCTCTAGTTGACTGGCTCGTTGTGATCAATAGATAGTCATGGTTTCCTGGCTATGGACATTGGATGTCGTTGATAACGGGATCACATCATTAGGAGAATGATGTGATGGACAAGACCCAATCCTAAGCATAGCACAAGATCGTGTAGTTCGTTTTGCTAGAGCTTTTTCAATGTCAAGTATCTCTTCCTTAGACCATGAGATCGTGTAACTCCCGGATACCGTAAGAGTACTTTGGGTGTACCAAACGTCACAACGTAACTGGGTGACTATAAAGGTGCACTACAGGTATCTCCGAAAGTATCTGTTGGGTTGACTCAGATCAAGACTGGGATTTGTCACTCCGTGTTACAGAGAGGTATCACTGGGCCCACTCGGTAGTGCATCATCATAATGAGCTCAAGGTGGCCAAGTGTCTGGTCACGGGATCATGCATTACGGTACGAGTAAAGTGACTTGCCGGTAACGAGACTGAACGAGGTATTAGGATACCGACGATCGAGTCTCGGGCAAGTAACATACCGTCTGACAAAGGGAATAGTATATGGGGTTACTTGAACCCTTGGCATCGTGGTTCATCCGATGACAACATCGAGGAGCATGTGGGAGCCAACATGGGTATCCAGATCCCGCTATTGGTTATTGACCTGAGAGCATCTCGGTCATGTCTGCATGTCTCCCGAACCCGTAGGGTCTACACACTTAAGGTTCGGTGACGCTAGGGTTATTAGGAAGACTTGTATGTGATTACCGAATGTTGATCGGAGTCCCGGATGAGATCCCGGACGTCACGAGGAGTTCCGGAATAGTCCGGAGGTAAAGATTTATATATGGAAAGTGGTTAAACGGACACCGGAAAGTTTCGGGGGCATTCCGGTATTGTACCGGGGCCACCGGAAGGTTTCCGGGGGTCCACCGGGAGGGGCCACCCCTCCCGGGGGGCCACATGAGTTGTGTGGGAGAGGGAGCCAGCCCCTAGTGGGCTGGGCGCGCCTCCCCACCTAGGCCCATGCGGCTAGGGCAAGGGAAGGGGGCGCCCCCCTAGCTTGGGGGGCAAGCCACCCCTCTTCCCCTCTCCCTTTGGCCGCCGCCCCCCCTCTAGGGTTTCCCCTAGAGGGCCGGCCCCCCTTGCCCCTTCCCCTATAAATAGAGGGGTGAGGGGAGGGCAGCAACACCACAAGCCAAGGCGCAGCCCCTTCCCTCCCCAACACCTCTCCTCCTCCGTACGTGCTTGGCGAAGCCCTGTCGGAGTACTACTGCACCACCATCATCACGCCGTCGTGCTGCCGGTGGAGCTGTCTTCCTCAACCTATCCTTCCTCCTTGCTGGATCAAGACGGAGGAGACGTTGCCCGTACCGTACGTGTGTTGAACGCGGAGGTGCTGTCCGTTCAGCACTTGGTCATCAGTGATCTGAATCACGTTGAGTACGACTTCATCATCACCGCTCCCTCGAACGCTTCCGTACACGATCTACAAGTGGTATGTAGATGCAAACTCACCCCCTTGACTCGTTGCTTAGATGAACTCATAGATGGATCTTGGTGAAACCGTAGGAAAAATTTTAATTTTCTGCAACGTTCCCCAACAGAATATAGTGAGGACTGTGTGTCCGGGACTGTGTGCCCTCAGGTTTAAATACCTAGCCGCTCCAACCAGACGTACAACTGTCACAACAGTTGAAACTGGTCTACCAAATCATCGTCTTCACCAAGCCATTGGTTCTATTTCCTCAACTCTTTTATTTCCTCATTCATGTGTTGATGAACCTGATCATTACTGTTTGAAGACTTTGACTGGAGACTTTCTCTATTTCCTCAACCCTATTTTTTCAGTCACATTGTCTCATCCTGCTTATCCTGTTTTCATGCTACCTGTACTCTGTGCTTGTCTTTCATTTCATCATGATGACTATGCTTTTGCTCTGTTATGCTTATACCTGAGTACTTATTCTGCTGCTAGTGTGTCGTTGCTTAGGAATTTCTTAACCTAGAAATCCTCAACGATAAATTTATAAAAATTGCCTATCCACTCCCCCCCTCTAGTCGATATAACACACTTTCAGATATACTACTCCCTCCGTCTCGGTGCATGGGGCATGGGCATGCGCGTCGTTTTAGACCATCGTTTTGACTCCTAAAACTGCGTTATACGTCTTCATATAAAAGAAGTTTCTAAATACTTTTTAGTACATATAATACTCATTTAGCTAGTTAAACTACGTGCATGCCTAATGCACCGAGATAGAAGGAGTACTACTTCTTCTATATTGCGCAGTATTTCCTCTGTTTTTATTTACTCTGCATAATAGTTTTGACTGAAGTCAAATTCTATAAAGTTTGTCCAAGTTTATAGAAACCAGCACAAACATTTACAATAAC
Source organism: Triticum dicoccoides (assembly GCF_002162155.2). Lineage (NCBI taxonomy): Eukaryota > Viridiplantae > Streptophyta > Magnoliopsida > Poales > Poaceae > Triticum > Triticum dicoccoides. Next base: position 423,889,848 of record NC_041381.1, read on the forward strand.
AAATCCATATGACGTGAAAACATGTTCAATGACGAATCTAATGATATTGCTTTGGTGGTGTATATGATGATATTTTTTCTACAAACTTGGTGAAAAGAAGTTTAACTTTAGACAAAGGTAATATGCGGAGTAAATAAAAACAAATAGAGTAGGAGTATTTTAAAGACATTTATTAAATGCTCTAAACCAGCAATTCGAAAATATCCCGTGATACGGTCAATACCATGATACGGTGCTCCAAGACTGTGTGGTACGTCAGATCTGCATGCAAGTCATCTGATTAAAGTACTTGTCTATTTTACATATGACCCCTTCTATATTTGCATCTTGCCACACAAAAGCTGTGTATACTGCTGCTCATACATGTAATCTTGATGCAGACTCTTTTTCCTGATTACAGAAGAGGGGGTAACTCACAAGTTAATGCGTAAATAAAAGGCGAACCAATAGCATTGTACTATAGAAGGTAGACTGAAGCTGAATGCACAATAAGAGGTAGTACACCTCATATGTGTTTTAATGTGGATTGACAACAACCATTTTAGCAAATATTTAGACATTTTCATAGCAATCCTCGACAACATAAGTAGACTGGTATTGACAAGGAAGTTGCAAGGAGGCTGTGAACTTTCTAAAAATAGGAGGTTTGGAACTTTTATTAATTAATGTGATTATGGTCGTTGCAAGGAAGTTCAGAACTGCACGTTTTATTACTTGTATGTACAAATAATAAGTAGCCTTGGCACCAGATAACCTAATTGTACCAAGATTTTTCTTTTAGAAGTAAAGACGAGAGGGGCGAGCACCCCCGACATATTTTTGTAGAAGAAGCGAGAAACCGATTGAAATATCCGCTCCCCGTGGCGATTGAACCTGGCTGGTTTGGAACATTGTACCACGATTTTGATTCGAGCGATTATTCGTATATGAATATGATACACGATTTTGATTCGAGCGATTAGCCATCTACGATACACGATTTTCATTCAAGTAATAAGTAGCCTTGGCACCAGACTAGGTATGCAATTTGCCATATATGGTACAAGATTTTGATTCGAGCAATTAGCTAATTGTACGAAGGAATAACAGGTATGTAAATTTGCTTGGTATAGGTTATGATAAAACCCATGGCACCAGATAAGTAAACTTGTGTATCTCAAATCCAATCATTATTAAGAAGAGATCAGTTTAAGTTAAATTTGTGTGAAGTTTTGCACACACAAAAAATAGCTTGATGTTTTGTTGGTTTCTTTCTCTTGCAGCTCTGCGAAACACATCTGAGGTAGCACAAAGATAAAGACGCATGGATTAATCAACACATGCATGCAGTAATTATAGTATTATTAATTTCATAATTTATCTGTGTCAGTGAGAGTGAAATATGCCCTGCAAAAAAAGAGATGGAACTGACATGGCTTAATGCAATGTTGCAAACTAGTAATTTGCAATAAGTTCAAGGCTTGTTTTGTATATTTATCAGTGGAGTGTGTCGATCTTAAATCCTGTCCCACGGGTACAGATCCAACGGACCACATCTCACTGGATCGCCGTATCATAGCAGTGCTGGTATCACTGGATATGCACTCAACCAGCCACTGCCAGTAGTAGTTTGGGAAGAGTTACTTTCAACACCCCTGTTATTGTTCCCGCCGAAGAAAAGAAAAACACCCGAGAGTGGCGTTTTGGCACATGGGAGCGCGCACTCCTTGTTTTTGAAATGTGTTTTGAATATATTTTAAAATGTCAAAAAATTACAAATAAAAACATGGCGTGTACATTTTGTTTGGCGAAAAACCGACAGTTTATGTGTCGCGTGTAAAAAGACAAAATTCACTATTAAAAAATGCTTTTCATAAGAAATCCTTTTGTCTTTTTTACACAAGCCACAAAAAATGTCGGTTTTCTTCGAAACTTGACGTGTACACATATAATGTCGAGATGTATGCATTAAATTTTTGTTTGAATTTTTTTCAAAATTTGAAATATGTTTTCGCGTGCAGGAGCGCACGCTTCCGGGAGGACCAACGGATTTCCGAAAACACCCCTGCTACTGCAATCAATCCCAACGTTTTCAGCCCGTAGAACGGGTCCATCCGAGTCATCCATCCCATACCGCCACCACCCCACCAACCAACCGCGTCTCCTCCTCCGTCTTTACTTCACGTTTTCTCCCCTGTGGACCAAGCCGAAGCTTTTACATCACGTTTCAGTTTTCACGGTTACAGGTCGCAGCTATACTAGCTCCAAAACGAGTAAAATGCATTAATGATCATCAAACTTATCATGTACGCTCACTTTGGTCACTGTACTTAAGAATACGGTCAATACGGTCACTATATATGTGTTGAGGTGATTGTAGGGTCACTGTGAAATTGTATAGCTCTGTATTCAGCCCGTAGTTTATGTGTCGCGTGTAAAAAGACAAAAATCGCTATTAAAAAATGCTTTTCATAAGAAATCCTTTTGTCTTTTTTACACAAGCCACAAAAAATGTCGGTTTTCTTTGAAACTTGACGTGTACACATATAATGTCGAGATGTATGCACCAAATTTTTGTTTGAAATTTTTTCAAAATTTGAAATATGTTTTCGCGTGCAGGAGCGCACGCTTCCGGGAGGACCAACGGATTTCTGAAAACACCCATGCTACTGCAATCAATCCCAGCGTTTTCAGCCCGTAGAACGGGTCCAGCCGAGTCGTCCATCCCATACCACCACCACCCCACCAACCAACCGCGTCTCCTCCTCCGTCTTTACTTCACGTTTTCTCCCCTGTGGACCAAGCCGAAGCTTTTACATCACGTTTCAGTTTTCACGGTCACAGGTCGCAGCTATACTAGCTTCAAAAAAAAGAGTAAAATGCACTAATGGTCATCAAACTTATCGTGTACGCTCACTTTGGTCACTGTACTTAAGAATACGGTCGATACGGTCACTATATACGTGTTGAGGTGATTGTAGGGTCACTGTGAAATTGTATAGCTCCGTATTCCATCCATTTGACTGGTCAAATAAGCCACATGGCGTCTCATCACCTTATTTTCTCTCTCTGTCTATGCGGGTCCTACTTGTCAGTGGGTGGAAGTAAGAAGTAGAGGGAAAATAAAAATGCTGCTGTGGAGATTCGAACCCCATACCTCACGCTAATGTGCGCGCAGGCTCTTGGGATAAAACGCCTTTATATCTTTAGAAATTCACGTGACAGCCGTTGGGATATTTCTTTTTTGCATATGTTCATATAAGACCATTCTATTGATTTAGATGATTGTGCATTCTAATTCATAGTGATTTCTTCCATATCAGTTTTACCGTACCAAATTGCACCATCGCAAGTGTAATTTGGCTAACGTATATATTTCTGTTGATAGCATTTATAAGCATAATTTGGAATACTTAACACGTGTATATTATTTTTATGCATTTAAACGTTTATTAATAAAATTTTAGATAGACATATATTAACCATTTTGATAACTACACTCCGTCGTAATTAGCTACAAGATGACCGCACACCAAATCTCTGGTCGTCTTGTGCTAAAAACAGAGCAACGACGCACACCAAATCTGCTGGAGCTGCCGCTGCCGCTGCGACTGCCGGCTGTCCACCCGTGCATATTGAACAAAACAAATTGAAGTGCTAATCCAATCTCGTTTTCTTGCAAGGGAAGTGCTAATGCAATTTTGGCCGTGAATCATATGTACAAGTACACAGTAATGCCAAAACTGCTTTTTTAATCCTAAAAGGACCTACCACTGAAGCCGAAACAATTATGATTTAAATCCCAAATGGTTAGCACGCAAAAGGAAAAAAAATGCAACAGCTGTCACGTGGATCCTTTAGGATATATAAACAATTTTTTGCTCAAGCTGGACAAGGCGATAGACAGGTGCAGCTGGTTGCCTGCTCGCACAACTAGCGCTACAGCTTTGGTTCAGACTCCCCACAGGCGCCTAATTTTATTCGCCCCTACTCCTTTCTTCCACCCACTGACATGTGGGGCCCACATAGTCAGAGAAAAAAAATGGATAGTGATCATATAATCACTTCAACACGTATATAATGACTGTATTGATCGTATTCTTACAGTGACCAAAGTGAGCGTATACGATAAGTTCTGACCACCGGTGCATTTTACTAAAAAAAAGCTACGAGTAGGAAGCGTTCGCGAGAGAAAGCAGAGGCGCGTGACCTTCCACTTTAGCAATCCACCACGGGTCGCACGCCCGGCACCCCCCTACTAGCGCTACAGCTTTGGTTCGACTCCCCACAGGCGCCTAATTTTATTCGCCCCTACTCCTTTCTTCCACCCACTGACATGTGGGGCCCACATAGTCGGAGAGAAAAAAACGGACGAGGCCTTCTTTGACGGGTCAAATAGATGTAGTACAAAGCTATACGATCTGATAGTGACCGTATAATCACCTCAACACGTATATAATGATCGTATTGATCATATTCTTAAATACATTGACCAAAGTGAGCGTATACGATAAGTTCTGACCACCGGTGCATTTTACTAAAAAAAAGCTACGAGTAGGAAGCGTTCGCGAGAGAAAGCAGAGGCGCGTGACCTTCCACTTTAGCAGTCCACCACGCGTCGCACGCCCGGCACCCCCCCTGCTGCAGCATGGGTCCCGCCGTGCTCGCGCCCCACATGCCAGCGACGGGCGCTCCTCAGCTGCGCGTGGCCTGTGCCACCATGCCAAGCCACGAGCCTATTGCGAAACTACGCACGAGAACGAGGCGAGAATTGCGACCGGGCGGGCCGGGCTCTCCCCCGGAGGGAGAGCAGCACATAAATAAACACCACCGGCCCGTTTCCGCTCCTCTACTCTCTTCCCCCCTCTCTCCCTTCCTCTGCTTCTGCCAACTGGAAGTCTACTCTAGAAGCATAAAGACGAGGGAATTCCCGAGACGAGCGTCTCCGCTGCGCTGCCGTTCCAAGCGTCGCCCACGCACGCGGCGGCGCTGCCGGCTTGTTGATCGGGGAGTTCACGCGCGTTCGGCGGGCGATGGGGCGGCTGCCTGCTGCGTCGCGGCGTCTCGCGGCGGTGGCGGTGGCGATTTTGTTGCTGGTCATCGCGTCGGCGGCGGGGGCGGCGGAGGAGCGCGGGCAGAGGGGTGTGGCCGTGCGGCAGGGCGATGGGCGGGGAAGCCACCACCGGCACGCGTACGCGGCGATGATGTACATGGGGACGCCGCGGGACTACGAGTTCTACGTGGCGGTGCGCGTGATGATGCGCTCCCTCTCCAGGGTCGGCGCCGACGCCGACCGCGTCCTCATCGCCTCCTCCGACGTGCCCCTCGACTGGGTCCGCGCAATGTGAGTGCGCGCCCGCCCCTCCCTCCCTTTGGACCCTTCCGCCGCTTTGCTTCCGTTTGGACGCAGTTGACCGCGAGCAGAAACGGATTGGAGGTCCATTGCTGACGCGTCGCAATTAATTTTTATTAAATTATTATAAGCAAGCGTTTCTTTCCTTTTCTTTTTCGAAATGGCAAGCGTTTCTTTCCTTGTGGGGGCGGGGACGAAGGCGAAGACGAGGGGGTTGTTCTTGGGAAGTAACTCGTCCGCGCGATGGTTTTGCCGTTTTGCGGGGGCGAGTACCGGGCCACCTGCAGATACGACTATACCTAGTACTAGGAAGCTTCTGGAGTAATTCTTTTACCTAGTCCCCATGCTGTTTCTTTTACATAGTCTCCATGCTGTTTACCAGACGGGATATTCAGTGCGTGCTCAGTCTGCTTAAGTAAATGTTCTTGACTGACACATCACCGTTGTGTGCTGTTACTAATTAGTACTCAAATAGAATATGCTGTATCGTGTGAGTACATGCTGTGAGCTTTGACGAGTAAGTATTTGTTTGGTGGCTTCTCATATAAGTAATCGGTTGGTTTCCAATTAGAGCGGTCAACTTTCCTTCCTCTCAATAAAATTGATTTCACAATATATGGTTTGGATATGGTCAAAGCCGAAAATGATTGGTTTGAACCATGACTGCGCTCCAATCATCGCTAATTTATTTCAAAAAAGAAAGAAGATGCAACGTGAACAAAGATATGCATTCCGTTACCAGTATGAATTGAATTATGACATTTGTGATGGTGGTGAACGGAAACAGGAGGGAGGAGGATGGCATGAGGGTGGTGGTTGTCGAGAACCTGAAGAATCCTTACGAGGGCAACCTTGGAGGAATGAACAGGAGGTTTAAGCTGACACTGAACAAGCTCTACGCATGGAGCTTGGTTGACTACGAGCGTGTCGTCATGATCGACTCCGACAACATCTTCCTCCAGAACACCGATGAGCTCTTCCAGTGCGGCCAGTTCTGTGCTGTTTTCATCAATCCATGCTACTTCCACACCGGCCTTTTCGTGCTCCAGGTATGGCCCCAGTTCTTCTGGTCTGTACCTTGCAATTATACTGCCTGTGTACCAAGCGTCAAATTCTTCTTCTGCTTGAAATGTTATGGGCCTGTTGAGTTGATCATGTGACGATCTGTGTTGAATTAGATGTCGTCCTATAGTATGCTGATTATAGCACAGTTCCTTTTGGTACATACAGTTCCTAAATTGAGCCATATTGCTGCCTAAATTAAGCCAGTTGAGCAACTATTAATGATAGATGGACTTTGGATCGACTCACCAATAATCACACGTGCATGGTTGGCATGATAGCTCCACTAAACCACCACAAGCACATATCCAGAAGATTTTTCTTAAATAGTCGTCTATATAGTTTCAGATCGTAAGGTATGCAATGAGCAATTGCATTGATCATAGCTAATGCACCTCAAGATATCTTTTACGCAGATAACAGTTGTCTTTAAAAATAGTATCTGATGTTGATGTTTTTATCCAACATACAGCCTTCTATGGATGTGTTTAATGGCATGCTTCATGACCTGGAGATTGGCCGTGACAACTCTGACGGTGCAGACCAAGGCTTCCTAGTCGGCTGCTTCCCAGACTTGTTGGACAAACCATTGTTCCACCCTCCTGAAAATGGCACCAAACTCAATGGAACATATCGCCTTCCTCTCGGCTATCAGATGGACGCATCATACTACTGTGAGCATCTCTGCGCTTCGGCTCCATTCTCTAACGTTCGTATGGTTGCTTCCAAAGATATTTACCGACATTTTACTGAAATATTGCAGATCTTAAACTCCATTGGCATGTTCCATGTGGGCCTAACAGCGTGATCACATTCCCCAGTGCCCCTTGGTTTAAACCCTGGTACTGGTGGTCCTGGCCAATCTTGCCACTGGGCCTTTCCTGGCACAAGCAACGCTGGGATGATCTTGGGTGAGTGAAAGCAACAATTTAGAACCAGAATATATACTTGAGCAGATAGAAAAGAAATCATATGACATGCATTCTGTGCATTTAATTTCTGCCTGCTAACATTCCTTCCCTGGTCCACATTTCACAGTTATGCTGCTGAAATTCCTGTGGTCCTCATGGAGCTGCTAATGTACATAGCGATCATAGCCATCACCAGATTGGCAAGGCCACAGATGACAAAACTGTGCTATAATCGGCGACCTGAGAAACAAGGTGCCCTGGTGCAGTGGCTAATCAAGCTGGCCGGTATTGTGGCCATGGTGGCCGCATATACAATCCCGTTCTTTGTAATCCCATGCACAGTTCATCCCATCATGGGTTGGTCCATGTACCTGTTTGGTGTCCTCGCCTTCTCATCGGTCGTGATCAATGCATTCCTGCTCCCACCGCTTGCCGTGCTCACTGCATGGCTTGGGATTGTTGGGATGCTCTTTGTCATGGCATTCCCATGGTACCATGACGGCATCGCGAGGATTCTGGTGGTCGTCGCCTATGCGTTTTGCTCTGCACCATTCCTGTGGGCATCTGTCGTAAGGGTGATGGACTCATTGCAAACAATGCTTGAGAGGGATCCACACTTCCCCCGGCTCGGTGACCCGGCACCTGAGACTGAATTTAGCAAACTGTACTGATTCTTTTGTAAAGGTTTGATATGCTTCATCATCATCATATGGACAGCTGATTCTTGATTCATTCTGACTATTTCGTCTCCAGCAATCCGCTTTGTAGCAGAAGTAACTTAGAGCATTGCCTGAGCAACTAATATTTGAATGCAGATACAGAAGATAGATCAGCTGTACTGAACTGAACTAAAAAAGGGCATGTCCATTGCATCCCGTGGGGAATGGGTCTGTTGTAAATTACCATTTGTCTTGCTAGGTCTGACAGTTCAAACTATGTTTGAGCAAGTTATTTCATGTCTCCGTGACTGGAAACATGCATATAACTGATTTAACTGAAAGCTTTTCTTTCCATTTTTCTGGAAAAGAAAGTCTTGTGGTCCTGGGGACTCGATGCCGAACGGTTGAAAGCTATCAAAAAGTAGACGGATCATCATAACGTTAATCTAGACATCTATGGATCAGGTATAAAGTATCTCAAAAACGAAGTGTAGATACAAAATCTGCAATAGAGCTAACGATGAGATTGTATAGTCAATTGAAGTTAGCTGATTGTATTATATGTTCAGGATGTAAAGCCCTCTCTAACACAACATAGTGGTTAAATTGTTGTCTAAAGTCGGAAAAGGTAGACACCCCTTCCTAAATTTCAGCATCTTGCCTTGATTTTGCTATTAATTTGTCCTGCAGTTCCTGTTGCCTAGGAAGAACAATCTGAGCCCCTTGACCTGACGACGAGAAGTATCTATCCAGAATCATCTACAGCCAAAGTAAACTAGTCAAGTTAGAAGTTGGGACACACAAAAGCCGGTAAAAAGTGTGAAATAGGGCAGAATTGTACCACAGCAGCATACGCATCAGATTTGACGTCACGGGCAGACCTCTTAACACCGCTGAAGAAAATGATTTTCAGACTGAGACAACTTCCTAGTGAGATTTATCGAACTTGTTTTTCGGTGGTTTTCGAAGTACAGTACAGTTTACCAGAGGTAGTACCAAACTTGCCAGGACAGGGCAGACAACCTACCTTGAGATCATATAATGAAGGGCGTCTATTGATGTTCCATGTTCATCCTGCAGATAAACCCTCAGGCCCCTGCGCTGTTCAAACAAACACACTGAGCCGAATCTCAGTACGGAAACACTGAACCCCCACAAATAGACTGAACTCTGAAGTGAAGAAAACTGAAGGGAACCCAGAGGACAGAGGTCCACGCAGCGCCAACGCACGCACCTGTCGGCCGCTTGGACGGCAAGCCTTCCGACGACGCTCCGCACCTTGTTGGACTGCGGCGTCTCTCTCCCGTCGGCCGAGACCGGCAGCCCGATAATCAGCTCGCCCGCCTCCTGCGAAACGGAGCAGGAGCAGCAAATTCACGCACGATTGAAATGCCTGGCAGACTCAGAGCACAGAGAAGAGAACAACAGAAATGAGTGAATTTGTACCTGCTGTTGAGCTACATCGAGTAGCATCAGCTCCAGCTTCTGCCCCCGTAGCTTCAGAACCTGGCGGAATCGACTAACCCATCTTCAAATCCCAAATCACCCGAACGGAGCAAAGCGCAGTGGTAGATTTTGAGTTTGAGGGCGCGTACGGTGAGGGGGCGGGGCTGGGTGATGCCACGGCCGACGGCGAGCCCTGTGCGTGCGGCGCCCAGGTCCACGCCAAGGCTGAACCCGCCGCCGTGCCAGAGCGGCCGGCGCGCGTTCGGCTGGAGCCGGGTATGAAGCTCGCATCCGGCGTCCCCGCTGCAGGTGGTGGGAAGATGCGAGGCCCTGGTAGTTCCTGCCCTTCGGCGCGGTAGGCGCAGTGGAAGGATTCGCGGGTAGGCGCCGGCCGGTGGGAGCGGCACCGGCGCCACTGGCTTCGCGGTTGCCATGGCGAAGTTCCGCGTAGAGAGAGGAGGGGTTGTGGCTGGATTTGGATAAGGGCCCTTACGGCTAAGCTTTGGGCTCACTTTGCTCGGCCCGTCCAGCGTAGCATGATCAGGGCCGACTACACCATACCTGTGCCATTCTGTTCCCTGAAAAAACTGCGCCGTTTGTTCAACTCCGCCGTTTCTCTCTGGCACGTTTTTATAGATAAAGCACAAATCATGAATCATGGTACACGATCGTACTCCCTCCGTCCGGAAATATTTGTCGAAAGAATAGTTGTATCTAGACGTATTTTAGTTTTAGATACATCCAAAAAAATTATGCATTTCTTCGACAAATATTTCCAGACGGAGGAAATACGATATAAGGTAATGAGGCGGCTATCTTACAAGCAGATTCTAAAATAACCAACCAACATAAACGCACACGACTACGCTATCAAGGCCGACTATGCTATACATGTGTCGTTCTGTTTCCCTAAGAAAAAAAAATGTGTTTGCTCTGTTCAACTTCGGTGGTTTCTCTCTCTCCACCCCCATTTCATAGATAATAAAACATAAATTACAGTACACGCAAACGATACAAGGTAATACTGAGGATATCTTACAAGCTGGTCCCGGATAATCGGCCAACATAATGAACAACTATGCCAGATAGGCCATAAAGACATCTATGCTCCACAACAACGCCCTAACTCCAATGGTTTCTCCTATTAAAAAGGCACATGCGTTTGCAACATCCTTCTTTACTAAAAGTAGTACCATCACAGACGCCCACATAGATGCACGCACACTCACCCTATGAATGAACCACACACACCCTATCCCTGTGAGCACCTCCAAGATATTAATCCGTCTCAACATCTTGAGATTGACGAAGTTACCACATGCGCCTTGTGTTGACGGGAACATTTCATTCTACTGAATGAACATCCACTTAGGACATCTCCAACGACATATCTCAAATCGGACACACTAAATGTCCGCCGATACGAATACAAAAACAAAAATCCAAGTGAAACTACTAGTTATCGACTAGAGGGAGGGGTGAATAGACGATTGTTATGAAAGTATTCGAAACAGGCAATGTCTTTGAAGACGGACAGGTAAAACAGTAACTAAACATGATACTTCGGAAGATAAACTATACTAGCCATGCAAGAGTGTCTAAAACAATACAAATAATGCACGAAGACAAATAACAGCTAGGTAGAACATATCAGAGTCGGAAGATAGTGTGAAGACAAATATGCAATCAGAGGGAATGTCTTCACACAATGTCTTCGAACAGAACAAGCAAGGACAGACTTCACGAAGCTAAATTGTAAGTAAATGAGTGAAGAGATAGAACTAGTGCTCGATGAAGACAAGGATTTGGTAGACCAGTTCCAGTTGCTGTGACAACTGTACGTCTGATTCGGAAGGCTGAGATTGAACTGGGAAGACCACATCTTCACCTTATTTCCCTTGAGCTAAGGTCACTTAGACCTCGCCCAATCAGTCAAGTAAGTCTTCAAGGTAGACTTCCAAACCTTTACCGACTTTGTTCACCGGCAATCCACAATGACTCTTGGATGCTCAGAACGCAACGCCTAACCGACTGGAAAATCACAGTCTTCAAGTGTAATAAGTCTTCAGTTCACGCCGAATCGAAAGGCTTCAGTGATGCTTAACACTCTTTGGGTTCTGGGTGTTTTGGGTTTGTCCTTACAAGGATTCTCTCTCAAAGGCTTCGGAGGTGGGTTGCTCTCAAATGATAAAAGCCGTACTCTTAACTCGGAGCAGCCACCAACTTATGGTGGAAGGGGTTGGCTATTTATTGCCAGGAGGCACCCCGACATGATTTGTCCGAGATGACCTTGGGTCATTGGGGAAATGACACGTGTCTAACGGTCGGAATTTGAACCCACACAGCAACTTTACTTGAGCTCCAAGTAAAGCTGACTCTACCAACTCTGGAAGAGATTTACTCTCATTCGTCTTCGCTTGAAGACATAGGATTTTAGGTTGAGCATCATGTCAGTTTTCTGACTTTGTTTACCTCGACCCCACTTAATAGTTTGGTGGTTCCTACAACTCAAGAAAGAAGAAAATGAAACAACGAAAAAACCCATGTCTTTGAGCTCCATTGGCTTCAAGCGAATGTCTTGCACGTGTCATTATCTTTGACATGAATGTCTTTGCAAACCACCATTGTCTTCAATGTCTTCATACATTTTTAAAGGTCATCTTTGATGGGTAAACAGAATCAAGAGGGACTTCTACATATGTTCTCCTGTGAATCTCACAAACACATTAGTCCCTCAACCAAGTTTGTCATCAATACTCCAAAACCAACTAGGGATGCACTAGATGCACTTACACCAACCCTATGCACCAAAATGTATGCCCAGTTCCTGCCTCCTCTAGTTAACAAGAATATGTTGAATCAGTAGCAATTTTTTTCATATGTGAAAAAAGTTGCAAACGCATGCATCACAACCAAAAAGCATTGGATATTCAAAAGTCTACATCCAACGAATCTCAAAAGTCGTCAGTCTGGCTATTCGTACAAAAAACGACAATTTTTGCAATATGTGGGTATCCGTGGCAAATTATTTACTATGTAGTTGGCTATTCCTCAGTGGCCGACTTCTCCAACTCGGTCACCAAGCACTTGAACAACTTTATGGGGAGTCTCGGACGTGCCCGGGCATGTCCGCCATGTCGAATTCGGCTCACGTTAGCCCACCCTGACCCTACATATATTCGTCTCTATCCGCATCCCGGACCAAACCCTAGTCACTCCACTCCACTCGGTCCCAAGCTCCATTTCGATGATCTCCGACCTTTTGGCACGACGTGCAGCGGATTCGACTCCTGATTCGTTGACTGGGACCTCATCATATGCAGGGACGAGAAGGAGATGGCCATCCGCTTGGCTCTCCGCCGTTCCCGGGAGGAGTGCACCTGACCAAGGTCGGACTCGAGCTGGCGGGAATCCATTGCGTTGATGCAAATGGCGCTCGGATCCATTGAGGCTGGTGGCTCGAGGCGCGTGACTGCGGCCTCACCGGAAGCGGGGACCGGTGACCACCAACTGGCGCTTCGACTCCAGGGTGGCAGCACAACCCCTCTGGCGGCGTATCGTCCCCGCGGCGCCGGGCTCCGTGTCGAGGTCAACTCCAACATGCGTGATGGGTCCTCGGATGCTATGGTGCGGCATGGTTCGCCGTGTGATGCAAAGGGCGTAGGAGGCCACGATGGCCCTCGAGTCTGAGGCGGTGGATACGGAGTCGCACGCCTCCTTAGATGAGGAAGCCATCCGTGCCGCATTCTCGAGAAGCGGCAAAGAAGGCGATGCATGCCCTCTTTCGGGTGCAAAACCGGACGGTCCGCGCTATTGCCAGACTGCCCCCGAAGAGGAGACCGATAGTGAGTGGATCTAGCTCGATCTATTGTACGACTTTGACCGCTACTTCCGCCACAAAGGCAAGAAGGGCGACGACAAAGCTTTCCAAATTAACAAATAATCATATATCGCCCCCGTCTCGGGCGACTCGGGCGGCTCTTCAAACCCTAGCCACAGGGTCACCACCACCTCCCTTCCCTCCCTTCGCCGCCACCGGAGGACGCCGCTGGGCTAAGCTTGGGGGCGGTGGCGGAGGCTCTCCTCCCTGGATCGCGTCGAAGGGGGTGGGGCGGGACCTCCACACGCGTGACGGCGCATCGGTGATCTGATCCATGGTGGCGCGATGATGTGCTTCGGGTGGATGCCTTGGGCGGCGACGCAGTTGCCTAGTGACGAGCTGGCGACGGCGGCGTGAAGAGGGCGCCGTGGAGGTCCGGGCTGGCTAGATCAGGATCCTGGGGCGGCGGCCCTAGAGGGCGGCGGCGGGTGAACCTCGAGCTTCCCGCGGCGGCCTGGCGTGGTGCAGTCCATATCCAAGGCGGGTCTGCGTCAGCGATCTCGTGGTTTTGCCACAGATTGGTGCCGATCAGAGACGGTGATGAGCGTGCAGGATCGATCTCGGCGGCTCTCGCGGTTTGGCGAGGTGGGGTGGGAGTCCTCCTCCCAGGCTCCAGTGGTGGCGCATTCAGGCAGTGGCCGGTGTGCCAGGGCTCCTACAGTGGCACTGTTGTTGCGGTTGGTCGCCGGATCTAGGCGGCTAGATCCGGAGCTTTGAAGGCGGTCGAGACAGTGCACAGGTTGTCAGGTGCATTTCTTGAGACGGATCCGAGTGAAAACTTGGTCTTCGGTCGTTGGTCGGAGCCGGTGATGACGATGCCCTTATCATCGTTTCCTTCATGAAGGCATCATCGAGGTACAAATCCCAAACCCAGCCAATACCTTCGGGAAAAACCCTAGATCAGTTGATCGGATGACGGCGGCATTCTTGTGCCGTTACCCCCTTGGGGGCGGTATTCTTGGAGATGCACTCGGGCTCGAGGGACCAACGGATGGCTTCTTCGGTGGAGCGGTGTTTCTTTCTACATATTGATGGCGGCGGCTCTTGGCGGCATGGAGAAGCGGAGGCTTGGCGTCAGATGTGTGGTGACGGACACACGCAGGAGGTCGACACTGTCTGGCATCGTGGTGGCGTCGGCGACAGCTAGACCGGGCAAGGTCGATGTATCAGTACAGCTCTGAAGATGGATTGGTGGCAGGTGGTTGCGGCGGCCTCATACCCGGCAGGCGTCCTGGTTGAGGAGCATGCCGGACTGGTGGGTGCCCATAACCGGCAGGCGTCCTGATTGAGACCTCAGGTCTTAGATGTTAGGTTTGGCTGCGAGGTCTGTTTGGTATTAGGCCCAGACTATCAACGCCCCTTCATCAACTGGATAGGAGTATCACAGATGTTGCTTAGATGGTGGCTTTGATCTTACTGTTGTACGACTATGTAAGGTCTTGTGTTAATAATTAATAAAATGGATGTATGCATCGTCCAGATGCAGAGGCCGGGAGTATTCCTCCTTTTCTAAAAAAAAGAGCATGCTATTTTTTTATAGTCCAATTGCATGTATCATGAAGTAGGTGGACGTTATGTATAGAATTGAGATGTTTACAAAGAATTAAGCTTACGTTGCAGACTACAGGTGAAATGTGATTGCATGGGTTTAAGGATTTACTAATGAGGTATCCAATTATGAAAGCAATAAAATGAGAGGATCGGTCACAGTCCACGAATGCGTTCGGGCTTTGAGCCGGGATTAGGTAGATCTGGCTATAGATGCTCTAACGACTCACGGATGGCCCATTTTGATCGCCGGGCGACGCTCCTAATACGAGAACTGACGGCAGAATTTTAAATTATAGATGCCCTTGGTAGGAAAGTGACCACTAGCCTGCTAGCCAGCGGGTTGGGCATAGAGAGCGGCCGCTCCTCATTTCCTTGTGCATTGGCCAACTCGCTTTTGCTAACAGCAGTCGAGCTTGTGACAACCCCGCTGATACTGTTTGACCTGTTTTTTTTTTAGAGAAAAGCTGTTTGACCTCGTTTCCCCATCGACCTCGTCTTGTCTTCTCCTCGTGAAAGAATTGCTGGTTTCAATTAAATTTAATAGAAAGCCTCCCTTGATTATGGTTATAGAGTTTGAAGCAAACGAGCCTACCCGAGTGATGTGCACAAGGCACTGTATGCCGTGTTTGCTGAGAGTACGATGCGCTATACTTTGTCCCATTGAACGGCCTTTTTTTATTTGATACTTTGCGAGCTGGCAGTGGCAGCAATGAAGATCTCTACGCTAATGAAGCACGAGGTTGGCAAAATAAGACGCGGAAGCAAATAAAGGTGCCAGGCTGGGGCCATCCTGCACGCCGGCTGCACTCGAGCTCGATCGATTGCGCTTGGCCCTCTTGATCGTGTTCACTTCACTCAACCGACAGCTAACTAACTTGCGTGCGTGCGTGCATGCATTGCAGCCCCAGCCCATGGACACAGGACACACTGCAGAGCCCCACTACCCAGCAGGTCACACCACTTCCCATGTTTTTTTTTGAGCATCGACACAAGCGCTCATATACACACGCATACACTCACTCCTATGAACGCACACACGCACACCCTACCCCTATGACCACCTCCGAGAGACTGAGCCGGCATATCATCTTGAGATTTACGAAGCCACCGTAGACGCCCCGTCGACGGGAACGTCTCCTCCCACTGAAAGCGCATCACCGAAAATCCTGAGATAAATCCAGGAATAATGTAAGCACCAGAATTTGAACCCTGATGGGTTGGGGATACCACTGTCCACCTAACCATCTCAACAACAGATTGGTTCGCACACCACTTCCCATGTTAATGTAGCATTCTTTAACAACGTGTGGTTACCTCCACTTCACTCCAGCTAATTGCACGCACGAGCTGCACCTGTAGTGTTTAATTTCTCGGCGCGCAGTGGAGTATGTTTTCGGCCTCATGGGACCGGGACTCTGCTGTTTTACAAGTTGTAAAAGTATTTCAACTCTGTGCAGCAGCTAACCTTTTATAATTGGCAGCGCCAGCCGCTCGGTTGCTTTGAATGGATTCTCATGTTTTGCAGGCTCTTCCCAATATCATGGGCAACATCGATCCCGATCTGGACCGTGCCTCGCTCATAACTAACTAAAGCATCTGTACATAATACTGTAAAATTCCCAGTTAATTAGCAGGTGCTTAAACTTTTTCACCTTTTTAGAACTTATCCTCGAGAGCAAGCTTAATACTATAGTTTATTTAGAGTCATCATTTATAGTCACTCGTACAATAAAGATAGCTAACAACACTAATTAGGCTGACACGGAGAAAACCTATCAGCAGCACTCCCTCCCCCTCCCTCTCCCACTAGTAGAGGTTAGTAGTTAGGCCAAGTCTCGACGCTGGTCAATGACAATGACGGTTGGGAGATCTTTGCTTCGATAACCTTCGACAGTGAGATACGGTCTACGGGTGACACTCGAGGCAGAGTGTATAATTGTGCAGGAGATGCTTCAGGCCGGACCGGGGGTATCTGGTGGCGAGGCGTGTGTGGCACTGATAACAACAACCTTATGCGTCCTCCACTCGGACGCGGATCGTACCGCGGACCTGAGCTGCTAGGCGGTTGTCGGAATGGGCCACATGGTCTTGGACCTTCATATCCGTGTGACAGCTAGTGTGATTGGTGCATGCATAAAGTTCTCACTAGAAATAACAAAATCTCCAAGTTTTCTTGCCATGATATTTTTTTGGGGTGTGGGCAGATGGGCCAGTAACAACACACACTAGAAATAACAAATAAAAGACCAGAACAATAATTAAATAAGAACTGAAATAAAAACTTAAACAATAACTCTAATGTAGTGACTAGTGACACAATGTTTCCGAGACAATGGAGTCAGAAAAGGTGGTTGATGCTCTTTGAGATCCGGTTTGGATAGCAGAAGGTTCATGTACCTTTTACCAACGGAGCAACCTTGGGTATTGAACCCATGAGAGAATGTGCACTACGACAAAAAGGCAAACATGTTGTTGCTCTTGATTAAATTCCAGGTTTTTAACCGGACCGTTAACAAACTTTTTGGAAGCAAACACTAATATTGAAATAGGCATGGGTATGATATCATACTCTCACAACCTTATAATTGTGCTTGGGATCTCATCTTGATAATAAACATGGCCCTGGAAGACAACCGTTACAATGTGTTCACAACGCAATGAAGTGGGAGATGTGTTGAAAGTATGTCACGACCGGTCACGACCTGCATCGAGAGTCAGTTGTCCAACCGATGGTCTTAGCATCGGATGGGGTTACCTCGGTTATTAAGAATTACTTCAGACAAAAGTATTGGGTGTTTAATGGCCACACCTCATTTATCCTCAAGCAATTGCTTTTCGCCATCATGCTAATCATTTCTCTCACTGTTGTTCAAAATAGCGTTCCAGGCATCGTCACTTCTTATCTCCTCCTTGATTGTTCTACGGGATCCTGGGTACCCATAGAGCCTTAGAACAAGAAGAAGACAAAAGACAACTCCATTGCAATCACACATATACAAATAATACACAAAGTGATTCCAACGATCCCGTGCACAAATACATAGGGTTGCAAGGTCTTGCCTCAAGCCATTGCCTTAGCGAATTCCTCACACATGTCGATTGGATCGCAAGATGAATTCATTGAAGACAATATAAAAATGAATGATTGACTAATAATATGTCTTACAATAGTCTTTATTGTGATGCATCGGTGCAAGTATGACTAACTTGGAAGGAATGGTTGCGGTGATGAAGGTGGTGGCGGCGGCTATGGAGATGAGACAGGAAATGATGGCGACTAAGATTGGAAGATGGCTTCTAGTTCTTTGTTTCACAAATGGTTGCTCCCCTATTGAGATTCTGACATGACTCCCTTTATAAAAGTTGTTTAGGTGGAGACCCTAGTGCCAACGGTGTGTTGTACAACCAACGTATGAGTGCGTGTGCTTGTATCATGCTCGTCTTTCACTCTGGATTGATCCTAGCACTTCTTGTTGACCTGCATTGTCCACCTACTTTGTATTTTCTTCTATGTGATGACATTCTTCCATGTTTAAGACCATTTCGTGCATTAAGCAAAGAAATTTTGTAATTTCTTGCATTCATTAGTCATCAATATCGATATCTGAGTGATACTATCAAAAATTCTGGAATTATCTGGTTGAAAAAAATAGCGAAATAAGCGC
Organism: Triticum dicoccoides; assembly: GCF_002162155.2. Taxonomy (NCBI): domain Eukaryota; kingdom Viridiplantae; phylum Streptophyta; class Magnoliopsida; order Poales; family Poaceae; genus Triticum; species Triticum dicoccoides. The sequence continues at coordinate 423,908,354 of NC_041381.1, forward strand.
AAAAATATCACTCATCACCACTGATAACCCACAAGTATAGGGGATCGCAATAGTTTTTGAGGGTAGAGTATTCAACCCAAAATTATTGATTCGACACAAGGGGAGCCAAAGAATATTCGCAAGTATTAGCAGTTGAGTTGTCAATTCAGCCACACCTGAAAGATTTAATATCTGCAGTAAAGTATTTAGTAGCAAAGTAGGATGAAAGTAACGGTAACCGTGGTAACAGTAGAAGTAGCAATTTTGTAGTAATTGTAATAGCAGCACAGCGAAAGTAACTTAGCAAAGATCAATATGTGAAAAATTCGTAGGCATTGGATCTGTGATGGATAATTATGTCAGATGGCATTCATCATGTAGTAGTTATAACCTAGAGCGACGCTCAACTAGCTCCAATTCATCAATGTAATGTAGGCATGTATTTCGTATATAGTCATACATGCTTATGGAAAAGAACTTGCATGACATCTTTTGTCCTACCCTCCCATGGCAGCGGGGTCCATAAGGAAACTAAGGGATATTAAGGCCTCCTTTTAATAGGGAACCGGAACAAAACATTAGCACTTAGTGAACACATGAACTCCTCAAACTACGGTAATCACCGGAAAGAATCCCAATTATTGTCACATTGGGATATGCAGATCATAACACGTAATAGGTGCGTATAACTTGCAAGATAGGATCAAGAACACATATATATTCATGAAAACATAATAGGTTCAGATCTAAAATCATGGCACTCAGGACCTAGTGACAAGCATTAAGCATAGCAAAGTCATAGCAACATCAATCTCCGAACATAGTGGATACTAGGCATCAAGCCCTAACAAAACTAACTCGATTACATGATAAATCTCATCCAACCCATCACCGTCCAGCAAGCCTCCGAAGGAATTACTCACTCCCGACGGTGAGCATCATGAAATTGGTGATGGAGGAAGGTTGATGACGACAATGGTGACGGATTCCCCTCTCCGGAGCCCCAAACGGACTCCAGATCAGCCCTCCCGATGAAGAACAAGAGATGACGGCGGCTCCGTTTCGTAAAACATGATGAATCCATCTATTTGATTTTTTTCTTGGCAAATAGGTATATATGGAGTCAGAGTTAGGGTTGCCGGAGGTCCAGGGGGTCCACAAGCTCACCAGGCGCGCCCCTGAGCTTGTGGCTCCTTGATACGTCTCCAACGTATCTACAATTTTTTATTGTTCCATGCTATTATATTATCTGTTTTGCATGTTTTATATGCATTAATATGCTATTTTATATTATTTTTGGGACTAACCAATTAACCTAGAGCCTAGTGCCAGTTTCTTTTTTCCTTGTTTTCGAGCCCCACAGAAAAGGAATACCAAACGGAGTCCAAACATAATAAAATATTTGCGATGCTTTTTCTTGGACCAGAAGACACCTAGGAGATTTGGAGACCAAGTCAGAAGAGGCACGAGGCGGCGACAAGGGGGGAGGGCGTGCCCAGGGGGGTAGGGCGCGCCCCCTACCTCGTGGGCCCTTGGTGACCCCCTGACCTAGATCTTCCTCCTATATATTCACATATATTAGCAAACCACCAGAGGCATCCACGAAAACACTTTTCCACCGCCGCAACCTTCTGTTGCCATGAGATCCCATCTAGGGGCCTTTTCCGACATCTTGCCAGAGGGGGATTCGATCACACAGGGCTTCTACATCAACTCTATTGCCCTTCCAATGAAGCGTGAGTAGTTTACCACAGACCTACGGGTCCATAGCTAGTAGCTAGATGGCTTCTTCTCTCTCTCTCTCTCTCTCTCTCTCTCTCTCTCTCTCTCTTTGATTCTCAATACCATGTTCTCCTCGATGTTCTTAGAGATCTATCTAATATAATCTTCTTTCGTGGTTGTTTGTCGAGATCCGATGAATTGTGGATTTATGATAAGCTTATCTATGAATATTATTTGAATCTTCTTTGAATTCTTATATGCATGATTTGATATCTTTGTAATTCTCTTCGAACTATCGGTTTAGTTTGGCCAACTAGATTGGTTTTTCTTGCAATAGGAGAAGTGCTTAGCTTTGGGTTCAATCTTGCGGTGTCCTTTCCCAGTGATAGTAGGGGTAGCAAGGCATGTATTGTATTGTTGCCATCGAGGATAAAAAAGATGGGGTTTACATCATATTGCTTGAGTTGTTTCCTCTACATCATGTCATCTTACTTAAAGTGTTACTCTGTTCTTCATGAACTTAATACTCTAGATGCAGGTAGGATTCGTTCGATGTGTGGAGTAACAGTAGTAGATGGAGGCAGGAGTCGGTCTACTTGACATGAACGTGATGCCTATATTTCATAATCATTGCCTTGTATATCGTCATAACTTTGCGATATTCTATCAATTGCTCGACAGTAATTTGTTCACCCATCGTATTATTTGCCATTCTTGAGAGAAGCCTCTAGTGAAACCTATGGCCCCCGGGTCTATTTTCCATCATATTAGTTTCTGATCTACTATTTGGCAATCTTTTACTTTCAGATCTATAAACCAAAAAACCCAAAAATATTTTATCTTTTGTTTATCTCTCTCTATCAGATCTCACTTTTGCAAGTAACCATGAAGGGATTGACAACCCCTTTATCACATTGGGTGCAAGTTGTTTGATTGTTTGTGCAGGTATTGGTGATTTGTGCGTTCTTCTCCTATTGGATTGATATCTTGGTTCTCAAACTGAGGGAAATACTTATCTCTGCTTTGCTGCCTCACCCTTTCTCTTCAAGGAAAAAAACAACACAAGCTCAGGAAGTGGCAAGAAGAATTTCTGGCGCCGTTGCCAGGGAGATCTACGCCAAATCAAGACATACCAAGTACCCATCATAAAACTCTCATCTCTTGCATTACATTATTCTCCAGTCGCCTCTCATTTTCCTCTCCCCCACTTCTAAAATGATTTTTGTAAAGATTTTCCTTTTTATTTGGCCTTCTTCCATTCGTCTTTCCGTTTCCCTTATGTCTTACTTGGTTTGTTTGCTTGTTCGCTTGGTAAATTTGTGTGTTTATTGAAAAATAGAAACAAAGGTTTATGGATCCTCATCCACTTGCTAATCTTTTTAAGAGATCCAATTATGATGAACCTATTGCTAGTGAGTTGAGTGCACTAGATTATCTTTATGAGGTTTTGCTTCAAATTTGTGAATCTGGAAATTGTGATTAAGTGTTGAAAGAAGAAAATTATGAAGTGATTCATGATAGATCCTTGAATGAAAAGCATGATTGCAATAATGTTATTATAAATTCTTTTAATGTCAATTGTGTTGATGATAGGCAAAACCCTAAGCTTGGGGATGCTAGTTTTGCTATGACCACTACTTGTTGCAATGACCATGATTGGGGTGATTCTTCTTATGATCTTGAAAATTTATTTAAGCCCCATGATGAATATAAGATCGATAATACTGCTTGCAATAATATTGAAAGTGGGTTTGGAAGAGTGACAACTTTAGATACCACATATTTGGAGAATGATCAATCTTATGATTTTTTATATAAAAGTGGGTTTGGAGAGATCATGACTTTATTTTATGATAATCCCACTATTTTGGAAGAGTGCCAACTTTGCATGCATGTGGATCATGTAGAGAATATTTTATGTGATAGCTATATTGTTCCATCTGAATATGACCCCACATGTAATTATTATGAGAGAGGAAAATATGGTCATAGAAATTTTTATGTTGCTAAATTACCTCTCTTTATGTTGAGATTGTCTACTTTTATTCTCCTTCCTTGCATATGCTAGTTTTTTCTTGTCTTGATAATTTGTTAGCTTATAAAATGCCTATGCATAGAAAGTATGTTAGACTCAAACTTGTTTTTCACATGCTTTATGATGCTCTCTTTGTGCTTCAATTCTTGTCTTTAATGTGAGCATCATTGAAATCTCAATTTCCTAGCTAAAATGGCTTTAAAGAAAAGCACTTGTTGGGAGACAACCAAATATTGTCCCTTGCTGTTTTGAAATAAATAATTCATCTGGCCTCTAGTTAGATGTGTTTTTGTGTTTTAGTTAGTTTTTGTGCCTAGTAAGACCTTTGGGATGGCTTACGGTGATAGTTATTTTGATCTTGCTGAAAAACAGAAAATTTTGCGCCTAGGAAAATAATTTTCATTTTTTACAGAAGCGTGATTTTGATCTGATTTTTTTGCACAAGATTGTTACACAAATTGCCCAGTTTTCCTAAATTTTTAGAAATTTTGGAGTTACATAAGTATACGAAGTTTCCTGATTACTACAGACTATTCTGTTTTAAACAGATTCTGTTTTCTATGTGTTGTTTGCTTATTTTGATGAATATATGGGTAGTATCGGGGGGTATGAACCATGGAAAAGTTGGAATACAATAGATATTACACCAATATAAATAAAGAATGAGTTCACAACAGTATCAAAAGTGGTGATTTATTTTCTTATACTAACTGATCTCATAAGATTTTCTGTTGAGTTTTGTGTTGTGAAGTTTTCAAGTTTTGGGTAAGGATTTGATGGACTATGGAATAAGGAGTGGCAAGAGCCTAAGATTGGGGATTCACAAGGCACCCCAAGGTAATACTCAAGGACAACCAAGAGCCTAAGCTTGGGTATGCCCCGGAAGGCATCCCCTCTTTCGTCTTCGTCTATTGGTAAGTTTACTTGAGGCTATATTTTTATTCACCACATGATATGTGTTTTGCTTGGAGCATCTTGTATGATATGAGTCTTTACTTTTTAGTTTTCCACAATCATCCTTTCTGTACACACCTTTTGAGAGGGAGACGCATGAATCGTGATTTATTAGAATACTCTATGTGCTTCACTTATATCTTTTGAGCTAGGCAATTTTGCTCTAATGCTTCACTTATATCTTTTTAGAGCACGGTGGTGGCCTTATTTTGTAGAAATTATTTAACTCTCATGCTTCACTTATATTATTTTGAGAGTTTCTCTAAACAGCGTGGTAATTTGCTTTGGTTATAAATTTAGTCCTAATATGATAGGCATCCAAGAGGGATATAACAAAAACTTTCATATACAGTGCATTGAATACTAAGAGAAGTTTGATTCCTTATGATTATTTTGAGATATAAAGATGGTGATATTAGAGTCATGCTAGTGAGTAATTGTGGATTGGCAGAAATACTTGTGTTAAAGTTTGTGATTCCCGTAGCATCCACGTATGGTGAACTGTTATGTGATGAAGTCGGAGCATGATTTATTTATTGATTGTCATCCTTTGTGTGGAGGTCGGGATCGTACGATGGTTAACTCCTACCAACCCTTCCCCTAGGAGCATGCCTGTAGTACTTTGTTTCGATAGCTAATAAATTTTGCAATAAGTATGTGAGTTCTTTATGATTAATGTTGAGTCCATGGATTATACGCACTCTCACCCTTCCACCATTGCTAGCCTCTCTAGTACCACGTAACTTTCGCCGGTACCATACACCCACCATATACCTTGCTCAAAACATCCACCATACCTCCCTATTATGGCATTTCCATGGCCATTCTGAGATATATTGCCATACAACTTTCCACCATTCCGTTTTACTATGACACGTTCCATCATTATCATATTGCTTTGCATGATCATGTCATTGACACTCTATTTGTGGCAAAGCCACCTTTCGTAATTCTTTCATACATGTCACTCTTGAGTCATTGCACATCCCGGCACACCACCGGAGGCATTCATATAGAGTCGTACCTTTGTTCTAGTATCGAGTTGTAATTTTTGAGTTGTAAGTAAATAAAAGTGTGATGATCATCATTATTAGAGCATTGTCCCATGCAATGCTGTGGATATCGCTTATCGTTAGCATCTCGGTTAGCTAAGGATTAGAGATTAATCGGAAATCGGCCGATTAATTGATTTTATTGGTCAACTATTAATCAGCCATTTTTTGCAAATCCCAGGTTCCCAGCACTATAATATTTTATATTCAACACCGAAAGAATATTGGACATAAGTGTTACCTTGATTCCTAGCCTCTGAATCCTCTTATAATGACAAACAAAATCGGACAATAGTACATATTCAAAACAAGGTCCACAAAACACAAATAAACATAGTTTTTGCAAACATAATGTTAGGAATAGGCCTGATTTATTGGTAGATTCCTGATAAATCGCTTGTCGGAGTGATAAATCGGCCCAAACAATAAACGGTGAAGATAAGGCATAATCTTATAGGTCATTCCCTAAGTAGTGATAAATCGGACGATAAATCGTTGAATCGGAAGATTTCTTGAATAATGATCCAATGTGAGGAAAGGTTGATGAAAGCTATGATTCCCTCACAAGTTGGGATGAGTCTCCGGACTTTATGAAAAATAAAAGAGGCCAAAGAAGCCCAAATAAAAAGAGGCCAAAGAAGCCCACCAAAAAAATTGAGAGAAAAGAGAGAAGGGACAATGTTACTATCCTTTTTCCACACTTGTGCTTCAAAGTAGCACCATGATCTTCATGATAGAGAGTCTCCTATATTTTCATTTTCATATACTAGTGGGAAATTTTCATTATAGAACTTGGCTTGTATATTCCAATATGGGCTTCCTCAAATTGCCCTAGGTCTTCGTGAGCAAACGAGTTGGATGCACACCCACTTAGTTTCTTTTTGAGTTTTCATACACTTATAGCTGTAGTGCATCTGTTGCATGGCGATCCCTACTCACTCACATTGATATCTATTGATGGGCATCTCTGTCGGATTTAGGGTTCTGGCAAAACCCTTGAGGTTCGAACACTAGGGTGTGCACGAAGATTTCCCCCTACCGAATCTCGCCTCTCAGCCTCGCCGCGATCTCTAAGATTAGCTCGATTAACTCACAACACAAGAGACACAAGATTTATACTAGTTCAGGCCACGATTATGGTGTAATACCCTACTCTAGTGTGGTGGTGGTGGATTGCCTCTTGGGCTGATGATGAACAGTACACTGGATGAACTAGCCTCAGGAGGTGAGGTGTTCTTAAGCTGTGTAGTGCTCGAGTTGGAGCCGATCTATCTCTCTCTCCCTATGGTGGTGGCTAGTCCTATTTATAGAGGCCCTGATCCTCTCCCCAAATATTGAGCGGGAAGGGATCCAACAATGGCCAATTTGAAAGGGGACAACTAGTACAAGTTATCCTGACTAAAGGAGGTCTTCGCCTGTCAAAGGCGCTGGTGGTGATGCCGTCTTGGGCTCCAGGATGACCTCTGTCCTACCGTCCTGCTGGTCTTGGTCTTGTTGCACCGATATGGACCTTTGCCTGATGCCTTGGTACTCCGCGCCCGCACATGCCCCCTTAGCACCAAAGGGAAAACAAGGACACTGCATGCGCTGGCGACCGTCTGGCCTTGGTTGTCATGACTTGCGTCACGGGAGCCTCACGAGGTACCCCTTGCCTTGATCTCTCCACCCCCTCACGAGCCTGCCTGGTGAGGCCACTCCGAGGAGGCCTTGTGTCGTCCGCCTCGTGAGGCTTGGCCCCTCGCGAGGGTCTTGAGCGCCGGCTGATGAAGACAGGCCGCGCTGGGCCACCGGTGGAGCCATGCCGTGGGCCGCAGGCAGGCAAGTCTGGGGACCCCCATTCCCAGAACACCGACAGTAGCCCCCGAGCCCAAGGCGCGCTCGGACTTGGCTTAGCGACAAAGCCAAAGGGCAAGTGCAGTGCGCCGCAGGCCCCAACAGCCTGCGTCCTTGGTCGACGCATGGCGACTTATTGGACATGGGCGTCTCCGCTTCCCCATGCTGCCTCGGCAACTGCCCGACTCGACGAGTCCCTGCTACATGCTAAAAGGGTTATCATTACCTGCGATCGTGGAGGTCGACGGTTGGCCTCCCTTGGGCTATAAATGAGGAGGGGGGAGAGCCCCCGTCGCCCATCTCTTCTTGCTCCACCTGCTTCTTCTCCCCTGCTCCACCTCCGGTCTTGCCACCAATGGCGCCGATCCGTCGATTCTCGGCCGAAGAGAAGGGGAAGGTTCCCCGGGGCGGACCCGATCTGCTCCCGCCGAAGAAGAGGCCGGTCCACCGCCGTGGCAAGGTCGTGAGGCTGGAGATGACGAGGCCCTGGTGCGAGCGGCCACCTCCTGGGTACCCACTACCCCAGTGCGCCCAAGCCGAGGGCTCTGGAGAAAGGGGTGGTGAGCGGTGCCGCTCGCGCCTCAGCTATGGTCGGCGCGCCATGGGGGCGTGCGCTGTCGCCCCTGGAGTCCATGCCGTGGACTCCTCTCGCGAGCTCGTGCTGCAGGCGGCGATGACTCCAAGCACCTGGATCCGCTTCCCTTCGTTCTTCTCCACCGAAATGCTGCCAAGGGGGCCTCTCGAGCATTGGCTGCAGCACGCTGATTGTGGCGCCCCGGCGACCGGAGCGGAGGTTGAAGTCGTTACCCCGGGCAAGATCTTTATGACCCGGGGCTGGGGCGAGGTCGCCCGGGTCTGTCGAACGGGGGGCGCCCTCGTGATACATTTTGAATACGATGGAGCGTCCACATTGTTCTTCAAGGTCTTCAATGCAGAAGGTGCCGCCTGGAGTGCTGCCTCGGAGGGGGCAGTCAAGATATCGGCGCGGCAGGGGCTGGGCCTGCCGTCCACTCCTCCAGCGACTCTTCCAGCAACAACAACAGCAACTCCTGAACTCTACGAGACTCCGGAGACGAGCAACGACAGCTACGCACCCCCGAGCTCTCGCCGTGCCCGGAGCAAGGCGGCGGCATCGGGCCGTCTCTGCCGCTGATCTGGATGGGGTTGGCGCCAGTCTTTGATGGCCCACTGTTGATGATGGCGTCGGCCATGAAGGCGCATGTAGTTGGGGCTCCTCAAAGTTCTTGTCTTCCGTTCCCTGCGAGGAATCAAGGAACACCCCGCGGGGGCATGTAAAGGCTCTGCGATGTCTTTTGTTGATGTTATCCTTATTATGAAATCATACGAGTGTTTGTCCTGAGCCGGCTTGTTTCCCCCTTTCTAACCTCGCGACAACTTGGCGCTCTACGCTGATAGGTCCTGGTCCCCAGGCAGGCTGTAGCCGTTGCTGGTATGCCAGGTCATGATGCCGTGGTCAAGGCCAGGAGGTGAGCGGCCCGAGGTCCAATAAGAGCCCCTGAGGCGCGATGCTCAGGAGGTCCCCTTTAGCGCGCAAGAGGCCTCCGAGAGTTAAGAAAGGAAGGCAACGTTGCTACCACAAGGCCGCATTAAGTGAGAATTCCACGTTGTAATGATTAGGTTTTCCAAGTGTGAGACTTATCTCGGTAATCTGGAGTCGTTCCCTTGCATTGCGCCAGACTTGAGTGTCGGCCGCCGTGGCACAGCTGGGTCAGGCCCGTGCGAGCCTCCCCCTCTTCCCTGCACTCTCCTTCGTGCTCTGCGTCCTCAGGTCCCGGCCCTCGAGCGAGCTCAGCCGCCACTGGTATGTCAGGTTGCGATGCCGTGGTCAAGGCCAGGGGGTGAGGGCTGGAGAGCCAGTAAGAGCTCCTGAGTTGAGATGCTCAGGAGCCCCTCTTTTCACGCGCAAGCGGATCGTATGGGAAGGAGAGGGGGCTCGCGGTGCTTCCCGCTGTAGACCTTATGAGGTTCCTGCAGATCAGCACAAGAAAGGCACGGGTTGCCACTATGATTGCCGAGTGGCCACTGGTTGCTATGAGAGAAGGGTGAGGGCACTGAGGGCCTGGTGAGGTGACGTGCGCAGGGCATGCCGCGGGCCAAAGCTCGACAGCTCAGATTTGTCGGCGTTGTAGGGACGGACCCGTGTGCAAATGTCGCACCAGCGCGAGCGGCTCCCATGGTAGATGGCAATCAAGCATGTGATAATCATAGGTAGGTTAGGCATGAAAGGCAATCAGCTTAGGTAAATGTGGAACGGATACATGCCACTGGGTTAGACCCAAGCGGCTTGGTAATGATGCAGCCCGAGGGGCGCCCCCAGCAAGGTAAGCCAAAGACATAAAAATAGATACATGCCGCGGGGGCGGACCCACACGACCTGGGAATGATGCAGCTCTGAGGGCGCTCCCAGCTGAAATGAACTTGGAAGATGTCACCTGGTTCCGTTGTAGAGGAGGACTTGGGGCAGCTGGAGATGCGTGGTGAAGGGGCCGATCCTCACGAGCCACCGGGGCCCTGAACCTCAGGAGGCTCTGGGGGGGCCAGGTGGTTCCTTGAGGACCATCTCCATCTCTGCTAGGATAGCATGGTGCCTGGCCCCCTGAGCCGCCAGGATGCTCCGTAGGTGATGCCGGTAGGCGGCAGCCATGTTTGGCAGGCCGAAAGGCATGCGAACGTAGCTGTGTGGCGGACCCTCGCAACGTCCAACGCGCGAACGCCAGAAGCGCTCCTGAGATGCGGCTCGGTTGAGTCCTGGGATGTCGATGCAGACGCGCAGCCCACCATCCTCGCCCGGATGGGGAGCCACGCCAGGCGAGTGGCGGTCGTCGCACATGGCCCTCGCTTCCTGAAGCTCCTGAGTGGTCTTGGCAATGAACTCCTGAACGTTGGGCTTCCCATGTCCCGTGCCTTCCTAAAGGAAACGTGCCGCGAAGCACGCCTCCAAGTGGTGCCCGAGCGCCTCCCTCGTGATGTTGGCGAGGTCTAAGGTCCTCCAGAAGAGAGCCCCCGAGCCCCGCCCAAGGAGGGCATCGGGCGCGCCTTCCTATGCGATGGAAGGAGGTGCCCCAAGCATGGGCACTGATCCTGACGCGGCTCCACCCGAAGGCCCGGCCTCCTGAGGCCCTGCGTGGAGCGGTTGCTTCTTCTTCTTGGGGATGGCCTCAAGAGGGTTCTCGTCCCTGCTGTCCGGGTCCTCGATTGCTGTGGCTTGGAAGGCACGCTCAAGGGAGCACACCACATCTCTCTCTTCGCAGGGGAGCGTGGTGATTCCGCCGCTTCCTGGCATCTTGAGGACGTTGTAGCCGTGGTGGGTCACCGCCATGAACTTGGCCAGGGCTGGATACCCGAGGATGGCATTGTACGGTAGGCGGATGTGGGCGACGTCGAAGTTTATGAGCTCGGTGCGGTAGTTGTTGCGCTGTCTGAAGGTGACAGGGAGACGGACCAGCCCTATCGGGGTGGTGGAACCATCGGTAACTCCTGAGAAGGGCTTGGTAGGCTGGAGCTGATCATATGGTACTTGAAGGTTGTCGAATGTCTCAATGGACAGGACGCTAAGCCCTGCACCGCCGTCGATGCGGGTCTTGGTGACTTGCACGTTACTGATGACTAGCAAGTAGAGCATCGGGAGAACGCCAGCAGTAGCCACGCACTTGAGTTGATCTACCGAGCTGAAGGTGATGGCACACTTGGACCACCTGAGTGGGCGCGTGGCCCCGAGCCTGGGGAGGGCTGCGTTCACCTCGCGAGCGAACTACTTGAAGATACGATGAGAGGCTAGGGCCTGAGCTCCACCCAAGATGCAAGCGATAGCACATGGCTCCTAGAAGCCCCCAGCCCCCTCGTCCTGATGATGGTCGTCATTCCTTCTTGAAGGAGGCGGCAGCGGAGGAAGGCCCGCGTTACCCTGGGGGCGGTCCTCGCGAGGCTGATCCCTCCAGGCGCCCTCGCGAGGCTGGTCCTGCCAGCGATCCTCACGAGGTCGGTTACGCCACTCCTGGCGAGGGCCACGGTTGTCCCATCGTCCTCCGCCACGTCCTCCTCCTCGGCCGTAGCCCCGGTCGTTGTGCTCGGGGCGTCGACCGAAGCGTCCTTCTCGAACGGCCCTAAGCTCCTGGAAATCGTTGGTGTTGTGGGTGTGGAGGTTGTGGTAGGCGCAGAACGGTCGGCTGCCTTTGGACGACTCCGGCTGGTCCCTGCCGCGCTTCGTGTCTGGTTCCGCAACGAGCATGGCGATTCCCTTGCGCTTCACGTCCTTGGCCTTGGTCTTATTTTCTTCTAGGTCGGTAGCTGGGAGCTCGAGGAGGGAGAGGTGTCCCTCCTCAGCTCTTGCACACTTGGTCGCCAGGTTGAATAGCTCCAGGGATGTGCACAACTCCTCGTGGATGGCAAGTTTCTCCTTCATCTTGACGTCACGGACGCCATCAAAGAACGCTGAGATGATGGCCTCGTCCGTCACCTTGGGGATCTTGAGGCGGATGCTGTTGAAGCGCTGGATGTATTTCTGCAGGGTCTCCTCAGGCTGCTGCCTGATGCGGTGTAGGTCACCCGCGGCCGGGGGGCAGTCGCGAGTGCCCTGGAAGTTGGCGACGAAGCGACTGCGCACCTCATCCCAGGAGGAGATCGAGCCAAGAGGTAGGTTCAAGAGCCACGAGCGGGCATCGTCCTTGAGTGCCATGGGAAACCAATTCGCCATGACTTTCTCATCGCCTTTGGCTGCCTTGATGCTCAGCTCGTAGAGCTGCGAGAACTCCGCGGGGTCGGGGGTGCCGTCATAGCGAGGAGGCAGGTCCGGCTTGAACTTGCCCGGCCAGGCGACGCTACACAACTCGGGGGTGAAGGCGCGACAGCGTGCTGTGGTCACCGGGGCCGCTTGCTGTCGCGGAGCTTGCTCTTGATGGTACCCACGCACCGCCGCCATAGGCAGTACGCGGTCTTGTCGTGCCGGTGCATGGAGCACGGGGGCGCCTTCTTGAGGCCAAGGGATTTCTTGATAGCTTCCTTCTTCTCGTGCGGGAGCCGGACGCAGTGGGTCACGCCCAGGGGCCATGCACCCTGGCGCCAGGGCGCCGTCCTGGGGAAGAGGTGGTGGAGGCACTCCATGAGCCACATCGCCCGTTCCTGGTGGAGGGCGAGGCAACGAGAGGGATGGCGCGGGAGAGCCCCCTGAGGCGCTGACGAGCTCAGTGTTGCGAGTGAGCCTTTCCTTCTAGAGGTCGTCGATGGGGCGGTAATGCAGGAGCTCGTGCACCATGAGCAGCGCGGCCTGCGCATCTGTGGGGGCGCGACGAGCATGGGACGATGAACCGACTCGGGTCAGTGATGGAGTGGCGGTGCGGCCGTCCCTCTGTACTGAGGGGTGCAACGAGGATGCTTGCTGCTCGTTCCCCACCAGGCCGGTGGCGGTAGGCGACGGAGAATGATGAGGAGGTCCACCGACAGGACCCGTCTAGGTGAGGCGTGCGGCGAGAGCGGCTCGGTGCTCAGCGCGGGCTCGACAGGCATCAGACATGGATGCGGCGAAGCGATGAGACGTGGATCAATGAAAGGAAGGCTTCGGCGCACCCCCTACCCAGCGCGCCAAATGTCGGATTTAGGGTTCCGGCAAAACCCTTGAGGTTCGAACACTTGGGTGCGCACGAAGATTTCCCCCTATCGAATCTCGCCTCTCAGCCTCGCTGCGATCTCTAAGCTTAGTTCGATGAACTCACAACACAAGAGACACAAGATTTATACTGGTTCAGGCCACCATTGTGGTGTAATACCCTACTCCAGTGTGGTGGTGGTGTATTGCCTCTTAGGCTGATGATGAACAGTACAGTGGATGAACTAGCCTCAAGAGGTGAGGTGTTCTTGAGCTATATAGTGCTCGAGTTGGAGATGATCTCTCTCTCCCTATAGTGGTGGCTAGTCCTATTTATAGAGGCCCTGGTCCTCTCCCCAAATATTGAGCGGGAAGGGATCCAACAATGGCCAATTTGAAAGGGGACTGCTAGTACAAGTTATCCTAACTAAAGGTGGTCTTCGCCTGTCAAAGGCGCTGGTGGTGACACCGTCTTGGGCTCCATGATGACCTTCATCCTGCTGTCCTGCTAGTCTTGGTCTTGTTGCACTGATATGGAAACCTTTGCCTGATGCCTTGGTACTCCATGCCTGCGCTTGCCCCCTTAGCACCAAAGGGGAAACAAGGACACTGCACGCGCTGGCGCCCGCCTGGCCTTGGTCGTCATGGCTTGCGTCACTGGAGCCTCACAAGGTACCCCTTGCCTTGATCTCTCCTCCCCCTCGTGAGCCTGCCTGGTGAGGCCATTCTGAGGAGGCCTTGTGTCTTCCGCCTCGTGAGGATTGGCCCCTCGCGAGGGTCTTGAGCGCCGGCTGATGAAGACGGGCCGCACTGGGCCACTAGTGGAGCTACGTCGCGGGCCGCAGGCAGGCAAGTCTGGGGACCCCCATTCCCAGAATGCCGACAATCTCCATAGTCCGTTGATATGCCTAGTTGATGTGAGAATATCTCCTTCTTTTTGTCTTCTCCACAACCACAATATTCTATTCCACCTATAGTGATATGTCCATGGCTCACGCTCATGTATTGCATGAAAGTTGAAAAGGTTTCAAAATACTGAAGTATGAAACAATTAATTGATTGAAACTAGGGTTGTGCATGATTTGAATACTTCGTGTGATGAAGATGGAGCATAGCCAGACTATATGGTTTTGTCGGGATAACTTTCTTTGGCCATGTTAATTTGAGAAGACATAATTGCTTTATTAGTATGCTTGAAGTATTATTGTTCTTTATGTCAATACTAAACTATTGTTTTGAATCTTATGGATTCGAACATTCATGCCACAATAAAGTAAATTACATGGATAAATATGTTAGGTAGAATTCCACATCAAAAATTCTGTTTTTATCATTTACCTACTCGAGGACGAGTAGGAATTAAGCTTGGGGATGCTTGATACGTCTTGAACGTATCTATAGTTTTTGATTGTTCCATGCTATTATATTATCTGTTTTGCATGTTTTATATGCATTAATATGTTATTTTATATTATTTTTGGGACTAACATATTAACCTAGATCCTAGTGCTAGTTTTTGTTTTTTCCTTGTTTTTGAGCCTCGTAGAACAGGAATACCGAACAGAATAAAACCTTCGCAGTGATTTTTCTTGAACCAGAAGACACCCAGGAGACTTGGAGACCAAGCCAGAAGAGCCACGAGGTGGCGACAAGGGGGAGGGCACGACCAGGGGGGTAGGGCGCGCCCCCTACCTTGTGGGCCCCTCAATGATCCCCTGACCTAGATCTTCCTCCTATATATTCACATATATTCCCAAACAACCAGAGGCATCCACGAAAACACTTCTCCACCGCCGCCCGTGTGATCCCATCTAGGGGCCTTTTCCGGCATCTTGCTGGAGGGGGATTCGATCACGGAGGGCTTCTACATCAACTCTATTGCCCTTCCGATGAAGCGTGAGTAGTTTACCATAGACCTACGGGTCCATAGCTAGTAGCTAGATGGCTTCTTCTCTCTCTTTGATTCTCAATACCATATTCTCCTCGATATTCTCGGAGATCTATCCGATGTAATCTTCTTTTGCGATGTGTTTATTGAGATCCAATGAATTGTGGATTTATGATCAGCTTATCTATGAATATTATTCGAATCTTCTCTGAATTATTATATGCATGATTTGATATCTTTGTAATTCTCTTCGAACTATCGGTTTAGTTTGGCCAACTAGATTGATTTTTCTTGCAATAGGAGAAGTGCTTAGCTTTGGGTTCAATCTTGCGGTGTCCTTTCCCGGTGACAGTAGGGGCAGCAAGGTATGTATTGTATTGTTGCCATCAAGGATAAAAAGATGGGGTTTACATCATATTGCTTGAGTTTATTCCTCTACATCATGTCATCTTACTTAAAGTGTTACTCTGCTCTTCATGAACTTAATACTCTAGATCCAGGTAGGAGTCGGTCGAAGTGTGGAGTAATAGTAGTAGATGCAGGCAGGAGTTGGTCTAGTTGACATAGACGTGATGCCTATATTTCATAATCATTGCCTTGTATATCGTCATAACTTTGCGCTTTTCTATCAATTGCTCGACAGTAATTTGTTCACCCACCATATTATTTGCCATCTTGAGAGAAGCCTCTGGTGAAACCTATTGCCCCCAGGTCTATTTTCCATCATATTAGTTTCCGATCTACTATTTTGCAGTATTTTACTTTCAGATCTATAAACCAAAAAACCCAAAAATATTTTATCTTTTGTTTATCTATCTCTATCAGATCTCACTTTTGCAAGTAACCATGAAGGGATTTACAACCCCTTTATCACGTTGGGTGCAAGTTGTTTGATTGTTTGTGCGGGTATTGGTGATTTGTGTGTTCTTATGCTACTGAATTGATACATTGGTTCTCAAACTAAGGGAAATACTTATCTTTACTTTGCTGCATCACACTTTCCTCTTCAAGGGAAAAACCAATGCAAGCTCAAGAAATAGCACTCCTGGGTGGCCCCCCTCTGGTATATTTCTCCACCAGTATTTTTATATATTCCACAAAAATTCTTCGTCAATTTTCAGGTCAATCCGGGAACTTTGATTTCTGCACAAGAACAACACCATGGCAATTTTGCCGAAAATAGCGTCGGTCCAGGTTAATTCCATTCAAATGATGCAAATTATAGTCCAAAACAAGGGCGAAAGAGTTTGAAAAAGTAGATACGATGGAGATGTATCAACTACCATAGTTTGTAAACATGTTGGAGGTTGATTTATCGATTGCTAAGATGCATCTTATAGTATTAGGTGTACTTGGATCGTCAGAGTCTCCCCCACAAGAAATAGATCTCGTGTTCTCATCAAAAGATCAAGACATCCTATGGCATGTCAGCCCAACAAAACTCGGCAATATAAAAAGATTGCAGCAGACATTATCGATGCTCCCATATCAAGAATGGTGCAGTTAACCTTGAGTCCGATGCAAAAGGATGTGGAAGCAAGGCAATGCTAGTCGCTGATGGCTATCTCGCTGCCTTGGTGATGGGTACTCTTGTTCGGGTTTGCCACCGAAGCAATTAGTCATGTCATCTCTCCTGGATCAGTTTCGTCCTCGACACCAAATGTTGCCTTTCTCGTATTGCTTTGCGGGATCCAGTGTTTTGCATAGCCTCCTGCGATTCTGGTAGACACGGAAACACTACTAGGGATAATCCCCTCCCCCTCCCTTCCCTACAAATGCCGCCTCCCACCTCCCCGCTTCTAGAGACTAGTAGTCAGGCCAAGTTAGGACACTGGTCTATGACAACGACGGTTTGGAGATCTTTGCTTCGATGGACTTCGATAGTGAGATGCGGTCTATGGTGACGACTTGAGGCAGATGATATAATTGTGCAAGAGATGTTTCAGGCTTGATGGGGTTTTCTGGTGGTGAGGTGTGTGGTAGCGATCCCATTTGTAGGTAAGCAGAAGACAACAATGACCTTATGCGTTCGCCACTCGGACGCGCAGATCGCACCGCGAACCTGAGCTGCTAGGCAGTTGTCGGAATAGACCAGAGGTCTTGGACCTTCACATCCAGTGATAGATAGTTGATAGGTGGGAACCTAATTAATGAGTTCACGCCTGGGGGTAACCTGATCTTCATGTCATAGGATCGAAACAGGAGGGATAACTAGCTTTATACCTGCCATGGTTGGATGCAACATGATAACCCACAAGTATAGGGGATCTATCGTAGTCCTTTCGATAAGTAATAGTGTCGAACCCAACGAGGAGCAGAAGGAAATGACAAGTGGTTTTCAGTAAGGTATTCTCTACAAGCACTGGAATTATCGGTAACAGATAGTTTTTTGATAAGGTAATTCGTAATGGGTAACAAGTAACAAAAGTAAACAAGGTGCAGCAAGGTGTCCCAGTCCTTTTTGTAGCAAAGGACAAGCCTGGACAAACTCTTATATAAAGCAAAGCGCTCCCAAGGAAACATGGGAATTATCGTCAAGCTAGTTTTCATCATGCTCATATGATTCACATTCGTTACTTTGATAATTTGATATATGGGTGGACCGGTGCTTGGGTACTGACCTTCCTTGGACAAGCATCCCACTTATGATTAACCCCTCTCGCAAGCATCTGCAACTACGAAAGAAGAATTAAGGTAAACGTAACCATAGCATGAAACATATGGATCCAAATAAGCCCCTTACGAAGCAACGCATAAACTAGAGTTTAAGCTTCTGTCACTCTAGCAACCCATCATCTACTTATTACTTCCCAATGCCTTCCCCTAGGCCCAAATAATGGTGAAGTGTCAGGTAGTCTACGTTCACATAACACCACTAGAGGAAATACAACATACATCTCATCAAAATATCAAACGAATACCAAATTCACATGACTACTTATAACAAGACTTCTCCCATGTCCTGAGGAACAAATGTAACTACTCACAAATCATATTCATGTTCATAATCAGAGGGGTATTAATATGCATAAAGGATCTGAACATATGATCTTCCACCGAATAAACCAACTAGCATCAACTACAAGGAGTAATCAACACTACTAGCAACCCACAGGTACCAATCTGAGGTTTTGAGACCAAGATTGGATACAAGAGATGAACTAGGGTTTGAGAGGAGATGGTGATGGTAAAAGATGTTGATGGAGATTGACCCCCTCTCGATGAGAGGATCAATGGTGATGACGATGGCAACAATTTCCCCCTCCCGGAGGGATGTTTCCCCGGCAAAACAGCTCCGCCAGAGCCCTAGATTGGTTCCGCCAAGGTTCCGCCTCGAGACATCGGCGCTTCATCCCGAAAGCTTCCTTATGATTTTTTCCAGGGCAAAAGACACCATATACTAGAAGATGGGCATCAGGGGGCTTCCAGGTGGCCCACGAGGCAGGGGGCACACCTAGGGGGTAGGGCGCACCCTCCACCCTCGTGGATAGTGGGTGGCCCCCCTCTGGTGCTTTCTTCGCCCAATATTTTTATTATATTCCAAAACTGACTTTCGTGGAGTTTTAGGACTTCTGGAGTTGTACAGAATAGGTCTCTAATATTTGCCCCTTTTCCAGCCCAGAATCCCAGCTGCCGGCATTCTCCCTCTTCATGTAAACCTTGTGAAATAAGAGAGAAAAGGCATAAGTATTGTGACATAATGTGTAGTAATAGCCCATGTTGCAATAAATATTGGTATAAAAGCATGATGCAAAATGGACGTATTAACTCCCCCAAGCATAGACCTCGCTTGTCCTCAAGCGGAAGCCGATATCGAAAACTATGTCCACATGTTTAGAGATAGAGGTGTCGATATAACAAAATACAGACATGAGGGCATCATGATCATTCTTAGAACAACAACATATATATTGTCATATGATTTCTTATGCTTAAAGTAACAATCTATTCACAATGTCAAGTATGAATCAAAAACTTCATTGAAAACTAGCAAGCTATAATCTCAGTCATTGAAGCAATTGCAATTTATCATAACATCGGAAAGAGTCAATATAAGAGCTTTTCAGCAAGTCCGCATACTCAACTATCATTTAATCTTTCACAATTGCTAACACTCACGCAATACTTATGGGTATGAAGTTTTAATCGGACACAGAGAAAGATAGGGGCTTATAGTTTTGCCTCCCAACCTTTTACCTCAAGGGTAATGTCAACAATAATGCTTTATGAAAACCTACATCCAATTGGATATATATATCAGGATCTTTCCAACACATAGTGCTTGCCAAAGGATAAAGTGTAAAAAGGAAAGGTGAAGATCACCATGGCTCTTATATAAGGTATAAGACAAAAATAAAAGATAGGCCCTTCACAGAGGGAAGCATAGGTTGTCATGTGCTTTTATGGTTGGATGCACAAAATCTTAGTGCAAAAGAACGTCACTTTATATTGCCACTTGTGATAGGGACCTTTATTATGCAGTCCGTCGCTTTTATTTCTTCCATATCACAAGCTCGTATAAAGCTTATTTTCTCCACACTAATAGATCATACATATTTAGAGAGCAATTATTGCTTGCAACAATGACAACTTACTTGAAGGATCTTACTCAATCCATAGGTAGGTACGATGGACTCTCATGGCAAAACTGGGTTTAAGGATGTTTGGAAGCACAAGTAGTATCTCTACTTGGTGCAAAGAATTTGGCTAGAACACTACAAAAAAATACACTTCCGTGATGATACGTGTTTGTCACAGTAGGTCGCGTTTTTTGTCTTGCATGTACATCCATGACTATTTTATGACAGAATTAAGATAGTCATACCTGTGCTATCGTAGAAGTGTTCCATGATGTTACCAAAATTATCATCACGGAAGTGTCCACTTCCATGAAAATAAATCGCGCGTCACAGAAGTGCTTTCATCAAGGGTGACCGACACGTGGCATCCACCGTAACGGAACACCGTTAAGCTTTCAGGTCCGGTTTTGGATCCGATAACCCGTTAACAGCCCGGACAAATGGGGATTTTGCATGTGTAAAATCATCATTGGCTGGAGGAAACACGTGTCAGCTCCGCGTTGGTACATGTGTCACTCATCCAATGGGCGAGATGCGCCTATGATATGTCGACACGTGGACCGGCCCAAAAGTGGCCCATAAAGTTTAAATGGGCCGACCCAACTAAAGGCCCACAAAATTTTGCGGACCATAATGGGCTGGCCCAGCTAAAGGCCCACTAGATTTTGCGGACAATAATGGGCTGGCCCAGCTAAAGGCACACAAGATTTAGCGGGCCATAATGGTCCGGCCCAGGTAAAGGCCCATGAGATTTTGCGGACCATAATGGGCTGGCCCAGGTAAAGGCCCACAAGATTTAGCGGTCCATAATGGGTCGGCCCAGGTAAAGGCCCACAAGATTTTTGCGGGCCATTATGGGCCGGCCCATGTAAAGGCCCACAAGATTTTTGCGGGCCATAATGGGCCGGCCCAGGTAAAGGCCCACTAGATTTTTGCAGACCATAATGGGCCGGCCCAGCTAAAGGCCCACAAGATTTCGCCGACATTAATGGGCCGCCCCAGCTATAGGCCCACAAGATTTTGAGGACCCTAGTAGGCCAACCCATTAACTGGCTGCCATGTTTTGGGTCAAATGCCGGCCCATATTTGATCCGGTCCATTAATGGCCTGCCACGTTCCGGGCCTAATGATGGCCCATATGAGATCCAGCCCGTTAAAAGCCTACCATGTTCTGGGCCAAATTACGGCCTAGATCAAGTCCGACCCTTTAAGAGGCTTTGGGCTAGATTATGGCCCATATGAGATTCGACCTGTCAACTGGACGCTATGCTTTTGGGCCCACTTGCTAAAGGCCCATTTAGTAATTCGGCACGACATTATTTTGGCCTGTTAAGGGCCCATTTATCATTTCGGCCCTATATTAATTTCGGCCCGTTAAAAGCCCGTCATATCGGTTTGCATCCAGCCTGCTCGCAGTCGATAATCTGATTGGGCCAAACAAGGACCGAGATAACTTTGGCCTATTAAAAGCCCGTGATTTGATTGGCACAATCATGGGCCGGGGTCCATTTTGGGCTGCTGCCGGCCCGTGAGCTGTTCGGCACGTTTCAGCCCCAACCTATTTCTCAGCCTCATAAAAGCCCATTGAGTTTTCTTGCTAAAAGAGGGCCGGCAGTTTACTCGGCCTATTAAAGGCCCGAATCTATTAGTGGTCCAGTTTACATTTAGGACTTTTAATGGACCAAGATGACAGGGCCCATGATGCGGATCATACATCGTGATTGCATGACGGCCCGATTATGTATCGTAATTTTACGGTTTGGCCGGTTTATTGCGAAGATAGGATATATATATATATACAGTAAAATAACTACAGCATCGTGAATAAGAAAAAACCTAGACTATACAATAAAGAAATTACAGCATATTACATCCACTGGGCATCAAAGTTCGCCACTATGATAATAAAGCACAAGCAGACGGCAGATTACATACACTGGGCATCAAAGATCGCCACCAGTGTAAATAAACACGCTGACAAAATAATATACAAAACCAACAACACTTCAATATAGTTCAAGAAAGGTTAGCTCTGCTGGGGAGCTGCAGCGCGCAGCTGAGCAAGCTGATGAGACTACGCTTGTTTAACACTTATATCCTCCTCACTCTGAAAGATAAACAAGCAGACATATGGCAGGTTTTGCACATAAAAGTATCAGTGCTGACAATTCATCACATTTCTTACTGACGAATAAAGTGACATAATTTAAAATTGCATTAACACAATATGGTATTGTTCAGGTCAAGACATGGCAGGAAATGGCATTGTGAAGTAGTTGGCACATTCATGACACCACTGGATTACAGATCAAGAAATCATAAGTATCAATGGTTAGTGTGCTGTCAATTTATCCCATTTCAGATTGGCAAATAAAGAGACGGTTTAAATAATAGTAGTATGATATGACATTGTTCATAGTTAAGACATTGCAGAATATGACACTGCACTCTAGTGTGTAGGTTCATCACACCACTGGATTACAGATCAAGAACAGAAGCACACATGCAGTGCAAAAGAAGATCACTTGCTCTGTATAGTTTAATTTACTTGGTATGAAGAAGGAACTTGGTTGTACAACTGAAAACTTAAATTGAGAAGGACAAACTTTTGTTTATGAACTACATAATAAACTTTAAACATGCAATTTGATGCAAACAACAAAAATAAACAGCTGTTGCAGTCATGCCTAACCAAATATACACAACAAAGTTTAAAGGCTTGAGAAGGACAAACTTACATTATTGGTGAAGACGGGCTCTATAAAGCCCTTGTCCATGCTGATGGGGGGGGGGGCAATTCAAGAAGTTTACCATAGAATCTTCTTCATAAGCATTGCCTTTATTCTACATTTCGTTAAGAGTAAATATAGATGTGATAATATAAGAAAAAATGGAGAATATTTAAGATAAGATGAAGAGTGATGCTACATAACCAAGTATCTATAAATGTAAGTACATCAATACAGGCAAAAGGTACAGCCAAGAGCAATGCAGAGCTAAACTTCTTCAGTACCATCGGTGTTATCCAACCTTATGGTAAGAGTAAATATAGATCTAATGTGTGGAAAATGGAGGGCAAAGGAAAATAAGCTGCAGAGTGATGGTACATGAACAACTACCTGTCAATATAAGTACACTGATAAAGGGCAGCAGGTACTTACAAGAACAATGCAGAGCTAAAAAATTTCACTGGCATTGGATATATTCTACACTAATGTAACCATTCATACAGATCAGATAATTTGGAGCGAACAATTGATAAGAAAGCTATCATGCATACTGCTGTCACATAATGAACCAGATATGTATGCAAGTACAGTGATACAGGACAACATGTACTAACAAGAGCAAAGCAGCGGACAACATATTTGCGATATCCTGTCGTTCTTTTCAAACCGGAATTCTTCTTCGAGTAGATTTCCTGCAAAAAAGATCCGTAAGGCACATGCGGAAAAGTAGAAGTTCAAATTGTCATGTGATTTCATAGACAGTACCTCATCCTGGGAACAAGACCAGTGCATAACAAGGTTTTTCCATTCAATGTCTTCTAAATTTAGCACAGAAGACTTCACCGGAAATTCGTTTATAGACTTGCCATCAAAGTGTGATTTCCTCAGGTAACACCGATACTACTGCAATGCTTCCTTGAAAAGCACAAGCAAGCTTTGCTCGTCATGACTATCCAGATTGACCCTTGCCTACTTACAACAATCTAATGTAAATCATTGATGTGTTCAATCAGCAGAAAACAGGAAAATAATAACCATGAATAATAGCACTTACACATAAGTTGGATAGGAAGATGTGAAAATGGTGTTTGTCTTCACTATAATCTTCCCATGATGGGAATATATGCACGTAGTCCCTAACAACATTGAAAGCATTGTCTTTTAAACCGGGAATAACTGGAATGGGGTTCTAATCTATAGGAATTGGCCGTCTCTGTAGTTGGGATAGGTCTTCGGCCGGTGGACTTGCTGTACTTTTTGCTGGAATGGGATTTTTCTGTGGTACGTCTGGTGCTATAGCAACTGAAATTGGTATACCTTTTGCTGGAGTGCAGGTCCTGTGTGGTGGGGCTAGTGCTGTGGCCAGTGAAGTATGGGTACAGTCTGCTGGAGTCGGTCCTACGTTTTGTGTCACTGGTTGTACAACCAATATAAGTGGGGTGCTGTCTGATTTCTCCGGCACCACCACGTTTTTCAAGGACTTTGTCGGTGCTCCTTAAGGTTCGGCAATCACCCTCTTCCTTTTTGATGTCTGATGCACAAGAACATCATTTGAGTGGAAAAACATGGTATGATGACATATGGAATATGTATTGATAATGGATGGGCATGGCATCTCGACATACATGATGAGTAAACTAAGCAGATGGCGGTGCAACAAAGTAGAAGAAATGCAAGACAACATATGCAAGATACGCGCAATCAATAAAACCTTGCCAAACTAGAACATGCACCTTGATGGGTGAACAGGACAGGCCATCTGCCTTTGACTCCTCGAGGTTAAAATAGTCATTAGGATCATATTCTGAACAAGAATCAACAGGTGGGGAGCGTATGAGTTTCATTACATCCAGAATGGCACACAATGCCTTAGTGCCAATTTTGTAAGTCATTGCAGTATTTAGCTTGAAGAGTGTACTGCTGCTAGTGCGACACAAAGCAGCTACACATATCATTGTGTAGACATAACGGGAAAACTGTAAGCATCAGAGTAAAATCAGCAAAGTGGATCTTGCTGGAATATATGTGCTAGTATTGCCGGTACGGCTAGAAAGGCTTCAGATACCAGCTCTCTTCAACTGAAGGTGCGACACTGTTAATATCAGTGTAACTCTCAAAGGCAACACAGCTCCTCGCATTTCCTTGCTATTCTTATAGGATTCAAGTGGGCAGGCCACTACAAATCCTATTCCTATGTTTACAAAATCCTACGAATCCAAGAGGCCCGAAGAGTTCAAAGTGTCCATCACAACCGACCGTATAGACCTCTACACTGCAAATGTCCCTGCTCATCTTCACTATAAGGAACATACTGTACTACTATCATACTCCCATCCGTTCCAAAATATAAGTCTTTGTAGAGATTTCCACTATGGATCACATACAGATGTATCCAGATACATTTTTGAGTGTAGATTTACTCATTTTGCTCCATATGTAGTCCATGGTGGAACCTATAAGACTTGTATTTAGGAACGGAGAGAGTACTTATTAAAGAAGAATGAAAGAGGAACATGCTAAAGAAGAGCAAGCAGATTTTGGATAATAAAATGTTCGTTGCGCAGTGCCCACACATGATGAACCAGAGCGCATTAAGAAAGCAACTCCCTGCTGTCTCTCTATATGTGGTGCACGTGCTTTTCGAAAGTAAAGTAGGAACATTAGCCAACCAATTAAATGTTATCTGTTTTAGTAGTATCAGCATCATATCAGATTCGTACTTGAGCAACAAGTTTGGAATTATGAGTGGCACGTTATTTAGCTTGATGGATTCAGGAGCAGTGCTAAGCAAGTACGATGATGGTACTGAATATAAAGGCATGTCTGCATGCAAGTCGCGTGACTTTTATCATTTGGATTAGTCGACCATTTCAGGCGGTTGGATGAAGATCCTATGTCTCCTAACCCTTCTTCTTCCTCGTCTCTGATTCTTCCCATACAGAACACTGCACGGGCCGCCGGCCGAACCACCGGCCCCCACCACTGGTGTTTCTCCACCACCCCCACCCCCACCCCCGCCCCACCGGTGTAGAGTTTTCTTGGTTCGGCGAGGACCCACCACCGCCCCCCACAACCACCATCCCCACCCGAGCCCCTTCGTTGGCACCGGTGAACTCCGACGAGCTCTGAAAAATCGACTGACACAATTTTGAAATTTAGTCTAATGTGATTTAACTAGTGTGGAATATAAAAGGGGAAAACCATAAGCATAGGGAGTATAGTGTTGAGCGTGCCATGGCGGATCTGAAGGTGCAAACCGGACAAAGGCAACTTCGCAACCAATGTTTGCTTTCAACTAGCAAGTAAGTGATGGACAAGATATCAGATTAACACAATGGCCATCTATTTTCTTGCTGCGATAAATAAGTTGAGTAGATACGAAAGAGTACCGCCTCTGGTGCGGCACCATTTATGCATCTGCTGAGAATTTGACAGTGCTGTAGTAGCGATGGCTGTCAGCAGCGTGGAAGCAGATCTAGGAGGGTAGACGGTGGCGGTGGGGTGCGGTGGACGAGACGGTCGTAGGAGCGGCGCCGGCAAGGTGGACGACAGCGGGGATGAAGCGAGAGGACGGGATGCAAATATCCCGGTCCGAAGCCATGGATGAGAGACGTCGATCTCTTGTAATGGACGGCGGCGTCTGGATATCAGCTTCGGCATGGTGGAGGAGGATGGCGGTGGATGGCGGTGGTGGACGGAGGAGGCTTGGGTGGAGAGGGTGTTTTGGCACCCACGGAGTACGAATGGGGAAATGGAGGTAGAGATGAAGGGGGAACCATGTCTTCAGGGCGTGCTTGTCTCAAATGCGAGGAAATGTACAAACTTAGCCCCCGTTTCAAATTTCCTACATCACAACAATATTAGTCAGTTGGGGATAGGACGGTAATCTCGCATACACTGAATATTTGCCGACGAGAGTTTGTTTTTGGTGCCCACTGTGTATGAATCAGGGAGGGAATCGATTTCGGCCGAGGACACACAGTGTTTTGGCGCCCACCGTGTATGAATCCGGGTGACAGGCAGTTATGTCACATTTGAGTGAAATTATGAACCTACCCCTATCGAAACCTATAGAAATCGAGCAGATAAGCTTTGCGTGGCAGGGATAGGCAGCAGTAATTTCCATCTCGCAGATTTTGGTTTCGGGCGGTTACTGCGACTTTCCCCGTTTTGTTCAAATTTTGCAGAGTGCACATTTACCGTGCCAACTCAATTCGAATCCCGTTTGTATTCTATTTTTTTTGGGCGGGATCCATTTTCGATTGCAATAAAATTCTATATACAACATTTTTTTATATATACTTTCAAAAGCACAACACCCTTTATACATAAATATGGTTTACAAATGGCATGATCTCAGATTCATAAGGTTGTATCCATCAATTTGGATTTTCAAATATTTGAAACCACTTTATGTTGAAACCCAATGTATGCATTCCTCGCTAACTGTCTCCAATTAATGTGTGTTTCATGCGGTTTTTTTACTTCTCAAACATGTATAATGTGTTTCACACATGCAACTTATAGTGTATCCCGTTTAGACATTAATTGCATATAAACCATGCATTGTTTCTAATTAAAGAATATATGGATCACCAATATTGATAAACCATATAACATTACACATGTCCCCATATTCAAATGAATATGCATGTTTGATACACCAATTTGCATTATGATATTATTGATCCAGTTTAAATATTTGAATCCCCTTTAATCTAGATATTCGTCTCATATAGCTATCACTCATGCTTATATAGGACTATCTCTCTATACCTATACGCGTTCATCGTCTCTCGGGTATCTCTCGTGCTACCTGTATGTCGACAATGATATTTTATCTTTGTAACACAATGACGGTACTCTCTCCCTCGACCTTCATCACTCTATCTCTCTCTAAGTATATGTCGCTCCATGCTATGTGTCTCTAACTATGATTCTCCATGTAGAATCTCTTTCTCTCACACAAACACAAAACTTTGTCTCCCGGGGTCTCATTTCTCTCTACTATTCCCCTGTGTGCCACTCGCACACCCCTCATACAGAGATGTCTTACACTCCTTAGGTATGAGAACCTACGACTCTTCCTCTTAAATATCTCTTTCTCACACACAAACACAAACTCTGTCTCCCAGGGTCTCATATTTCTCCACTGTTCTCTTGTATGTCGCTCACACACACTCTCTCTCCATAGAGATATCTTGCGTTCCCTCATATGTCTCTCTAGCTATCACTCTCGTTGTGAAATATCTTTCTCTCTCACAGACACAAAACTCTGTCTCTTGGGATCTCATTTCTCTCTTATATTTGTTTGATGTGACTCACATGCACCCTCTCTCTATCTCTCCCACACCCACAGACATAACTCAGCCTTCTGATCCACACCTATCTCTAACGCACACTAGCTAGCATCTCTATCTTTCTATTTATCTGTTTCTCCATCAACCTTCTTTCTCTCCCTCACTCTTGCTTCCTATCACGCACACTACATATGTTTGTCTTTACATGCAGTCAAGTGCCCTCTTTTTATATTTCTCACACACACACATAACTTCACCCTTTGAACCACCCGGCGGTCATCTCCAACACTCAAACTAGCGGATGTCCCTCTAGCTAGCATCTCCATATCTGTATCTATCCGTACTTTCTCCGTCAACATTTCTTTCTAGCACGCAGTCTTGCTTCCTATCACCCACACTATATATGTCTCTCCATACATATGCATTTATAGGTTTATCTCTTTTGCACAATCGTTGTGCCTCACTCCCTCTGCTCGCCATTGATGCATGCTCCAGCCCACGCCACTATCTCTTAAAGACAAAAACACATGCTCAATTGTCGGGCCTTCTTCCCTGCATTCTCACATGCATGCATATTGTCATACTGATCCGTCTCGCCCATGTCGTTGATCTTATGACTTATGTCTTCTTTCTTTTTATCTCAATCATGCACGCGCGCACACACACACATCCCATGTATACATGTATACCTCTCACACATGCATGTTCAAGGTCTCTATGTCTCCATACATAGTTAATTACCCTGAACCCTAATGCTACATCAAATCGTTCTCTTCTTGTGTGCACATAACTTCCGCCTCGATGGGTAAAACACACACTCACACTTAACAATCTCCTTCTATCTACCCCCACCCCCTCTTGTCACTCTTCCCCTATATCCCTGAAACCAATAAGACCATCCCTTCACTTAATTCCCGCCAACATGCACCATCGATATATAGTAGTCTTCCTCGGTGTCTCTCGAACAAACACGTTCTCTCGATGTCGACTCACGCGCATGTCGGTGTCAAAACCGGCGGATCTCGGGTAGGGGATCCCGATCTGTGTGTCTTAGGCTGATGGTAACATGAAGCAAGGTACACAATGTTTACCCAGGTTCGGGCCCTCTCGATGGAGGTAAAACCCTACTTCCTGCTTGATTAATATTGAAGATACGAGTAGTACAAGAGTAGATCTACCACGAGATCATAGAGGCTAAACCCTAAGAGCTACCCTATGATGGTATGATTGTAATTGTGATCGGCCTTCTAAGGACCATCCTCTCCTGTTTATATAGACACCAGAGAGGGCTAGGGTTTACATGGAGTCGGTTACAAGGAAGGAAATATAATATCCGGATCGCCAAGCTTGTCTTCCTCGCAAAGGAGAGTCCCATACGGACACGGGCCGGAGCCTTGAGTCTTGTATCTTCATGCTTCATTAGTCTGGACGATATATATAGTCTGGCTGTCCCGATACCCCCTAATCCAGGACTCCCTCAGTAGCCCCTGAACCAGGCTTCAATGACAGTGAGTCCGGCGCGCAGTCTTGTCTTCGACATTGCAAGGCGGGTTCCTTCTCCGAATACTCCAAGGTAATTATCGAACACGTAGACCGTGTCCGGATCTGATACGATGAACAGTGTCCGGTTCTGCAAGATGATATTCACACACCATTGTAGGGAACATAGCATAAATCTGTTCTGCTGGCAATCCTTGTACATCGTGCCCTTGCATCATGGCCTGGTCCAACACGAACCAGCATTTCCTGCCCCACCTCAACTTGCATTGCGATGCGGTTTTATTGGCACGTCCTGCCAAAGCAGAGATCGTGTTCCTCCTATTACGGGATCTTTCATCAATATGGGCGTGTGTGACCCTACGGCGACCGTTGGCATGACTCCTTGTATTTTAGATAAGTCTCAAGCGGTCATGCTGAGGACTCTTAATATTCAGCCCTTTTATAAAGGGGTCAAGGCCTACACCTTTTTTTCCACCTCCCTTGCTCTTCTCGCACCTTGAGTTCTAGCACCCAAGACCTAAGCTCCAACACCCCAGATCCTCCAACATGTCCGGATCCGACGCAAAAGGCCGGTGGGTGGCCTCATCGATACAAGAGGAGGACATGACAAAGCTTAGGGAGGTCGGATACCTGACCGCCAATATCCAGCACATGCTTCCTGCTCCAGGACAAGTCATCCCTATGCCGGAGCCCAATGAGAGCGTTGTGTTCGTTCCTCACTTCCTCCGAGGCCTGGGCCTCACCCTCGACCCCTTTGTGAGGGGGCTCATGTTCTACTATGGGTTGGATTTTCATGATCTGGCTCCAGACGCCATCCTCCATATCTCGTTGTTCATTATTGTGTGCGAGGCTTTTCTCCACGTCATCCCACACTTCGGCTTATGGCTCAAGACCTTCAATGTGACGCCGAGGATGATCGAGGGGCGACATGCGGAGTGCGGAGGTGCCATAATAAGCAGGAATGCGGATGCCCCATGGCCAGAGGGTTCTTTCCCGGAAGTATCCGACGTATGGCAACGGAGGTGGTTTTATGTTACAGCTCCCAGAGGCACAAAGTGGGTAGCTGCCCCCGAGTTCCGCTCGGGCCCTCCGCCACAGTTAGCGTCTTGGACTGACGTAGGACGGAATTTTGGGCCCGCTGGTGATGTACCAGAACTGCAGAATCGCATCCGGAACTCATTGAGAGGGACATAAATCTTGTCAGCATAATGCAAGTGATGCTAATCTGACGGATGTTGCCATGCAAACGCCGGCCTCTCTGTATGTGGGTTTAATCCAGAGAGTCCGCGGACTATTAAGCACTTCTTCGGCCTGAAGCTCGAAGGGATGTGTAAATTATTCTTCGGACCACAAGTAAAGTGTCCGGACGCCACCGAGGATGCGGGCCTAAGCTGCAATCGCCTAGATGCCCAAGTAAGTAACCTTAAAGCTGGACACTTCATTTATATTTATCATCACTATTATTCTGAAAATCCCTCCGTGGCCAGGAATGGCTCAACAAGGCGGAGAGAATTAGGTGTCTGGCGCCACTTCCTGAAGGTTCGCTTGGTCCGACCGTTGCCAAGATGCTTGGCCGGGTGCTCAGCAAAATCCCCTCAGGGAAAGGCGAAGGGAAGGGCAGTGAAGCCGAACTTCACACACTATGCATCCAGACCAGGGTAATCGCTACCTCTCCTACGGAGGATAGTCGGGAAGGGGAGGTTCAAGCCTCCTCCCCGCGCGGGAGGAAGAGGGCCGCCTCCGAAGACTTGGAGGCGGAGATGCCCAAACAAGGGAAGAATGTATCACCAGGGGGCTCTGCCGCGACGGGCACCCTCACTGCACCGTGCCCACTATCGGTGTCAAAACCGGCGGATCTCGGGTAGGGGGTCCCGATCTGTGCGTCTTAGGCTGATGGTAACATGACGCAAGGGACCCAATGTTTACCGAGGTTCGGGCCCTCTCGATGGAGGTAAAACCCTACTTCCTGCTTGATTAATATTGAAGATATGTGGAATACAAGAGTAGATCTACCACGAGATCATAGAGGCTAAACCCTAAGAGCTAGCCTATGATGGTATGATTGTAATTGTGATCGGCCTTCTAAGGGCCATGCTCTCCGGTTTATATAGACACCGGAGAGCTAGGGTTTACATGGAGTCGGTTTACAAGGAAGGAAACATAATATTCGGATTGCCAAGCTTGTCTTCCATGCAAAGGAGAGTCCCATCCGGACACGAGCCGAAGTCTTGAGTCTTGTATCTTGACGCTTCTATAGTCCGGATGATGTATATAGTCCGGCTGTCCGGATACCCCCTTATCCAGGACTCCCTCAGTAGACATTGAACCAGGCTTCAATGACGATGAGTCTGGCGTGCAGTCTTGTCTTTGGCATTGCAAGGCGTGTTCCTTCTCTGAATACTCCAAGGTTCCCATCACGACAAACAGTGTTCGGCATCTTCATCAATGTTGTACTCCTCGCTTCAGTGTATCAATAATGATCATTTCCACGTGTCGAGCGAATGTGAGGAGTCGAGGCATTTTTGCATTTGCCACCCTCGGCCCTTCGGGCTAGCCGTCTATTTGAAGAGACGGGGATTCCCAGATCCAAACCTCACTCTCCCTCCTCGAGCAAGCATCTAATAGAGCGCCCAAAAAAACCATTCCAGCATGGCCAGTCGTCGCAGCTCTTCTGCTCGCTCCCCCTGCCCCAAGCCGGGAGACTGGGGAGAGTGTTCAGTTTCTCATAGCCGTTTGATAAAGTTACAAACTCAAGGGCTCCTCCCGCCAGCATTCATGGTTCCTATTCGAGCCGGAGTTGCTACCTATAATGGCGGAGAACAAGCAGAGAGATCCCCCAATCCGTCTCCAGAGGAGCGAATATGCTTAATTCCGCATCTGTTAAGGGGCGTCGGGTTTCCTATTCATCCATTCCTTCGTGGGCTTCTGGAGTTCTATGGCCTACAGCTGCACAATTTTACCCCAGCCTCCATACTGCATATAGCAGGGTACATTGCCCTTTGTGAGCTATTTCTAGGCTGTGAGGCTCATTTCGGATTGTGGAAGAAGCTGGTCTGCCTTGTCCCCCGCAACTAGGGAGAATCCTTATGTCAAGTGGGCGGGGCCGAAGTATGGCGTATTGCTTAGACCGGATACCTGTCCGGTACTCCCAAGAAGGCTCCAGACAAATGGGCTTCAGAGTGGTTTTATATTGACGATGCTCCCCTTCCGGATCCAGTCCGGACAGGACTCCCCAAGTTTAGTAACTCCCCGTCGAGGGTACGTTTAAGCTGGCGCCCCCGAGGCCCCCAAGAAGAGGATTCCAGGGAAGTACATTTCCTGATGAACAGGATAAAGTTACTGGCCAAATCCGGACTGACGATAGTCGAGGTGATGGCAGTATGCATAATGCGGGGAGTGCAACCGCTTTAATATCGGAGCAATCCCATGTGGCACTACAACGGGACAGACGACGCCACTCGCTGCGGCCGTAAGGGTCCGGACTCCCCCACCGCTTTGGCAAGGATACTGTCCGACCTGTACAAAGGAGAAGAGGAAGAATTCCTCCATATCAAACCGCAGGACGGATTCTCCATGTACAATCCCCCAAACTGGGTAAGTCATCATTTATTTTATCGCTTCACTTATTGTGGTGTTCTTGGCTAAAGTTACCTGCGTCGATATTTCCAAGCAGGAACTGAGCAGGGACGTGGAAGGAATCACCAGCCCTTCTCCGCACCCAGAGGACCCCGAAAGGGCCCTGGATCCAGGACTCGAAGAAGACCCAGATGCGGTCGTGGAGCTTGTCGATAGGATATTTTATCGGACGAGCCGTGACGGTGCCCCAGTGGCTATTACCGCCGATTATCCCGGATTGTTACCTTTGTCGCGTGTAAGCCAAGCCAAAAACTTGATCCTCCGAAGAGAATTCTTTCCTGATGTCACACCTTATCCCTAATATGTCATGCTTTTACAGAAGCGATGTTCGGAGCGCAGGGCCGAGCCCCTAGGGACCCATCAGCCACAGCCGTCCGGATTGGGCAGACTCAAGAGGAAAGCAATTAGAGCCGACACGCCTCTACAGAGGTAAGAAAACAACTTGTCATGCAATTTTATTGTCGTTTGAAGTATAACAATGCCCTTCGTACATTTTGGCAGGAAGAGGAGTATCCGGACTGTATGCGGAGATCCTGCCAACCACACCTCCACCAGTCGGGCTCCAAGACCAACTTCGAGAGAGGAGGCGGACGTAGAGCCGACGCCTCATAGTCCTCCGACAGAGGATGCAGATATGCTCTCCGCCACCAATTCAGAGGTAGAGAGCACCCTAGATCATCAGCGTCGACGGGCTGTGCTTTGTAACAGCATCTTCTCCGAAGAGGCATTTAATGCCTTCAATTCGGGAGACGCATACATCCGAGCTGCTCAAAGCGGACTCGCCCGGGCGACATTCCAGTATACCAAAGATATACGGGTAAGAAAGCTTGATGAGCATATATATAGTAGTAGCCCCTGAGACTTGAAACGGTTGAAACAACAGTTTTAAGTATCAATTCATGCGCAGGTTCTTGTTGATAAGAATGAGCAATTGGCTCGGGAGCTAGAGGAGTGCAAGACTCAACTGAGGGCCATAGTTGCCAAGCTAGAGGAATCCTAGAAGGCCTCATGTGGTAATATTTATCTGAATTATTTGAAAATGCACCAGTTGGCAACCGGCTAGTATGACAAATTTAACAGTGAGTTCTGTAGACAACCCCGGAGTAAATCCGGAGGGCGGCGGGGAGGACGAGTCGCATCTCCAGAGGCAACTAAAGGTCGGTGAGCGCATCCTGACGCAAGTAAAGCATGATAAGAATATGCTCCAAGATGCCAATGTTCGGCTGGATGTGGAATTGAAAGACATCGTGCACAACTGGCGGACTCCGTGAAGGAGAACAAAAGGCTTCGCCATGACATTTATCGTAAGTGCCTAAACAAACTGTAGTATAGTTCAGCGAGGAAGCATATTGAAAAAGTTATGGTTGCAGGAATGCTGACGGGTTGCCCTGAGGAGGAGATGCCCGCATCTGCAGGTGATTTACTGCAGGACCTCTCACAACTGCACGAGCGAGCTCGTCACAACTGCACGAGCGAGCTCGGCAGGTGATGTAGGGCATTGCATGGTCTTTGTGGCCATCAAGCTCCCTGCCGAAGGGCATGGGGGGGCTTGTGGACATGCTTCAGGGAGCACGGCATCGCTTCCGTTTGTGGAAGATATCCGCCTGTCGGCAAGGTGCAAGAGAAGCATGGGTGATGGTGAAGACGCGCTACACCAAGCTGGACCCGAACCATATGGCCGAAGTTGGACCGGCCGGGCCAGATGGGCAAGAAATTCCCGTGAGTCTGGTATATGACCAGGTGGCGTTAGCCGCAAAGTATTCTCAACAGGATTGTAAGTTAGATAGCCTGTTGGATGGTATAGAGGATGAATATAGTCAGTCCAAATGACTGTGTAATTCGATGGACATAAGTAGCCCCTAGCCGGATTTAAAATCATTTGTCGTGGCGGACCTTTTCGCTTCAGCCCTCGGATCCTAAAGTCCGGGGTGTGTCTGAATCCCCGCTCGGTTATATAAAATCGGAGTATGCGTGGAGACCAGGCATAGGGGTCATAAGTGCTTGAACAGACAAGTACCCAACTAGTTATGTTATATTGCATGGTTAGCAAGAAACACCTTCGAGGGAGAATAGTTCCGTTAAGGGTTCCTTTCCCTGGGTAAGCATGTGTCAAGGCACATGTCCGGACTGCGAACCAAAGCGCAGGATACGAAACTTCTGGGGATTAATGTTATAATAAACGAAGACATCTTTTGTTCACCGACCGAATATTCTCTTAAGGAAACTAGCTTTCGGCTTCACCCAGTCTGAGGTACACATCCGGCTCAACCGGCAGTAACAATCGCAGAGGTGCTCCCCTTATGCCCTAGCCGAATTAACGGGAACATAGGGCATAAACACAGGAGCCAGGCAACCCAGCTTGGCCACGTCTTAAGTCATATCGATGCATATAATGGTGAAGAAAAGACACACATGGAAAAAGAAACGCATGTGTGATGGGCAAGAAGCCCTTAAAGTAATTTATATTAAGCTTCCATATAGGAAGCCCCCAGGTAAAGTTTACACACATAGTGCGGCCGGGAATCTGCACTGTATGAAATACTTGTGTGAAAAAGGAGATTGAGAAAGGAAAAAGGGAGGGAGCATAATTGAAAAAAGAGGGTTAAGGAGACGAACACTGAGTTCGGCGCTAGGCGTAGAATCTCCGGAGTCTAGCCGCGTTCCAAGGGTTCGGCTCGAGTCTGTTATCGGATGCATTACGTAAGCGGTACGCTCCTCCAGTGAGAAATTTGTCGATGATAAAGGGGCCTTCCCACTTGGGTTTGAGCTTGTCCTTCTTCTTCTCTGGTAAGTGTAGAACGAGTTCGCCAATATTATAAGTTTTGGCCCGCACTTCTCTGCTTTGGTATCGTCGAGCCTATTGCTGATAGAATGCGGAACGGGCCTTAGCGACATCCGCTCCTCCTCCAGGGCATCCAAATTATCCTGCCGATCTAACTCAGCTTCCTTCTCTTCGAATCATGTATTATGTCGCATGGTAGTACTGCTTCCACGCCGTACACCATAAAAAAGGGTGTGTATCCGGTGGTGCGATTCGGCATGGTCCGCAGCCCCCAGAGTACGGAGTTGAGCTCCTCGACCCACTGAGTATCCGACTCTGTCAAGGATCGCACTAGTCTGGGTTTGATGCCGCTCATAATAAGATTGTTTGCCCGTTCGACCTGGCCATTTGTTTGAGGATGGTAGACGAAAGCATAATCGAGCTTAATGCCCATTTTGCTGCACCAAGATTTCACCTCATCGGCCGTGAAATTCGAGCCATTATCGGTGATGATGCTGTGGGGGACACCGTATTGGTGTACGACCCCGGATATAAAGTCTATAACTATTCCGGATTCGGCTGTTTTCACTGGTTTGGCTTCTATCCATTTGGTGAACTTGTCCACCATGACCAATAAGTATTTTTTCTTATGGCTTCCCCCTTTAAGGGGTCCAACCATATCCAACCCCCAGACCATGAAGGGCCAAGTTATGGGGATTGTTTGGAGAGCAGTAGGGGGCATATGGCTCTGATTGGCGAAGAGTTGGCAACCGACGCAGTGTTGGACAAGGTCCTGTGCGTCTGCTCGGGCCGTCGGCCAATAGAAACCTATACGGAAGGCCTTGCTGACTAGTGCTCGAGCCGCAGCGTGGTGCCCGCCCAGTCCGGCGCGGATTTCAGCCAAGAGCTGCTGCCCTTCCTCTTGGGAGATGCACCTTTGGAGCACTCCGGTAGTACTTTTCTTATAGAGTTCTCCTTCATGGACTTTGTAAGCTTTAGAGCGCCGGACAATGCAGTGTGCTTCATTTTGGTATTCAGGGAGCTCCTGCCTGTTTAGGTAGGCAAAGAAAGGCTCAGTCCACGAGGCGATGACAACCATTATTTCGTGGGCTGACGATGTTATTTTGGTGGTAGAACCTCCGACTATGTCTGATAGTTCGGAATCTGGGGATGTATTCGGATCCATGCTGGTATTGCCGGACTCCCCTTCCCATACCATGGATGGCTTGAACAACCTTTCCAGGAATATGTTAGGTGGGACGGGGTCGCGTTTAGCGCCGATGCGTGCAAGGACATCTGCCGCTTGATTGTTTTCTCGAGCCACATGGTGGAATTCGAGCCCCTCAAACCGAACTGACATTTTAAGGACGACATTGCGATAGGCCGCCATTTTCGGATCCTTGGCATCAAAGTCTCCATTTATTTGTGATATTGCGAGGTTTGAATCCTCGCGCACCTCTAGGCGTTGAATGCCCATAGAGACTGCCATCCGGAGACCGTGCAACCGAACCTCGTATTCGGCTGCATTGTTGGAGTCTGTGTATAATATTTGGAGGACGTACTGGACCGTGTTCCCGGTGCGAGAAGTCAGGACTACACCTGCTTCCAATCCGGCCAGCATTTTAGAGCCGTCAAAGTGCATGATCCAGTTAGAGTATGCGCCGTACTCTTTAGGGAGTTCGGTTTCCGTCCATTCAGGGACGAAGTCGGCTAATACTTGTGACTTGATAGCCTGCCGGGGCTTGTACGTTATGTCAAACGGAAGGAGTTCAATGGCCCATTTAGCAATCCGGCCCGTGGCATCGCGTTTATTTATTATATCATTGAGTGGTACTTCGGAGGCCACCGTAATCGAACACTCTTGAAAGTAGTGTCGTAGTTTTCAGGATGCCATGAAGACTGCGTATGCAATTTTTTGAAAGCGTGGGTATCGGGATTTGCATGGGGTGAGGACCGTGGATACGTAATAAACCGGCTTCTGTAGTGGGAATTTGTATCCGTCAACCTCTCGTTCAACGATGAGTGCCGCGCTTACAACTTGATGTGTTGCAGCTATGTATAGCAGCATAGGTTCGCCGATAGTTGGCACTGTTAGGACTGGATTACTGGCCAATAAGGTCTTTATTTCATCTAGTCTGGCCGCGGCTGCATCCGTCCACACGAAGTGTTCGGTGCGCCGAAGGAGGCGATAAAGAGGCAATGCCTTTTCTCCTAACCTGGAGATAAAGCGGCTCAAAGCAGCCACGCATCCAGCTAATTTCTGGATGTGTTTGAGGTCTGTTGGTATAGCCAACTGTGACAAAGCTCGGATTTTTGCCGGATTAGCTTCAATTCCTCTATTGGAAACGATGAAGCCCAACAGTTTTCCAGAGGGGACGCCGAAAACGCATTTCTCTGGATTCAGCTTGATGTCGTATGTTCGTAAGTTGTCAACGTAAGCCTCAAGTCATCAATTAGGGTTTCGACGTGTCTTGTTTTAACGACTACGTCGTCCATGTATGCCTCCACTGTTTTGCCGATTTGCTTTTCCAGGCATGCTTGAATCATGCGTTGATAGATTGCTCCGGCATTCTTAAGCCCGAAAGGCATAGTGTTGAAGCAGAAAGGACCGTATGGCGTTATGAAAGCTGTTGCAGCTTGGTCGGACTCTGCCATCTTTATTTGATGGTATCCAGAGTATGCGTCGAGGAAACACAGTGAGTCGTGTCCGGCTGTGGCATCGATGATTTGATCGATGCGAGGGAGGGGAAAGGGATCCTTGGGGCAAGCCTTGTTAAGGTCTTTGAAGTCGACGCACATGCGCCAGGATTTTTCCTTGTTTGGTACCATTACCAGGTTCGCCAGACAATCCGGATGTTTGATATCTCTGATGAATCCGGCCTCAAGTAACTTGGCTAGCTCCTCCCCCATGGCTTGCCGTTTGGGCTCCGAAAATCGCCTTAGGGTCTGTTTAACAGGTTTGTATCCCTTTAGTATGTTAAGGCTGTGTTCGGCCAATCCACGTGGGATGCCCAGCATGTCCGATGGGTGACAGGCGAAGATATCCCAATTCTCGTGTAAGAAGTTGCGCAGTGCAGCGTCCATAGCGGGGTTCAACTATGTCCCAATGGAAGCTGTCTTCATGGGGTCCGTTGGGTGGATTTGGAATTTGACTATCTAATCTGCGGGTTTGAATGAGGTGGACTTGGGTCGCTTGTCGAGTATCACGTTGTCCCTGTCCACGGTGGCGCATAGCGTGGTTAATTCTTCTGCCGCTAGGGCTTCGGATAATGCTTCCAAGGCCAGCGCTGCAGTTTTGTTTTCAGCGCGGAGTGGGACGTCCGGATCACTAGCTAGAGTGATGATTCCATTGGGTACGGGCATTTGAAGCTTCATGTACCCGTAATGGGGTATGGCTTGAAAGATCGCAAACGCATCCCGCCCTAGAAGGGCGTGGTATCCGCTGTTGAAAGGAGCCACTTGGAATGTGATTTCTTCGGACATGTAATTCTCTGGGGTGCCGAATACCACGTCGAGTGTGATTTTTCCCGCACACCGAGCCTCCCGACTAGGGATAATTCCCCTGAAGGTCGTGCCACTTTGTTCAATGCGGCTTTTGTCAATCTCCATCTTTTTGAGGGTTTCTTCATAGATTAGGTTCAATCTGCTTCTGCCGTCCATGAGTACTTTAGTGAGCCAAAAGCATCCACTATTGGGCTGAGGACTAGAGCGGCCGGCGCCCGGACGGACTGGACTTGGGGTTCGTCACTGGCATTGAAGGTTATAGCAGTGTCGTTCCACGGATTTACTTTTGCCACATGGCAAATTTCAACGGAGCTTCGATGCGCTCGCTTGCGCCTATTGTTTGAGGCAAAGGTCTCGAAGATTGTTAGCATCGTATTGTGTTCTTTGGTGGGATGTGGTTCTGCTTTATGGCTCTCGAGGAGATCATCGCCACTCTTAGCTACCTACCGGAGTATCCAACATGCTCTAAGGCTATGGGTCGGCGTAGCGTCCGGCGTGCTGTGAAGCTTACATGGCCCGTTGAGCCATCCTTCCAATACGGTTCCACGCCCTGGGGCGGGCTTTGGTTTCTTGGGAATTGAGTTGGTCAACTTACGAGATTTCGGCCGTTTAGTTCGGACAAGGGTTCCGGTGAGGGCCGTACTATCCCAAAATTTTGTCTGGGTTTTCCAGGCACTTTCCATCGCACCGTACTTTTGTACTATGGTTGCTAAGTCTGTAAGGTGCTCTATGTCACGGCGACTTATAGCATTAAGGAGTCCTTTGTTCGTGCAGTTTCTGCAGAAAAGAGAGACTATGTCCTCCTCGTGGCAGTCCTTGACCTTATTCAGAGCAAGGAGAAATCTGGCCCAGTAACGATGTACCGTTTCCTAGGGCTCCTGCCGGAGACGGGAGAGATGGATTAAGTCCAAGCGGGCGTCATTGGCTGAAGCCAGATTTTGATCCGATCTGACGCCCGGGGGCACGGGAAGTACCGAGCCTGACAGTTCGGGATCTGGAGTATTACCTAATCCCTTTGGCCCAGCGCTCGATTCTAAGTCCGGGACCTGAGTCATGTAGTCCTTTGGGTGGGTGTTCGGCTCACTGAATTCGGTGATCCGAACATAATTCGTCCTCAAAGTTGAGGGGCGACCCACGTGTGATTCCTCCACTGCCGCTATCTCATGGGTGGCCAACGGGGATGTAATGTCCCTCTGGTCGGGTTTAAGCCCAATCCGGTCATAGTCCGTAGCGACTCCCAAGGCAGCGATGCGATCCAAGAGCTCGTTAAGAGAGGAGAGCTCCATCGGATCCATCTGTTCGGAAAGCTCCGAACCAATGCGAAGGTTATACGTGATGACCCGAGAGGCCATCGTCGGCGCGACAGCCGATGGGTCGGTCATAATGAAGCCGCCAAGCCGGAGAGTCTGGCCTACAGCCAACGCTCCCCCAGAAGTGATATCGTCCTTGACAACAAGACGAGCCATCGAGCCCTTGCAGCGGCGACACAGAGGAACTCTCAATGAAAGCACCAATGTCGGTGTCAAAACCGGCGGATCTCGGGTAGGGGGTCCCGATCTGTGCGTCTTAGGCTGATGGTAACTGGAAGCAAGGGATATAATGTTTACCCAGGTTCGGGCCCTCTCGATGGAGGTAAAACCCTACTTCCTGCTTGATTAATATTGAAGATATGTGGAATACAAGAGTAGATCTACCACGAGATCGTAGAGGCTAAACCCTAAGAGCTAGCCTATGATGGTATGATTGTAATTGTGATCGGCCTTCTAAGGGCCATGCTCTCCGGTTTATATAGACAGCGGAGAGCTAGGGTTTACATG
The DNA here is from genome assembly GCF_002162155.2 of Triticum dicoccoides. Lineage (NCBI taxonomy): Eukaryota > Viridiplantae > Streptophyta > Magnoliopsida > Poales > Poaceae > Triticum > Triticum dicoccoides. Next base: position 423,949,246 of record NC_041381.1, read on the forward strand.
GAGTCGGTTTACAAGGAAGGAAACATAATATCTGGATTGCCAAGCTTGTCTTCCACGCAAAGGAGAGTCCCATCCGGACACGAGCCAAAGTCTTGAGTCTTGCATCTTGACGCTTCTATAGTCCGGACGATGTATATAGTCCGGCTATCCGGATACCCCCTTATCCAGGACTCCCTCACCCACCAACGGGCCAGCCCTCCACCGAGCCGTAAGTTAATCGTTAATTCAAAGGTATGGTGTTTCTCCAAGATTCATAACCGGGACTTCGTCTTTTGCAGTTCGGCGAGCAGCTCCTCTCGACAGAGTTCGTCTTCGGGGGATCTTCCTCCGGAGATGATGGAGAGTGAGACCCCACCCACCTCTCCACCTCATGAAGCGGGTGACATTAAGGTGTCGTCACGGAGGAGTCCGGATCTGCCGAAGCCGGAAGCAAACACGTCAGTCGCCCTGAGCCCGGAGCGTTTGGCTCCCACGGGGGCGATGAGAAGGGTCCGGCACAGTTCGATATCCGGCCGGGCGTACTGACGAGCCTTCTGGAGCGAGCCGCGCTCTCGGAGGAGCACCGCTCTTTAATGAGCATGGTGCTCACGAAGATTTCATCCGCTACCAGCGGTTTGAATGAGGCATTTACAAGCCTGCTCAAAGGCTTTGAGGTATGTAGTGAAAAATACACTATTTTTTGGTTGTGAAGCACGCGCTAGGTGTGCTCCCTATGGATAGTAGCCCCTGAGACTCTGGTTGCCCGCCATAGGCGGCAAACGGGGGATCATATAGTAATGGCTGAGCCGTACATATGCGCAGGTATATAAGGATCCGGCAGCCGACCAGTCTGTTGAAGTTGCCGAACTGAGGAGGCAGATCGGATCTATTGATGCTGATATCACGCTGGTAAACAAACGACCGGAAGAGTCACAAGGTATGTGCTCTACTTCCGTTATTATGTTGTATGGGAAAATTCGAGAGTGGCATAATGTTAATGCCATGTGCTTGTACTGGAGATGGTGCTGCTGCCGTGGAGGCCCTGAGGGCGAAACTTGCTCAGGCCAAGGAACAATCTTGGGCTAGCAATGCGGCTGCCCTAAAGGCGGCCGAAGAATTGAGAGCCGAACAGGCTGCTCATCGCCGAAGCGAGGAAAAGATAGCCGAAATGGCTGAGGAGTTGAAGAATGCCGCCGACCGGTAGTACTCCTTGAAAAGGAGAATAAGGCTAGTTCGGCCGAGCTGGACAAGGCACTTAATGCCACCAAGAAGATGCGGACCGAGGTCAGGGGTATGCGGGAGGAGCTCCAACAGGCCGACAAAATCATGGCTGGGGACTCCTACTTACTGCGGACGAAGTTTTTGGATCTGAAGTATGCTCCCCTGGCTGGGCGCTGGAGTCTTGCAAATGCATATGCAGACTTGGCGAATAGTACAACTGACGCTGCTAAGTTTTTCAAGGGCCAAGGTGATAAAGAAGTGGAGAAGCTTTTCTGGTCGCAGTTCAATGCTCCCACTCGCCTGCTGCCGTTAAATGAGAAGGTGGCTGATGTGGCGGAGCTCCACAGGCTATCCGGGCTTCCAATGCAGTCTGTAATAGACCATCTTTGGCCGAAGGGGCCTAAGACGGACAACTACTTTGGATTAGTGCAACAATTCCTTGGGGCCGTGTCTTGAATTGACGCCATGAGGAGGTCGGCGTGCATAGAGGGTGCGCAGATGGCTCTTGCCCGCGTTAAAGCCTATTGGACGAATATGGAGGCCACCATTATAGCGACCCAGGATCCGGCGGGGGGCCAATATCCGGCCGAGCACTACTGGCTCAGGTCACATAAGGTGCCCGCCTAATAGAGGCGCAGTGCTCGAAGAATGTCTTGTTCGAGTGATAATTCGAATCATTGTAAAAAACAATGTTTATTTTGATTATGAGGCTATATTTATACTTTTTGCCTGGAAGTATGATTGTGTCCCCTTTGCAGCCGTTTTTATATAGATATGAGTAGTCTGAAAGTTAGCAGTCATTGGCTTCAGCCCCCACGCATACAATGCGGGGGTGTTCGCAAGAAATATGCTTAATCACACTTGATCCAACATCTTGGTCCATTAAGGAGGTTATCGCACGTCGAACTAGGCAACCGGACTATATAGCTGTAACACTTTCGCTTAGCCATGGGGTCTAACGGTGGGGCTACTATGTAGCCCCTGGTACATTTGCATGCATCCGAATATGGGCAAGTGTGTACTTGGCCGGGAAACGGCCCTTCCTTAATGCGGAGGAATCCTTAGAGATTCCGGTGAGTCTTCGAGTTGTTGAACAGTCTCTCGCTGTATCATGGCAGTCAGTTTTCGGCTTTCTCTACTGAGGTGCTCGTCCGGAATAACCAGGGCACAATCGCAGTAGTTCTCCTTTGGCCTGCCTTAGCCGATAGTAACGGAACATAAGGCGGCAAACCCAGGAGCCGGGCAAACCCAACATCTGACCAAAGACATGATTCGGAGCTGATGCATATAAAGCCAAACTCGTGACGCTGAACACTCCTGAGGGTATTCGGTCTTTTAAAAGAAAATAGGATGACGAGAGCCTATTATAAGCCCTAATTTTCCAGGTACGTGCGTTTTAATCTGTCGTGGCGAAATGCCAATAATGGCAGTATCCTCTGTGGGTATGGAACCCATGGGATGGTTAAACAACAAGAGGCAGTAGAAAAGGTTTACACAGGGGCTTAATCTAAAAAGAAACCTGTTGAACGGGGCCCTGCTGCACGTCTGCGCCTTTGCCTCCGTCGTGCCGTATCCTGGAAGGGTATCACGCGAACCTTGTCTATGGAAAAAAAGAAAACTCGTACGAGAGTACAACCGAAGTATGCGATTAATAATAAAGGTGTAATATGTTGGCCTGCCGGTAAGGTTGAGCCAGTCGTGGGGCTGTGTTAAATATGTACAACCCCTGGTATCCGCTATGGGATTGCATAAACGGTGCCCTCGTTCAGTTTTATTCGGGCTACCGGACTCGTCTAACCATGTCTGTGGTCGCAATGACCATTCATGTTTTTGATATTTGGAGGTCGCTTACAGTCCGGCCGCTAGGGCCGTCGCGTGTTCCTCTACGCGTGAAGAGCGCTCTATGATTCCGCTAACGGTGATGATGCCACGTGGACCGGGCATCTTGAGTGTAAGGTAGCCATAGTGTGGCAATGTGTTGAAGCGGGCAAAGGCCGTTCTTCCAAGCAATGCGTGATAGCCACTTTGGAAGGGTGCGACGGTTAAGAGTAGTTCTTCGCTTCTGGAGTTACCTGGGGAGCCGAATGTTACTTCCAGCATGACGGAGCCCCTGCCGTGGGCGTCAACGCCTGGTATCACCCCTTCAAAGGTGGTATTGCTTTGGCTAATTCTGGATGGCTTTATCCCCATTCTGCGGATAGTGTCCTCGTATATTAAATTGAGACTACTGCCGCCGTCCATGAGGACGCGGGTGAGACGGTATCCGTCGATTATTGGGTCAAGCACCAAGGCCTGTGATCCTCCGTGCCGAATACTAGTTCGGCCGTCCATGTGATCGAAAGTGACCGGACGAGACATCCAGTGGTCAGATGTGGGTACGATGGGCTCTACATCGTGCGCGTCTCTGGGCGCGCATTCATGCCTTCTTGTGAATGTGTGAGTCGCGTGGATCATGTTTACTATTTTAACCTCTGGAGGAAATTTTTTCTGTCCCCCAGTGTTCGGCTGGCGAGGTTCATCCTTGTCTTCACTTGGTGTTTCCCTCCCCTTGTGTTTGGCATTTAATTTGCCGGCCTGCTTGAAAACCCAGCATTCTCTATGCGTGTGGTTCGCAGGTTTCTCCGGGGTGCCATGAATTTGGCATAGTCTGTCCAGGACTCTGTTCAGACCAGATGGTCCCTCTTTACTGCCTTTAAATGGCTTCTTTTGCTGATTAGGTTGAGAGCCCCTGAATCCGGCATTGACCGTTGTGTTATCCGGGCTCTCTTCCTTGTTTTGGCGTTTGTGTTTATTACGCCGTGGCTTCACGTTGCCATCCCTTATTTCAGATGTGTTGGGGTCGCTGGTGCCTTTACGGGCTAACCAGCTATCTTCACCCGCGCAAAAGCGGGTCATAAGGCCTGTTAAGGCTGCCATTGTCCTTGGATTTTCTTGGCCGAGGTGCCGGGCGAGCCATTCGTCGTGGATGCTGTGTTTGAATGTTGCTAAGGCTTCAGGGTCCGGACAGTCGACTATTTGATTCTTTTTAGTGAGGAATCTGTTCCAAAGCTTGCAGGCGAACTCTCCGGGTTGTTGGATTATGTGGCTTAGATCGTCTGCATCCGGAGGCCAAACATAAGTCCCTTGAAAGTTGGCCCTGAAAGCGTCCTCGAGTTCCTCCCAACTCCTGATTGAATTTTTGGGGAGGCTTTTCAACCAGTGTCGAGCTGGTCCCTTCAACTTGAGGGGAAGGTATTTGATGGCGTGGAGGTCATCCCCATGAACCATGTGAACATGTAGGATAAAATCCTCGATCCAGACCCTTGGGTCTGTCGTTCCGTCGTATGCCTCTATGTTCACAGGTTTAAAGCCTTGTGGGAATTCATGGTCCAGTACTTCTTCGGTGAAGCACAGGGGGTGAGCAGCCCCTCTGTACCTGGGCACGTTCTGGCATGTAGTCAGCTGTTGTTGTGTCCGGTGCTTATTCCGAACTAGTATTTGGCTTGTATGAGTGTTTGGGTGACCATAATCCCTCGCCGGGGTGTGTCCTTTAGATCCGTAGATGGACCTGGCTGCACCGGCCTTCTTATCTAGCTTCTCACGTAGATCGTGCGTGATGTCAGTAGCCGCTCTGTTGTGGTTGTGAAGCGGTACGTCTGTTCTCCTGGTCGTATTATTCTTTGGTGGAACGGCCTCGTTGTTGAATTCTGGCAGTAGCTTGCGTTTTGGATAGCTTTTTGTATGGCGATCGTCACCATATCTTTCTTCAGTGTATAGCACTTTATTCCATCTGCGACTGAGCTTTTCCTGTGCGGCTTTAAGCCGTTGTTTCTGCTTCTTTATACTTCTTGCTGTGGCCATAAGCTTTCGGTGGAGGTTGTCTCGTTCCACTCGTTCGTCCGGAATGGTGAATGCATCGTCGTCCGGACTGTGTTCCTGTTCTGGGGCGGTTTCATGAGCTTGTCCCTCTGGATCATTGTGATTGGGTATTTGCTCCAAACTCAGTTTGGCGTGACCTGGCTCATCCTGCTCCATCGCTGGGTCCATGTGGTCGTTACTGCCTTCGGGGTTTACTGGTATATCGATCCTTCTTGCGCTCTTGTCGCTATTTTTACTGTTGCTGGACTTTGAGCGGCGTCTGCACCGCCGTTTTGGCTTTTGCCCGGGTGTTTTATCGTCCGGATTATCACTGTCGTCCTTCTTGGGCGTATCCACCATGTATATATCGTGTGACAAGGTAGTAGTCCCGCGCCCCAGATATTCTGGAGCTTCTCCTGCATCGTTGTCCATATCGTCGATGTCTTCGGAATCGAAGTCAAGAACGTCGGTTAAATCATCGATCGTGGCAATGAAGTGGGTGGTGGGTGGGCAACGAATTCCTTCGTCGCCTGCTTCCCACTCAGGCCGGACATAGTTCGGCCCAGAGCCTCCTGACAAAGAGAGAGACTTTAATGAGTTCAACATGTTGTCAAAGGGCGAGTGCTCGAAGATGTCTACAGCAGTAAACTCCATTACCGGAGCCCAAACTGGTTTGACTGGCTCGAGGGTATGCGGACCGGAACCAACAACCGGATACTAGTCCGGGGGCCCGGGGTTACAGGCCTCCACAGAGGTGAGACCTGTGTTCGGCTCCACCGCCGATGAGTATGCGGCCTGCGGGGCGGGGTCTACCCTTCCGTCCTTGGGCGACGCAACCTATTCCGGATTTAGATCCGGGGCTGATGCAGGGGTGATGTCCCGAGCATTGTCCGACGACAGGTCTAGGCCGTGCTCGTCGTGACTGTACGGCGCTCCTGGCAGAGGGCCGAATCCATCGAAGATCAAGTCTCTGCGAATATCCGCCGTGTAGTTCAAGTTTCTGAACCTGATCTGGTGGTCAGGGGCGTAGCTGTGGATCTGCTCTAGATGACCAAGCAAATTGGCCAGCAGTGCGAAGCCGCCGAACACAAAGATCTGTCCGGGGAGAAAAGTCTCGCCCTGGACCGTGTTATTGGCGACTGAAGACGCCATCAAGCCTCAAAGCAACAACACAGAGGAACTCTCAATGAAAGCACCAATGTCGGTGTCAAAACCGGCGGATCTCGGGTAGGGGGTCCCGATCTGTGTGTCTTAAGCTGATGGTAACAGGAAGCAAGGGACACAATGTTTACCCAGGTTCGTGCCCTCTCGATGGAGGTAAAACCCTACTTCCTGCTTGATTAATATTGAAGATATGAGTAGTAGAAGAATAGATCTACCACGAGATCGTAGAGGCTAAACCCTAAGAGCTAGCCTATGATGGTATGATTGTAATTGTGATCGGCCTTCTAAGGACAATCCCCTCCGGTTTATATAGACACCAGAGAGGGCTAGGGTTTACATCAAGTCGGTTGCAAGGAAGGAAATATAATATCCGGATCGCCAAGCTTGTCTTCCACGCAAAAGAGAGTCCCATCCGGACACGGGCCGGAGCCTTGAGTCTTGTATCTTCATGTTTCAATAGTCCGGACGATATATATAGTCCGGCTGTCTGGATACCCCCTAATCCAGGACTCCCTCAGCGCACACACCTTCTCTTCCCTCTCTACGGGCATTTTCTCTGTCGCACCCCCATTGTTGGTGGCCTCTGCCATACACATCACCTCTCTATGATGAAGCCATATGCATACTTAATTACATCCGCCACCGAGGACCCCGCGACACACACAGACACACGCACACACACAGGCACACACACAGACACACACACGCACGCACGCACGCACCCACCCACACACACAAACACACACACACACACACTAAGACTCCATCACACACACACACACAG
>NC_041381.1:423956495-423974765 GCF_002162155.2 Triticum dicoccoides
TCTCACACACACATACATACACACACACACACACACACTAAGACTCCATCTCACACACACATGCTCTAGGCGGAGCATTTGTTCCTACCACCCTTCAACCAACCTTAACCGTATGATAAACAATCACCTTAATTTACTTGTATAACATGGACAAATCCCACTTTACTTTAGTAGTTAGCAAACTTATCATCTGTACCCTTATAAAAAACCGAGTTGGTGATGATGGTGTGCCTGCCATCTTGTAATATAGACCGTCTGATCTATATCTGACGGATAGAAAGCAAACTATGATAAATTTACAAAAGATACCCGCACCTCTCTCCACATCCTTATCTCCCACAACCTCATTGTTGAGCAATTAAAAAAGGAAGTATCGGGAACAATCTAGCGTGGTGGCCGCTGCCGCCTGCCGGCGCCGTCCATCCCCATGCCTCCTCCCATTCCGACCACCAGTCACCACCACGCTCCACTCCTCCTCACCTTATCTCTCATCTTTCATTTTTTCGATGACATTCTCGAGATACCAGTTTTCTGATAAAATTCTCGAGACATCATTAGCTTTTACACATGGGATTACTCCTGCATGGGTCAATCACAACAGGTGTTTTGTAAAAAATGCATATTGATGTTCCATGCAATGCATGAGCATCTTGCTTGTAATTATATAACGCAAATCACGAGCAGGAAGTGGCATTTTTTTACACAACCACGTTAACATGGCCACGTAAATCACTAGCTAAAGTAAATACCATTATACTTATATCCCGATGCAAAAGGTTGAGTACATGTCCGAAGAGTAGAGTTGCACACACGCACTCTATCTCTCAGAATCTCTCTCTCACACACACACCAGTTACGTGACGCCCACTTAAGCAGACACATATGTTACAATTTGTGCACCCGCGGGTACACATGATGCTACGCATTTATTTAAGCCGGACGGCGAACCCAAACAGTAGCTGCATTCATTCCCCTCCCGCCGCCTCTTCTCTGGTCGCCGTTGCCCGGTAGCCATGGCCCGACTAAAGGTAACTGGTAAGAACATACGCCATACTCCTACCGGAGCGGCGCTTTAATTTGGAAATTTTAGTGGTCATGCATGCATATTTTTGTGCTAGCACTCCTATATAAGGGTTGACCAGCCGCTTCCCGTGGACATGCGCGGGCGGTGGAAGAGGAAGGAGAAGGGAAGCCGGCTGTGGAGTAACGTTTTTTACCACAATTTCTTAGGAAACTGAGTGCAATAATTGAGTAGTTTTGCAAACTACCAGTACTACACCTGAAACGGTTCAAAACCTATACTCCCTTGCCAGCGCGTGATTCCCGTGTGAAACGGTCAGCATCGTCCTGGAGCGTCTGTGCTGCATTAATGCTCGGCCAGAGCGGAGGCGACCTCTCACTGGTGTCGGCTTTGAAGCGGCATGACGGCCGAGAGAGCGCCGCTTCTCGGTGTCGAGGCTGGCCATAGGCCCTGTTTGGATCCATGGGTTAGAGTTAGTTTGAGCTAGTTGGGGCTCAAATAGCCCTAAAGTATCCAATCATGAGGGTTTAAATTGGAGCAAGTTGCACCGAACCCACCAAAAAAAACTATCCCACACAAGAGGTGCTAACTGGAGATAGTTCTCATTGGGAACACTGAAAAATCACTTTTCTCTCTCCATCAAGTGCATTTATTGTCAATCTAACCCTGTCACCCAAACACCTCTTTGGCTACATTTAGTTCAGGGTTAGTCATGAGTTAGTCTAACCTCTAGCTAAGTTAGAGTATCCAAACAGGAGCAGTATAGGACATGCAAGTTGCTCAAAGCATACAGTCAAATTCGTACATGAAAGGATTTTTTCTTTTTGAAAACGGAATGTGAAAGGAATTTTTTTAGAATGCTCTTGGCATGTCGCTAACATGTGATGAGTTAACCGACCTCAATAGATGGCAAAAACGCCAGCCCGCCGCACTTTGAGAGAGACGAGGAGGGAGAAGCAATACGGGCTGCTGGATTACTAGAGATAGGTGTCGCACGGAAGCCAAGAAATATGGTGATAGCATGGGTTAGCCATGTACTAGTATGATGTAACTACACTGGGCTGCCGTGTTTCGTACTCTTCCAGTCCATTGTGGAGATGATTGGTTGATTTTATATCGCTGGATAATATAAAATATTATGAGTGCAGATGCTCCACCATGAGGTTCCTTGCTCCTTCTCGGTCGTCAGGAATCTATGTTCTTCCACTCTATTTTTTACGTGAGCTTCGTTCATCCTTTTGCCAACACGCGAGGCATCTAGCATCAAGGTGCACGTGTCATGCAAGGATCGTTCCATCTATATGAAGAACACGTGGGACTGGAACTACGAGACGAACATGTACCCAGGAGTGGACGTATGAACCCGAGTAATGTAGCACAGTAAGTGAAGTAGAAAGGCACAAATGGTATGAACATGCATGGCATATAGGGTGCATTTGGTTGCGTTCTCGTCTCAGCACAGTTGTTCCCTCTTCATGCACGCTCAACTCAACACCCCTCTTCATGCATGCTCTCTTCATGCATGCTTCTAGTGTATTTGTGCTAAACTAGTGTGGACTCATGCACCCTCCATACACTCTACCAAACACCCAAAAGTGGGTCGAGAAGGGAACTCTTGGACGGCATTTGTCTCTTACTATGCATACCACTAAATGTTGTACGTGCAATGCACAGTGATGTTATGGATACGTGCCTAAGTACTCTACTACTACTATATTAGTTGGAGGCACACATTAGCTTTTATATTTGTTTACGTGTAAGCCCCGAACCTTCCAACTAGACGTGTCTTTCTCTCCAGATCGCACTTTGTATCGTTCATACCACTAGTACTACTACGTGTGGTCTCCGACCCAGAAGTGGAAGAAGTGGAGACGCTCTACCACGCTGTTTTTTTTGCGCTAGGCTCTACCACACTGTTCATGTCCCACTCCTTTTGCTGACGTGTGGGACATCCAGCACGTGCCGTGTTTGGCACTCTTCGTCGTAAGAGTTGAAACGCTAGCATTCATCAGAAATAAAAAATAATTATAAATCAGCAGTGATACTATTTTTTTAGAACCAATCAGGAGTGATACTATACCACGCGGTTTCCTTGCTCCTCGATATCAGAAAGAATACTTCGGTTCGCCAACATGTGGGACGTCGACCATCCTGGTCCACCTGCCTTGCACGCAGAACTCCAAGGGAGAGTCACCCCGGTCGTCGGCAGCAGTAATAATGACTAATGAGCCGTCAAATCACATGCCCAACCTTTCCCACTTTGAAGTTGCTCGGACGAAGGAACCATCATGACTTCGTTGAATTCTGCTTCTAGAAGAAAAAACTACTGTACCGGCAATACTGCTAGCTACAGTAGTTACTCCAATAGAGGCCTCCTTTCATTCATAGGATAGGAAGTTTATAGGAATATGGAAATCATAGGAAGTGAGATGACATGCATCTCAATTCCTATAGAGAAAGAGATGCCATTTGATGCATATGATAGGAATTTTTCCATTGAGTCTAGGCTAATGTATTGGTAATTTGCTCTAAAAACTACAGTAGTAACTAGTAGTACTGGTACATGCTCGTACTCAGACACAGACAAACACACTAACTACTAGTACTACTTCTCACATGCTGGCCAAACGCCATTGTTCTCCATCCCGGCTTTGTCAGTGACACCCCATCGTGCTTGGATCTCCACCGACCTCTCCGTAGCAGCGCGTGCGTCCTCTTCTTTCTTGCGGCGGCAGACCTCTCTTTTCTTGAGTGCTTTCTGAGTTTTTCGCTCCCTCTGTGTGGCTTTCGCCGCCTCTTGCTCTACCGCCCATTCGGCCTTGGCAGCTTCAAATTCTCCCACATAGGTGTGAGGTCGCGAGCGGCGATGAACTCGGCACGGCGGGATGCCATCGCTTCCCTACCATTTTGTGTGCGGTCGTGGGCGGCGAGGAACTCGATGCAGCGGGATGCCATCGCTTCCTTACCGGTTAGTGTGCGGCGCGGTGGCATGAACGACGCTTGGTGAGAGCTCTGGGGTAGAGTAGCCGGACAACCGTATAGTGCATTGGTTTGTCAAGAGATCAAGGACAGAAGATGAAGGAAATTTGGATTCCCCTTCAATCCTGGTCATTTATTATCGAGTAAAATTCATTGGCGGTCATCAAACTTGTCTTGATAGCTTACTTTGATCATTGTATACAAGATTTGGTGATTATACGGTCACTGGCTCAGCGTATAGCTGTGTATTTGTCTGGTTGACCAGTCAAATAGTCTGCATGCGCCTCATTAGCTCGTGTTCTTTATCTATCTACGCGGTCCTACCTCTTAGTAGAGAAAGAAATAAAAACCAAAATTATGCGTATGTGGGGAATCAAACCATGGACTCGTCGCTGCAACACACACTCGTCAACCAAATGAAAATGAAATACTTTGCGTCAGACACTCACGCTCACACTGTCAAAGCATGTTAATGCATGCACGTCGCCCTCTCAATCAAAGTCCTGCTCATGGCGCAAAGCAAAAGGTGAGCCCATCATCTACGCGCTCCGGCGGTGCCTGACATTACTGTTTAGACGTTTGGTGGAGGCCTACGCGAACACCGAGCATGTATTCACGTGGCTCAACACCAACGCACATACTCGGAGCGCCTTGCTCATGTATATCTCCATCAAAACGACAATCTATAAAATAGCCTAGCTAGATAGGGTACTATGGTACGGAGTATGTACTATCGTGAGCGACTGATCTTAGTGCCACTGCACACGAGTGTGTGTCTAATCGATTCGTCCATTATTCGTAAGTTATGCATGGTTGTGTGTTGTCTAATGGTGGTCGTCGAAGGCCAGCTGGCGACAAGAGCGGTTGCATGGACGCCTGGTTGTCAATACGTGTCGCATATGCCTCAAAGGCTCGTCATCCATGAGTTCACACTTTACCACCACGCCAGCGTTTGATCGCCCTGGCCTACCGAAACCCCTTCCATCGCTAGCGCACGCTTCCCGCCTGAAACGTTCACCGTCTCTCCAGAACATCAATGCCACATTCACCGGACCTAACTGCACGTGCAGTTGGTGTGTCACTGACATGCGGGCTAGGTGCCCGTTGGTCCCACATGTCAGCAACCCAACGTACCTACAGTTAAGTCACTGAAGCAGCATCCACATTCACACCCGACAAACATACTCCGGCGCCAGCCGTCCATCCGTCTGCGGCGGCTCATTGCCATTCACCCGCTATATTAACTTGAGCCCCAGCTCCCAGCCATAGCCAAAGACCCACACTCATTCTCCTCCGGTCCCTTCCTTCTATCGGCACCACTCCAACCATGGCCTCCTAGCACTCCGAAGTTCTCTTGGACATACTGTCGCAGGAGCAGACGAGGGATATCGGCGGCTCCGCTCCGGGCGCGCTCCAAAGCTCTGTTCGACGTACTATCGCAGGAGCAGACGAAGGAGATCGCGGGCACCCCTCAGCCGCCCTCCACCGCCACGACCATGAAGCCGGCGCGCGTGCGCAGGGGCAACCGACAGCGAGGAAGAGTAGTACACGGTAGGTCACCGCCACTCTGGTCCCAGGAAGGCCACCGCTACTCCACTCAGTCGACGCCAAGCTTGGTGGGGTAAACATCGGCGGCCGATTAGCCGCTTGACGGCGACGTGGAGGCGGAAATCTTCAGAACCTTGTGCTCCGGAGGAGGAGTTTATCGAGGCGGATGAGGAGGAGGCAAAGGCAATGGCCGGCTTTCTCGGGTTCATGGCCGGACATGGTGGTCGGGCGCCGGCGATCATTTAGATTAGGTTTACAGTAGGTTTTAGTACGGTTTGTGCGAAATATGGTATGAATTTTGTCCAGTTTGTAGAAAAAGTTTTTGAAATGTAATGAATTTCATCCGGTTAATTTGAAATTTGCTTTCTTTGCACTAATTTCATCCGGTTAGTTCATATAGTTGTCGAAAGGTATGCGGGCAGCATCAGATGGCATCCATCAGTGTCCTCGGACAGATGCCGGTGTAAATTTGTGGGCCAGCACTGGAGATGCCCTAAGGCCTTCCACTATGTATGCAAAAAGAGGTGCCAAATCTACTTTTACATTGTTTGGCACCGGTGCCCTCCATAACTCATGCGGTGCCATAAAATTTTTTCTGGGAACCGGAGTAAGTTCGTGCTCTGATGCCCCATTCGAGCATTGCAATAGAATATACTACCATCTGTATGTGCTGCTCCAGTGCCCCATTTTTTTGAAGGTGGACTAGAGGAACTCGCATGAAGGATTGACCAGAGGTTGGCTTGCTTTCATTTTTCTATGTACATGTGGGTCCCATCTTTGTAGGGGCTGCACCCGCACAATGTGAGGCCAGTGCCAAAGAATTTACCAGGGCATCCATGCCCAGTCTACTAATATATTTTAACATGCCGGGCACCGGCTACGTAGTGGAAGGCCAACTATCATTGCTATAATCGCTAACAGTGCTCCATTATTTGGCCGGGAACAGTTATCCCTTGATCAAAATTAGATCCGCGGTGTTTCACACTCCTCCCACGTAAGAGTGTAAACTCTTGCTTACATAAAAATGGAGCAAGTGGATGGCACTGTAGCACGTCATATCACTCAAACTAGCCCGCCTAACGAGCGGGAAAGCACCACCCTCGTCATTTTGTTCTGGATTTCTATCGATCGATCGTGCGAAAATGTTACGCTTTGCAAGTTCTAAAGGAAAAGGCGGCACACTTACGACTCGTACGCGTCGCAACCCCGACAGTCCGGCTCGCACGCCGCTCACCAGAGGGGACACACATTGTCTTGCAGTTTCACTGACATGTGGGACTGAAATTGAATAAACCATCGATAGCCGAAATCTAATCGCTCGGCGGGCGTCGGCTCAGAAGAGAGAGACGGGGGAGGGAGAAGAGATCGCCCGCCCGCCACGCACGGACTCCAAGAAATATATGGTGATAATGTGAGGTGGGCCATGCGGGAGTCCGAACCGCTTCCAAGCCCGCTTCTGACTGCCCTGGCCCACTAGAACCCCCTTCCCCACCTCCCCGCGCGCGCTCCCCCCTCAAACACCAGCTACCCGCCTCATGCATGCATAACAAGTAGTACCCGCTTATGTGGAGGAGACAGAGGCATTGACAAAGTCAAGGAGTGGGCTCTGCAAGAGCCCGTCTCTACACGTGCTCCTAGGCATAAAAAAACAATTGTGTCTAAAAAAAGAAAGATAAAAAACATTTGAGAGGAAATAGATAGATAGAAAGTGAGAAAAAGTTGTAACCTTATCGCCAACCTTATAGTCAACAGTATGGTAGCATTACATGAGGAATGAGGGAGTGGTGCACATGCCAAGTTCACTGGGCTGTCGTGTTTCACACTCCTCCGTCGTAACAGTGGAGACAATAGCTTTCATAAAAAATAAACAATGAATACTCGTTGCTCGTCCTGTATATCGGAAAGAATACTTTCATTCGCTGACATGTAGGACGTCGACCATCCTGCCATGCACAAAATTATCCTGGTCTACCCCAGTCGTATCACAGGCCCAACCTTTCCCACTGTAAGTTGGTCGGATGAAGGAACCATCATGACTTTGTTGAATTCTACTTCTTCAAGAAAACTTACTGTATCCGCAATACTGCTACCACACGCGAAGACTGGACGACACTGTACCACGTCATATCACTGAAACCCACTAGGCCATCCTAAAAAAACCACTAGGCCAAACTAGCCCACCTATAGGTCATCTATTTTGGAACGAAGGGAGTACCTCTCTGTACTGCTATGATTTTGTGTTGTACGTCTCTGTACTTTTGCTACGATTTTCCTACCCTATGAACCAAATGAGGCCTGAATGTATACGTGTCGACTAAGCCTACAAGTATAAGTGTACCACGAGCTCATCAACCCTAACGTTTCCCTTTGGTGAGTGTTTTGCAAGTACTATAGATCGCACAGTAGCTAGCCTACTAACACCAATAATCATCAAACAAGCCCTGCTGATTTGTTAAATAGTTCAAACTTACATCTAAGCATGCTATATATTACATCAAAAGCTGGTGAGGATACATCTGTTTCCATAACTCGGAGAGGGTTCGCATGATTCACTATCAAACAAAAGTAGCAAGTACCGCCCACACAAGACAGCGCACTAGCCCTAAGATGGTTTGATAACACGCATCATTCTGGTAATTAAACACGCGACCAACTATTTCTTGTCATCGATCTCTCGAGCAATGACCACAGCACGAACAACGGCATGGGAATCGATCTCTGGGGCGATGTCCACAGGACTTACCGCGACATCAGAATCGATCTCTGGGGTGATGTCCACAGGATGGACAACGGCGTCGAAATCGATCTCCGGGGCGATGCCACTAGGACGGATCGCGACATCAAAAACGATCTCTAGGGCGTTGTCCACAGGACGGGCCGCGACATCGGAATCATCAAGGACATCCACCGGCACCTGCACAACCCTAACATATTAGCAAGCACATTGGAAATAATCAATAACCACAACTATGGTAATAAGCCATTATTTTTTACCTTGTGCAACTCACTGGGGGATCCCATCCCTTTGGGAACCATCGCCTCGTCCTCGATGGGGGCCATCACCTTGCCAGGGGAATACTGCTTCTCAACGCCGACTATCTCCTCAAACTCGGCCTTGAGCCTCGCATAGGTGGCCATCAGAGTTTCTGGGGTAGGCACGATGGGGCCCTTGCTGTTCTTCCAACTTTCTTTGAGGAGTTCGTCCGCCAACATCGTCAACTCTTTGGCCAGTGCTTGTTTGTTGGAGTTCTTCGTCTCCATGGGTTGGCCTACCAACATGGCAACTCGTTGGTCGATGCTCGCTTCCTGGAGATCGCTGTCTCCAGTGGGTTGGCCGCCGGCAACTCTTTTCCTAGCACTCCAGGATCCATCAATGAACTGACAAACAAAAAGCAATTGAAAGGAAACCACAATCGCAATGAAAACGGGAAAAGAATAGGCTATGAGAATCGGTCGGTGCTTCGCAAAAGAAGATTCTTGGAATGAACATATAGTAGCATCACTGATTCTCCCACCTTTCCTTCGTCGGTACAGAAGAAAAATGGCAGAAGTGAGTAGCCTGGAGTGAGGTTTTCTTCAAGAAAGGGGAGAAAGGGCTTCAATGAGCAATCCAGTGAAATGATGGTTGCTTCGTCCAGTCCAACTTCGAGGCCACTTTACCACTGCTGGTAAAAGTGTGGGTTTTGTGATATGACGGGTCATGACGGCCACACCGGGGTGACCTGTGAGTCTCGACTGGAGCACCTCGCTGTGATTTGGTGGATGGTCCGGACATCCCGCATGTAGATAGAGCAGCTAGTCATATATGAGTGCTCAATATTGTGTACCGCGACCAAGGCGGATAGGAAAAGGAGAGAACTAGGTAATTAATGCATGAGTTTAATTAGGGTAGTTTTGTAAAGTATGAGATACACTCCTCCAATCGCAAAATGCCTTGGTTGATGAGGTTTGAGATTTGAGCCCTATAAACCGGAAGGGGGGGGGGGGAGTACTGCACGCGGTGTAGTCTAGTCACTTGTTAAAATCTCTAGAAAGGCAAATACGTACTCCTTTCCGGTTTACAGGGCCCTATAAACCGAAAAAGAGGGACTACTAGCAAGTACTAGTACTACAATAGTGAGCTCAAATGGCAATTTTGTCTCATGCAAGAGCCTGGCTATATGTGTGCTCCAAGGCACCACACCATGCCCCACCCCTACACAAAGACTGCCACGCGAGCGTTCGCAACTGCCACGTTCGGGTTGCGCTTGGCTCTTCGCCTCTTCGAGAAGACGAACAATGATGTTACTCCTACTTCTACTGTATCGAATCCACTGCTGCATGTCCGTCCACCTCGTGCGGGAGGGATAGCGTGTAGCGAAAGCTTCTACTAGTCCTGCCAGCCACCACGCTCATGCGCGAGGGAGGGACGCAACTTCATTGACTTACTGCTCCTGCCTTTGCGTCAATGATAGGTGGGCCCAATAGGTGGTTGGCCCACCTATCATGCAGCCAAAGGCAGGTGCAGTTAAGGCACCGGAGCTCAGTCCGCAAGGGAGAGGGCATTGTAGTAATCAAACTTCTCGGTCTTGTACGAGTTAACGCGACACATCAAAGCACTGCACTCGATATAAGTCATTTTACACATTTCAAATACACTACAACATACAGATGTATGTAGACATATTTTGCTTCATATGTAGTCACTTGTTGCAATCTCTAAAAAGACTTATATTTGGAAATGGAGGGAGTACAACGCATGCATGCCGTGACTTTCCTTTTGATACTTGCATGTGTTGATTTGATGCACCTTGCCAAATTTTGACTATAAATTTAACTAACCAAAATTTCATGCATGTCACAAAAAATTACGGGGCTGTTTGGGTTGTGACTATGTTTGTCTTATGTTGCCACATTATTTTTTCCACACTTGCCACACTTGCCTAACTTGAGTTGCTCAAATTGTTAGATACACTTTGGCTTGCCTAAGGAAATCTTGCCACACTTTTTGTGTCTATGACATGTGGGGTTCACTGCTAAGAAAAAAATTCTTGTCTTAGGTGTGGCTAATAAAAAATAATTATATTTAGGAACGGACAGAGTAGAAAATATAAATAATAATGCATATTGGGGCAACCCACATTTCCGATAATTTTAGCTGTGGGCTTGTTCACAATTTTTACGAGGGGATGGTTGTTCATTTAATGGAGGGACTTGTACCAGATTTGAACGATACAAAGTGCAACCTAGCACACCGTAACACCACTTGGAACAAGCGGGTAGCTATCTCAAAAAACAATCAACAACTAAAAAGCGGCGACCTGGCACGCAGTACACAATTTTAAATGATTGTTTTGATGGAGTGAAAAAGGAAAACTACCCCACTACGTATATATAGGCCGGAGCCTCCACGCTTGCTTGCTAGGGTTGCTCTATTCACACACTCTCATCCTCTCCAGATCTAAACAAGATAGGGGTGGTAACACTATCTTTCTCCCTTCAAAAAACACCGTCGTTCTATCCTCACCGCAGGTTATAGATCCGGACATATCCCCCTCCGCCGGTGAAGGGGAAGAGGGGCAGCATTTAGGCCGTCGTCGACAGCGAGGGAGGGGACCCACTACCGGCCGCACCGTTATCTCTGGCCGAGCACCGGCGCAGGAGGTCCTCCAATCCTTTCATCATTGCCCTAGTGTGGGCGGATCCGGCCTCCCGCCGCCCACCTATCCACATCCCGAGGACCTTCAGGTACATCTTCCTTCGAAACTGCTTTAGCTCTACTTCCCCAGCTTGCTACGTCGCTGCATGTGCATCATTTTCTACCTCTCAGCCCCTCTCGATTGGATGGTCCAACGTCACCTTTTTTTTCTATTGTTAGAGGTAAAGCTACTTCATGGAGTCGAATCTTGTACTTGGTTCAAACAAGAAATAAAGTGGGGGTGGGAGAATTTAGTATGTACATCGGACTTGGTACAAACAGGAAGGAAAGGGGGTGAAAGTAGTACAGACTGGTCATCCAATCGGTCTCTTGGTCGAAAAGGGAAATATAGGGGTAACGCTGTACACAGTGGTATGACCAAGACTAGATTTGCTATCCACACATAGGAGTAGGTGGCTAGAGTGAACAAAAATGGGACCAACCCAGATAAGTTTCTTGGATGTTTGTTTCTCGGGGCAACAAACTATGAATCACCACTTTATGCCCCTATTTAGGTACATGGTGCTAGACTGCTGGTGCATCCACTGTCCTATGCCCTTATACCAAATATTTAGCTGTTCTTAATCTAACGCCCCTAGTAAAATGAAGCCATGCCACTGTTAGAAGCCATGACAAGTTTAGACAAATGTTTTTGCCTGTAATTGTTTGAGACTTTGACTGTTTCCTCTGTAGCTTTTTGTGTAAACAGGGATATCCATTTCACGTGGTTGCTGTTGTGACCTTTTGGTGCACTGCACAAAACTCTTCTTAAAAGAAGTGACTTTTGTGCTATTTAACTGGAATGTCAGAATGGAACAGTTGGTTCATTTCAGTGGAACTGCACAAAGGGAGATCTGTGTTTCAATCCTCATCATCCATATTGGCTCCATAACCTTCCTTTAGGCAAGAATGATATTTAATGCATGTGTTCACTCTATTTTGCGACTGCCATGAGAAAATAATGCTATTTTTTACTAGTAGACTTGTACTCCCTCACTGACAAAACCAATTCTGAACTAGAAGGCCAATCATGTACTTGGTTTCACCAACTGGTGAGGAGAAAGAGAAATAGAGCATGAAGAGGAAGAAGAAGAAGAATAAATAGTGCCAAGGCGGTCTTGCTGAAGCCAGAGGCCTCAGTCAAGGCCATTTAAGGGCTCCGGGAACAATTACTTTACATGTGAGACGATCCTCCAGGGAGCCGTTCCACTTTTGCTGTCTCGCTTAATTAATCAGGAGTACTTTAGCACCACTAATTTATTGCTGCCTAATTTTCCCGTGGGAGTTAAACAAATCTTTAGTAGCACCCTATGCTGAATCACGTACGTGTGTATGTTTGTCTATGGAGGTGAATCATGTGGTGGAGTAGGGAGGGAATATTATTAGTGTTATGACATAATAGTGCTATTGTTTTGCATGTCAATTTATTGCCATTGGTTCAATGAGGCAATGTTTTGCGTATTGTCCATCATGAATTTGATGCTACTGTTAGAGTAATAGGCTAATGTCTTTCTATCCTTTCTCACTAAGCTAATGAAGGTTTCACCTTGTTCCTACTTGTGCAAACAGGGATCATGTTGTGCCAATCATACATTTTAGTGGAACTACACAAGACAATACAATGGAATTTATCCCAGCAATGCTTTAACTCTGTTGGAAGTTCTTGATAATCTTTCGATATAATCTCAGCACTGGTAAACAAGAGTGATTTCAACTATACATTTGAAGTGCACAAAAATATATACTATTTAGTGATTCCAGTGAGTGCTTTATCATCTCTTATGAGACTACATGAATAAGACATTTTCCTCAGGTTGGTATGGGCCTAAGGCCTTCGTCCATATTAGTTTGATGTCATCTCTATTTGTATCGTGCTACTGTCATGAGAAACTCCTTTATCTTTGCACGTTAAAGTTTTGCAACCTATGATACATGGCAATGCTTTGAGTGTTGAGCTAATTGGAACTGATTAAATAAACTAACACCTCTCTTTAAGCAAGACTACTATGTTGCTAACTTTACCCATTAAGATAATGAGGGTGCTTCTATTTGTTAGTGTATGTTTCATCAACTAGTCCCACTATTACAGTAATCTCACTCTCTCAATATATGTGCCAACATGGATGCTCGATTTTAGTGGAACTGCACAGAAACTTTGGGTGCTTCATTTCCTTGACAGCTTCCGTCCTTTCCTATCAGTCGCTAAACTGGGCCTGCTTTCTTCCTTTGCTGTCAGTCGCTTCGCTTATCTCGGCTTCCGGTTAAAGGAAATAGTAATTGATATGCTACCTCACACATGTTGGTACTGGTATTTATCCTGACTATTGTGCTTGTCATGTATTGGTAATTTGGTATTGTGCTACTGTTTGCCGATTTTATAAAGGAGTAACTTGGAGCCTAAACTCGCAGGCAAATCATTGCATTGGGTGATTTCAGTAGAACTGCACAAAAAGATCAGATGGGAAGATACTTATGCTGCTGCTATGTACTCCAAAGTTCACTCAGACAAGCATCGATGTTGACAAGAAGTGCCTATATTCATTCGAGTATCAACCGGCGTCAACCAGTTGTCAAACTCCAAGTATTAGGAGAGTGAACGCCAAAAATATTGCTTGGCACATAGCCCAGAAAAACACAGTCCAGTCTTTGGTCCCAACTTGTGCCTTTTGGTTATCGGCAGATATGGTAGCGAACTGTATGTCATGGAGTCTAAAGATTCCAGAAAAGTTGGTTAACGTGCATATTCATCTGGCACTTAACCAGTCTGCACGCCAAGGATGCTCCATTTCAGTTGATCTGCACAAAAAAATGGGTGGTTCATTTTCTCAACCGCCTCCTTTCTCGTGTGCAATGTAGAATTTTGGCGAGCTACAGGACCAAGATGAGCCAGTAAACTAGTTGGATGAAGGTGGTGGCCAAGTTGCTCAAACCTCCCTCGGCACGAGGCCACTATTTGAGGATAAACCTACAAGCAAAGTTCAGGTTGTCTGTGCTGCCTCTTATGTACTCGAAAGTTTACTCGTACAAGCATTAATTTTAGCAAGAAGTACCTTCGACTGAACACCATTTACCAGTATGTACCCTAGATAATTAAATTTCGTCCATGGATCATATTGGCTGTGATCTCAATCATTTGGATGCATAAACATACTGAGCATGTGTATATCTGAATCTTTTTGTGAATTATCTATGAATATTGTCGTGTGATCTATCAATCATTTGGATGCATAGACATGCTGAACTTGTGTATATATGAATCTTTTGAGTTGTTGATAGTGAATGTTGGCTATGAATATGAACGTGTCCTGTGAACCTGAGTTTGATACGAATGTTTACCTTCTCTGTTGTACTTGTGTGTGAACTTGTTAGTATGCCTACTATGGGGTATGTGACGTGTGGGTGTCAACGGCACACCTTATTCCCGAGAAGAATTGCACCTGCTTTGTTAGGGTATCAACAGTGCATCAGGTCTTTTTAATCTTTTTGCTCTATCTTTCCCCCTCCCCCACTCAACCCCTGCCGTAATGTTTTCGGCCTCAAAACAAACATAGTACTGCATTGTTTTTAGGGCTTGATGAAAAATTGAGTGCTGGTTTCTATAGGTTGGCCCGCGCAGCAAATGGGTTGCTAGTCCACCACGGACTGGGAGGCTAAAAATACAAGTTGTATGGTGCAGAGGCAAGTAAAAAACGCCATCGAGAGCCATCCACTGAAGAAGAAAAATTCGCTCCTGATGTGCTTCTTCAGTCGTGCCGCTCTTTAATCCAGTTCGCTCGGGGATCTGGTATCATTTTTTTCCAGAGGGCGAACATGTATCATCTAGGCCTAGGTTTTGTATTTTAACATGCATAGCCCACGACATACCGGCCTATGGTTTCAACTTATTTTTTGAGGTCCATACCGGCCTATGGGCTTTTTCTTAAAGACCGACAGCCCAATGTATTTTTTTAATAAAACACAGGTCTCTGTTCTATTTATCTATATATAAGAATAATAATGATGTGTCCAATTTATGTTTTCCCTTCTAACCACATTATATATATTTATATTATTACTATTATCATATATTTTATAGAGACTTATATATACATTATAAAAACATCCCACATGTTATTAACTTATAAAAGTAAATGTTTAACAGAAGTTGGCAAGGAAAATCCTGGTTGTTTTTGACTCACAGGCAACGAAAATCCTGGTGATTGCATACAAAAGCTTGCGAAAATTTTAAGGACCAATGTAATAATAACGCGCTCATTTTTATTTTGAGCAATAACTCGCTAATTTGTTAATTATATATATAAAAAAATGTGCCTCTCCGGTTTATTTTTTGATATTAATTGCTCCTTCTAACATAACATTATATATATAACGAGCCCAGCTAATTCGTGTATTTTAAGGAAGTGCAAATGGGCTGGGATGTCTTAGAAAATATAAATGGGCCGCATTGATGGGAAATTATTTGTTCACCCAGCCCAGCAAATGTACTATACATTCTAGAAAACATGGGCCAACATGCACCTTCAATCTCTTGTCTTCTTCCTCCAGCGTCGCCGGGACCGCCTGGTCTGGCCTCCGGCGGCTAGCGGCCCTGCTTAGCACGCATAACTGCGAAGCGCTACCCCATTGCCAGCCAGGCTATCCCTCCACCCCTCCACACCTTCTGTTATTCTCCACTGACTGCAGCCCCACACCGCACCAGAACCAGTTATAACCCTTGTCCTCCTCTCAATCTGCGACTCCACTCCCGCGTCTTCCCATCTCCGAGTCGTTCCTGTCCGGGGCCTCGCCGTCGTCCACCGCCTCGCTAGCTCGGTGCGGCATGGTGAACAAACGAGAGTCATCGGAAGAGGACTGTACGTGGAGCGCCTGACGGCTGGGACCCACGAGGTCCATCATCGCACGCAAGGAAAGTTCCTCCTTATTAATCTAAAAAGAAATGTTTCCTCCACCTGACAGCTGGGACCCACCGGCTGTATCTTCGCATGGAAGGAAGTGCCTCCTTGTTATGTGAAAACAATTTCCTCCCGTTGACAGCTGGGACCCGTCAGATTTGGTGGCTGACTTGTGGGCCTACTAAGCGGACGTGTATGCAGGGCTTTGTCAACTTAATCAACAAATGATTGTACCAGCTGGACCGTTGGATGTTAATCCAACAGCCATGCTCCTTCTTCAACCTCTGTTCTTGCTCCCGTCTCCCGTGGGCGGCACCGCGGCTGTGCTGCCATGCACCCGAACCAGTCAAGTTTCCCACTCCTCTCCATCTGCGACTCCACTGCCCCGTCTTCCCCATCTTCGGGTCATTCCAGTCTGGGGCCTCGTCGTCGTCCACCGACCTTGGTGTGCTCGGCACGATGTGGTCAACAACCGAGAGTCATCGGAAGATGACTGTACGTGAGAGGCTGACAGTGGGGACGCACCACGCCCATGGACGCATGCATGAAACGGAACGCGGCGTGGTCAACATGGTCAAGGAACAACTTCGATTGGAAGTGTCCTGTACATGAAGAGGCTGACAGCTGGGTCCACGGCCGCAGCAAGGAAGTGCCTCCTTATTACGCGGAAAATAATGATTCCTCCACCTGACAGCAGGGACCCACTGGACGGGCCACCGTATTTTGCAAAAAAAAACTTCCCCCCCTGACTGCTGGGACCCATCGGACGGGCCACCGTATTTCACGAAAAAAATGTTCCCCCCGCTGTCAGCTCGGACCCATCGGAAGTACCTCCTTATTACGCACAAAAAAATGAATACTCCCCCTGCTAGATGGGACCCAACTTGGTGGGAGGCTGACTTGTGGGCCTACTAAGTTGACGGGGACGGAGGGCTTTGTCAACTTAGACAATATGAACGATTCTAGCTCCAGTGACCGTACGATGTCCATCCAACGGCTGTAGTGCTTCTTCAACCTCTGATATTCTTGCTCCAGCCGCCCAAACCAGCGCCGGTCGTGCCGCATGCTCCTGCCTCTCGTGGCCGGCTGTACTGCCGCTGAGGCCTCACCGCCCCTACTTTTTTTGAGGGGTAAGTGTCACGCCCAAGATGCGACCCTATCCTAAAGGAACTCGAAGGTCCCACCAAGGATAGAAGCGCATCTTAAAGACGCTTTTGCAAGGTGGATATCATTACATCAACATTACATAATAGATGGGGATACATACCAAAGGCATACAATGCCACATGAATACAACATTACAATACATAAGAGCAATATCCGACTACGGATGAAACACAAACAGGAACTCAAACGACATCCACCCTACTAGCCCACGATGCCGACCTGGAACCTAACCCTTGAATCATTGAAGAAGCAGAAGAAGAACTCCAAAACAAGTAACATCGCTCTCGCATCATGATCATCGCAACATGTACCTGCAACTGTTGTTGTAGTAATTTTCGAGCCACGAGGACTCAACAATCCCATTACCATGGGTATCAAGACTAGCAAAGCTAAAAGGATATGGAAAGGATAAGTGGTGAGGTTGCAGCAGCGGCTAAGCATGATATGCTGGCTAACATACACAAATAACAGCGAGAAGAGAAGCAACGGAACGGTCGTGAAGCTAGCAATGATCAAGAAGTGATTCTGAACTCCTACTTATGTCAAACATAACCCAAAACCGTGTTCACTTCCCGGACTCCGCCGAAAAGAGACCATCACGGCTACACACGCGGTTGATGCGTTTTAATTCGGATCTAGTGTCAAGTTATCTACAACCGGACATTAACAAATTCCCATCTGCCACATAACCGCGGGCACGGCTTTTGAAAGTTTAAACCCTGCAGGGGTGTCCCAACTTAGCCCATCACAAGCTCTCACGGTCAACGAAGGATATTCCTTCTCCCAGGAAGACCCGATCAGACTTGGAATCCCGGTTATAAGACATTTCGACAATGGTAAAACAAGACCAACAAAGCCGCCTGATGTGCAGACAAATCCCGATAGGAGCTGCACATATCTCGTTCTCAGGGCAACACCGGATGAGACTACCTACGAGTAAAACCAGACTTCGAGTTTCCCCGAGGTGGCCCCGCAGGCAGCTCGGT
>NC_041381.1:423974975-424028592 GCF_002162155.2 Triticum dicoccoides
CGGGCTCCGAAAACCCAAGGGAAAAAGGGCTAGGTGAGGCAAATGGTAAAACCAAGGTTGGGCCTTGCTGGAGGAGTTTTATTCAAAGCGAACTGTCAAGGGGGTCCCATAAATCACCCAACCGCGTAAGGAACGCAAAATCCGGGAACATAACACCGATATGACGGAAACTAGGGCGGCAAGAGTGGAACAAAACACCAGGCAGAAGGCCGAGTCTTCCACCCTTTGCCAAGTATATAGATGCATTAATTAAATAAGAGATATTGTGATATCCCAACATAACCCTGTCCACCATGGAGCAATCTTCAACTTCACCTGCAACTAAAAATGCTATAAGAGGGGCTAAGCAAAAGCGGTAACATAGCCAAACAACGGTTTGCTAGGAAGGGTGAAAAGGTTAAGGTTAGAGGCTGACATGGCAATTTGGTAGGCTTGAAGAGCAAGTGATAGGTAGCGCAACATAGCGATAGAATGAAGCAACCAGCATAGCAATGATAGTAGTGAGATCCAGGGTAGCGGTCATCTTGCCTGAAATCCCGCAAGGAAGAAGACGAGTCCATGAAGAAGACAAACAGACTTAGTCGAACGGGTCCCCTCAATCGCAACGTTACCGGAACTAAGAAGCAACACCGGAAAGAAGCAAACAACATAGTAAACAACCATCACATAAACATGGCATGATGCGCAACCAAGTATGATGCATGTCCAGTTTAAAGAGGCATGGCATGGCAAAGTGCAACAAACAATACTACAAGTTAAGTGGAGCTCAATATGCAACGAGTTGCATATTGACGAAACACCACATCCAATTATTTAGTTCTCTCTCGTCTAGGCTACCCAACAATATTAAATGTTGTTAAACATGGCAAGAGGTGAAACATAATTGAACTAACTATTTAGGCAACTTTAAATGAGGCCGGAACAACAAACAACAATTCCGGAAAATCCCCATATGTCATTTAGCAATTTAATGCAAACACAATTTTAAACATTTTAAATGTTGTTATCATGGTGTGGATGACATAATCAAGGTTTATGCAATTTTTATGAAAATGTTGACATGAGCAAGATATGAAACATTTATCACCGTGGTGGAAAGAAAGGGTGCCATGGCAATGAATTTGAAAATGATGCCACGACAACATATCGATGACCCGAGAACTCATTGAGATACCGGTGCAAAAGAGCAAGTGTGCGGATGTGCGGAACATGCAAAATATGGTGGGGTGATCCTGGTTATCGGGTTCCCACGGGTTGACGGCATGGCAAAACAAGGAGGAACATGCAAGGATCAACTTGGACACGGTTTGAACATGAGAATCTCATACAACATGCATTCGTTCACGGGCGGTCATCTCGGCAGTTATACCTTTGTAGCGTGCGTTTTGAGGCGGAACGAGTTCGTCGAGGGAAGTAGTGGTACTCGCTGGTCGTAGTGGAAGTAGTGGTTCACGAGTCGAAGAGGAAGTAGTCATTCATGTCCCATAGATGTTCGGGGTCCACGGGGTCTTCGAGGGTCGACGGTGTCGTGGTACTTGGTGCAATGCACGGGATGGTAGTCCAACAATTGTCGGAGAGGGACTTGACGCATCAAAAGTCTTCGGTGCCACGGTACTTGTCGGCTCATCATGTAGACGTACTTTCGAAGAGGAACTTGGCACATCCAAAATGAGCAAGGCAAAAACCCTCATTCAGCGGTGCTCAAACTTGACGAAATCCACGAACGGGTCTTAGCGTATCCTGGTCTTGGAGAGGTCTCCGAAAAAGAACTTGGCGTCCACTGGGACATCAAGCAGCAGTCTTGGCGTCGAGCAAGGGTCGAAGGCCAACGAGGGACGAAGTGCACGCTGCTGTTACATGCCAGGAGGCGAAGCAAAGCGGTGACGAGGTCGAGGCAGCGCTGGGAGGACAGCGACAAGGCGGACCAGGCCGGCGCAGCAGGAGGATTGCCGGGGTGCACGGGGCAGCGATGGTCGCCGGAGGCGGGGAAGCGGGGTCGCGACGAGCACGACTCGGGGAGGCGCAAGGGCAGGGGCGCAGATGATGCGAAGACGGTCGGATCCGGGCGACAAGGCACCGAACCCCCACTTGGCCAGGGTAGGGGAGGCCAGCGATGAGGGATTCAGCGTGGGTGGCCAGGCGCGCGGAAGGCTGATGTCGAAGGCGAGGCGCGGGGGAGGTCCGGGCGAGCGGCAGCGAGAGGGTGACGAGGAGAAGCAGGAGAGGCCATGGATCGGGCGCAGGAGCTCCTCTCCTGAGCGTGGTGGCGGCGCGAGGGAGGAGAGGGAGGCGAGTGAACGAGGGAAGGGAGAGGGGATCGAGCGTAGATGGGGATCGAGCAGGAGGCGGCGGCCAAAGGGAGAGATCGAGAGGAGGGGGTCGGGGCTAGGGTTAGATAGGCAGGGGCCGGCTGGGCCTTGGGCCATGGAGGAGCTGGGCAGCGGATGGGCCTAGATGGCCTGCTGGGCTCTCTCTCACTCTAAAAAATAAAAATAAAACAGAGATGAGAAAGAAAAGAAAGATGTTAGAGGTGGAGCTTGAGCAGGAGGGTATTTTTCCCGGACTCATAAAAATGAGCTTGATCCAAGAAAAATAGAAAAGGGGCACGAATGCAAGATTTAAATTCAAACTCATTTGAATATCATTCAAATGGGTTTGAATGGGGACTAGGTTTGGTGTGGTCAAAAATGTTGAGATTTAAGGAGGAGCCTCAATAAAAGGGAAAAGAATTATAGGCAAGGTTACAGAGTCAAAACTCGAAGAAGGAAAAGCCAAGGGATTAAACATGCACGTGTATTGTGGTAAAGTCCAAATCAATGGAATATAATTTTATAGCTCCCTAATAATATTGGGAGGATATATGTTATAAAGAGAAATCACCATTTGAATTCCCTCTATTTAAATAGATCAAAGATCTATGCAATTTATTAGTTGAGTTGAGATGCAAAGATTAATGACATGATGGCATGATGACATGATGCAATGCAAAAATAAAAGAGCAAGCATAAATGAAACACACGGTGAACACGAAAATATGGATGTCTTCTGAAGCGTCGGTCTCGGGGCGTCACAACACTCCACCACTACAAGAGGATCTCGTCCCGAGATCTAGGATGGCGCCGGAGAGAAGCGGAAGAGAAAGAGGTAAGACAAGTTGCTTTTTCGACAAAAGAGTGGAACCAAAGAACCTCGAGAGGTTGAAAAGTTGAAAGAAAGAACACAACAGAGCATTGCGGTAGAAAATAGAAACAAGGAACACCATGTGAACCTTGGAGGTTGCACAACTATGAATAACGAGTACAATGGACACGAAGGAATTGAACCCGCTCTGGTGGAAACGAGATAAACAAGGAATAAAGAAGAACAAATTCGGACAGCACTCCGGTTGAAAAGAGATGCAAGACTTGATAAGATGAAAAGAACTTGAAGAGATGACACAACACGCCGGTTAAATGGATAAGCACGAAAAGAACACGATCCTCAATACGAGAAGAGGAGTGAAGAGAGCAACATCACAAAGCCTCCGGAAGAAAGAATAGAAGATAGATCATTGGAATAAAAGAACGGAGAAGAAAATGCCAACTTCTGCCACAAATGATCTTGGAAAGCACCCTTCCAAGAAGGTTAGAACAGAGTTGTTGGAAAACCAACAACGAAACGAATAAGCTTGTAGTGGGCTTATGGAAACATCACAAAATTGAGCAAAATTCTGCCACTACGGAAACAAATAATATAATTCGTAAGACCAACGAGAAGAAAAACTTCTTCCACCAAGATGATAGAGAGATAACTTGGACCATTGATAATCACCACAATAGCAACATTCCTTAGGGAAGGCTTTAGGTGAAATATGACACAAGATAACTCCAACGAAGTGATTGGTGGATTTAAAATATCTCATTCTTACAACATGTGAATCATGAAACACGAACTCAAATTGTCAAGAATGACATAACACCACCTCAAATGATAAGGTAGAACGAATTGCACTCCGGAATGCAAATGAAGAATACTTGAACTCCTCAAAACAAAACATGTGTTGAGCACCCTGTTTAATTTTAAGTATAGCTTGGCGGATCATAACTTCAAGAGAAATATTGAAGAAAAATTGAAGAATGAAAAGAATCCTTGATGAACCATCATGTAGAGCTTTCATGAAGAACTCCGGTAAACAAATATGGACAACTAGAAATCGAGAATTGATATCATGAACGAACTCCGAAAGAAAAGAATTAATCACTTGGATGAAACAAGAATAAGAATTATGTTATGCATATCCTTCACCAATTTAAATTGATGACAAGCAACGAATTTGGCATACTCCTTATTCTTACTGAAAAAAATGATTGAACAGAGATATTGCTCAAATTGGGAAGGTATTGATGGAACCACCAGTGGGATTTGGAAACAACGAAATTGATATGATAACGGATGAAGTGAAATCTTGAACGAACCACCGTAAGAATTCGAAAATGACTGGTGAAAGAGAATGAATCACCGAGAAGAATTTGAAGAACAATTATGCTTGAGGGGATTTAGATGCAAAAGAAACGAAGAGATAACAAGCTGATTAAAGAACACTTGAACGAAGCACTGGGATAATTGGATAACGGTAGTTGGAATGAGAGGACGAAGAATTCTTCTGGAATGATGGCCTCTGGTGAAAAGAAACGGCAAAACAACTTCTGACATACTCCGGATGGGTAATAAAACAATAACTGACAACCAGAATAATTCGAGAGGATAGCATGAACTAGTACCACGAATCTTCGAGAGAACGGGCAAGATTTAGAGGAAAAACTCTTCTTCGATCTTCAGATGATGACGGAAAACACCACCAAAGTTACTGAGATACTCCGGGAGGATGAAAAGGAGGAAGGGTTGAACCAAAGATGAAAAGAATTTGAAAGCGATCTTGGAGGTGGCATCTGACTGATGAAATTTATTCTTACGTCAAACTCGAAAAGAATTAGGAATGGCTCCGGAATAATTAGAAGAGTCAGGTAAGATCCTGGGAAAAGACCAGTGGGTTAGGGCCCACTCGAAAGAAACATCATTGAAGGATTGCTTGAAATAGAGATTGCACTGGTAGAATTAAATATCTTGAATGAGAGAAAAACCTTGAAGTAACTCAAATAGATTTAGAATGGAAACATGATTCTTCTGAGATATCTTGAGCACTCCGGATAAGAATAGAGAGACGTGAACAATTAAGAGGTGCACGGACATGGAAAAACATTTGAAACAAGGAAAGGGATACGATCAACACGGAAAGCTTGAATTAAATCCACCGGAGAAGAAAAATAACGAAGAATGATGAACTCAAAGCTCCGTTAGTATCTTCCTGAGAATCACCGGATAAGAACATTCACGGGAAAAGAATGGAGAAACTTCACACAAATAAAAGGATACATGATTAGGAAATCTGAGTCCTTGAAGAAAAAGGGTGGGAGGGCGGGGAAAAGAAAGACAACTTGGGATGGATGAAACAAACACCGGTGAGAAAACTTAGAGTTGATCTCACAAATGTTGAAATGATCGGATCCACTTGAAAAGAAGCACACCGGTTGGAAAGAATTAACATGACAACCTCAATGATCAAGAATGATTAGCACTCCCATAGAAATATGAGAACACCGCTTGAAAGGTATGGAATCAACACTTGACATTGAAGCAACTCAAATACCACAACTCAAAATAAAACAAAGGATTGGCTTGCAGAACAAGCCGGAACAAATACGTATGATAGAGATTTACCCAATCCCATATCATGCATCTGTCGGAAAGATATTCTAGGAGCTACTTGAATTCCCACCTATAAACTCCCGAAACTTTCTGGTTATGCAATCTGGTGTTGGGAATATAGGGGAAGCAATAAATATCTCACGCAAACTAACAATACCTACATCCAAGCTGTATCCATCCGTCAACACATAACCAAGAAACCTTCGGAAATCGTGTACCTCAACCTTTGAAAAGCATCCATTATACGAGCTATGGCAATACTCCCGAACTCCCGCCCTAGTACTAGGGGGCATCGAGGTTATCTCACCAACAACTGCATAAAAGAGATTTTCGATGTCGGCAAAACTCAGGTATTCCAGAACTGCAACGATAAAATTATGACGACAACACCTTAGAGCTCAACCCCCTGGGACACTGCCACAACCCCTAAATGTCACGAGGCACCAAGAACAATGTTCTCATCATAAGAATATCGGCACGATCCCAAGATACCTGCGTGATCCTAATTTTTTTTAGTGAAATTTGAGGAGAGGAAAGACAAAACATCTACGTCAGGAGACCTCACCAGAGCGACGAAGGGGGCTGAGGAGTAAAAAGAATCCTACTCTCCGATATATATAATCCTAAGACTAAAAATAGTTTTCTTCTGGACTCAACAATGGCCAACAATCCAGGGGGCTCCTATGGTCGGTCTAGGCTCTGATACCAAGTTGTCACGCCCAAGATGCGACCCTATCCTAAAGGAACTCGAAGGTCCCAACAAGGATAGAAGCACATCTTGAAGACGCTTTTGCAAGGTGGATATCATTACATCAACATTACATAATAGATGGGGATACATACCAAAGGCACACAATGCCACATGAATGCAACATTACAATACATAAGAGCAACATTCGACTACGGATGAAGCACAAACAGAAACTCAAACGACATTCACCCTGCTAGCCCACGCTGCCGACCTGGAACCTAACCCTTGAATCGTTGAAGAAGCAGAAGAAGAACTCCAAAACAAGTAACATCGCTCTCGCATCATGATCATCACAACATGTACCTGCAACTGTTGTTGTAGTAATCTGTGAGCCACGAGGACTCAGCAATCCCATTACCATGGGTATCAAGACTAGCAAAGCTAAAAGGGTATGGAAAGGATAAGTGGTGAGGTTGCAGCAGCGGCTAAGCATGATATGGTGGCTAACATACACAAATAAGAGCGAGAAGAGAAGCAACGGAACGGTCGTGAAGCTAGCAATGATCAAGAAGTGATTCTGAACTCCTACTTATGTCAAACATAACCCAAAACCGTGTTCACTTCCCGGACTCCGCCGAAAAGAGACCATCACGGCTACACACGTGGTTGATGCGTTTTAATTTGGATCTGGTGTCAAGTTATCTACAACCGGACATTAACAAATTCCCATCTGCCACATAACTGCGGGCACGGCTTTCGAAAGTTTAAACCCTGCAGGGGTGTCCCAACTTAGCCCATCACAAGCTCTCATGGTCAATGAAGGATATTCCTTCTCCCAGGAAGACCCGATCAGACTCGGAATCCCGGTTACAAGACATTTCGACAATGGTAAAATAAGACCAGCAAAGCCACTCGATGTGCTGACAAATCCCGATAGGAGCTGCACATATATCGTTCTCACGGCAACACTAGATGAGACTATCTACGAGTAAAACCAGACTTCGAGTTTCCCCGAGGTGGCTCCGCAGGCAACTCGGTTCGGACCAACACTCGAAGGAGCACTGGCCCAGGGGGGGGGGTTAAAATAAAGATGACCCTCGGGCTCTGAAAACCCAAGGGAAAAAGCGCTAGGTGAGGCAAATGGTAAAACCAAGGTTCGGCCTTGCTGGAGGAGTTTTATTCAAAGCGAACTGTCAAGGGGGTCCCATAAATCACCCAACTGCGTAAGGAACGCAAAATCCAGGAACATAACACCGATATGACGGAAACTAGGGCGGCGAGAGTGGAACAAAACACCAGGCAGAAGGCCGAGTCTTCCACCCTTTGCCAAGTATATAGATGTAT
Source organism: Triticum dicoccoides (assembly GCF_002162155.2). NCBI lineage: Eukaryota > Viridiplantae > Streptophyta > Magnoliopsida > Poales > Poaceae > Triticum > Triticum dicoccoides. The sequence goes on from NC_041381.1 coordinate 423,982,756, forward strand.
TAATTAAATAAGAGATATTGTGATATCCCAACATAACCCTGTCCACCATGGAGCAATCTTCAACTTCACCTGCAACTAACAACACTATAAGAGGGGCTGAGCAAAAGCGGTAACATAGCCAAACAACGGTTTGCTAGGAAGGGTGAAAAGGTTAAGGTTAGAGGCTGACATGGAAATTTGGGAGGCTTGAAGAACAAGTGATAGGTAGCGCAACATAGCGATAGAACGAAGCAACCAGCATAGCAATGATAGTAGTGAGATCCAGGGTAGCGGTCATCTTGCCTGAAATCCCGCAAGGAAGAAGAACGAGTCCATGAAGAAGACAAACGGACGTAGTCGAACGGGTCCCCTCAATCGCAACATTATAGGAACTAAGAAGCAACACCAGAAAAAATCAAACAACATAGTAAACAACCATCACATAAACATGGCATGATGCGCAACCAAGTATGATGCATGTCCGGTTTAAAGAGGCATGGCATGGCAAAGTGCAACAAACAATACTACAAGTTAAGTGGAGCTCAATATGCAATGAGTTGCATATTGACGAAACACCACATCCAATTATTTAGTTCTTTCTCGTTTAGGCTACCCAACAATATTAAATGTTGTTAAACATGGCAACCGGTGAAACATAATTGAACTAACTATTTAGGCAAGTTTAAATGAGGCCGGAACAACAAACAACAGTTCTGGAAAATCCCCATATGTCATTTAGCAATTTAATGCAAACACAATTTTAAACATTTTAAATGTTGTTATCATGGTGCGGATGACATAATCAAGGTTTATGCAATTTTTATGAAAATGTTGACATGAGCAAGATATGAAACATTTGTCACCGTGGTGGAAAGAAAGGGTGCCTCGGCAATGAATTTGAAAATGATGCCACGACAACATATCGATGACCCGAGAACTCATTGAGATACCTGTGCAAAAGAGCAAGTGTGCGGATGTGCGGAACATGCAAAAGATGGTGGGGTGATCCCGGTTATTGGGTTCCCACGGGTCGACGGCATGGCAAAAAGAGGAGGAACATGCAAGGATCAACTTGGACACGGTTTGAACATGAGCATCTCATACAACATGCATTCGTTCACGGGCGATCGTCTCGGCAGTATACCTTTGTAGCGTGTGTTTCGAGGTAGAGCGAGTTCGTCGAGGGAAGTAGCGGTACTCGCTGGTCGTAGTGGAAGTAGTGGTTCACGAGTCGTAGAGGAAGTAGTCGTTCATGTCCGTAGATGTTCAGGGTCCACGGGGTCTTCGAGGGTCGACGGTGTCGTGGTACTTGGTGCAATGCACGGGATGGTAGTCCAACAATTGTCGGAGAGGGACTTGACGCATCAAAAGTCTTCGGTGCCACGGTACTTGTCGGGTCATCATGTAGACATACTTTCAAAGAGGAACTTGGCGCATCCAAAATGGGCAAGGAAAAAACCCTCGTTCAGCGGTGCTCGAACTTGACGAAATCCATGAATGGGTCTTGGCGTATCCGGGTCTTGGAGAGGTCTCCGAAAAAGAACTTGGTGTCCACGGGGACATCGAGCAGCGGTCTTGGCGTCGAGCAGGGGTCGAAGGCCAACAAGGGACGAAGTGCGCGCTGCTGTTACATGCCAGGAGGCGAAGCAAAGCGGTGACGAGCTCGAGGCAGCGCTGGGAGGACGGCGACGAGGCGGACCAGGCCGACGGAGCAGGAGGATTGCCGGGGTGCGTGGGGCAGCGACGGTCGCCGGAGGCGGGGAAGCGGGGTCGCGACGAGCACGACTCGGGGAGGCGCGAGGGCAGGGGCGTGGACGATGCGAAGACGGCCGGATCCGGGCGATGAAGCACCAAACCCCCACTTGGCCAGGGTAGGGGAGGCCGGCGATGAGGGATTCAGCATGGGTGGCCAGGCGCGCGGAAGGCTAAGGTCGAAGGTGAGGCGCGGGGGAGGTCTGGGCGCGGCGGTAGCGAGAGGGTGACGAGGAGAAGCAGGAGAGGCCATGGATCGGGCGCAAGAGCTCCTCTCCTGAGCATGGTGGCTGCACGAGGGAGGAGAGGGAGGCGAGTGAATGAGGGAAGGGAGAGGGGATCGAGCGTAGATGGGGATCGAGCGGGAGGCGGCGGCCAGAGGGAGAGATCGAGAGGAGGGGGTCGGGGCTAGGGTTAGATAGGCAGGGGCCGGCTGGGCCTTGGTCCATGGAGGAGCTGGGCTGCGGATGGGCCTAGATGGCCTGCTGGGCTCTCTCTCACTCTAAAAAATAAAAATAAAACAGAGATGAGAAAGAAAAGAAAGATGTTAGAGGTGGAGCTTGAGCAGGAGGGTATTTTTCCCGGACTCATAAAAATGAGCTTGATCCAAGAAAAATAGAAAAGAGGCACGAATGCAAGATTATAGGCAAGGTTACAGAGTCAAAACTCGAAGAAGGAAAAGCCAAGGGATTAAACATGCACGTGTATTGTGGTAAATTCCAAATTGATGGAATATAATTTTTATAGCTCCCTAATAATATTGGGAGGATATATGTTATAAAGAGAAATCACCATTTGAATTCCCTCGATTTAAATAGATCAAAGATCTATGCAATTTATTAGTTGAGTTGAGATGCAAAGATTAATGACATGATGGCATGATGACATGATGCAATGCAAAAATAAAAGAGCAAGCATAAATGAAACACACGGTGAACACGAAAATATGGAAGTCTTCTGAAGTGTCAGTCTCGGGGCGTCACAGTAAGGCCTAAACTTTATTGATCGAAAACCACTGAAAGTGGGATAATGTTCGCATTATGTGGCTGGCCAAACCACAAATGATGCCCATGAGCTAGATTTAGAGGAAATCTGGCTAATCTATGAGCTTCTACATTACTACTTCGACCCTCAAAAACAGAAGTAGATAAAAAAGAGGTAGACCTTGCTTTAACCTCACTGATAATTGCCCCATGTTTCCCATGATTCCCTTGATTTATGTCTCTGACAAACTGATTGAGGAGCAAATCTTCCGCAACGCATAGCGCCTCCCTGCATGCAATCGACTCCATTATAACTGGGTCGTCCCTGCCTTGTATGACAAGAGCTGAACTGCCCAAATAGTTGCCATCATGGTCTTTGCACACGACGGCTGCTACCCCCCTTCTACCTATTCTGACTGCTGCATCTACATGTCTTTTTGCATGCCCAGCAGGAGGTGCATGCGGCCGCATAACTCGAGACCGAGCCACCATAGTGATCGAATCAACAACTGGTTTTGTATCCTTAATCATTTCTAGCTCCCTGATGTATCTTGAGGAAAAGGAATGCACCGAATGTGGACACTGTAAAACTCCTTCATGAATAGCCTTTCTTCTTGCTGACCAAACATCCCACAAGGTTACTGCTAGCTTCACAAAAGACACATGTGGTAAGCACTCCATCTGAGCAAACCGCCCCCTGCTATTCCCACTGTTTCTACGCCCTACTGGGCCAGAAATCTTTCAAGACGAGGAGGGATGCATTTTGCCTAGAAAATGGGCTATAAGTAATAAGAAATGGGCTATAGGTAATAATAAATGGGCTGTAAAATGAAAAAATACAGCAAACAGACAATCAAAATACTTTTTCTTTTGTATCTTGATAATTTAAATTTCATTGTTTTTGGGTGGGTAAAATTTCATTGAATTTAAATTAAGGTATATTTAGTTTTAAAATTATTTTGAATCTAGCTAAAAATTTCGGGATGTATGCTGTTTGGGACAGATTTGGAGCCTGACTTGTGGGTCTACTAGGTTGACGTGTACGAAAGGCTTTGTCAACTTAGTCCACAAACGATTCTAGTAGCAGTGACCGTTGGTTGTTAATCCAACGGCCATGCTGCTTCTTCAATATCTGATCTTCTTGCTCCAGCCGCCCAAACCAGTGCCGGTGGGACTGCTTGCTCCCGCCTCCCGTCGCCGGCTGTGCTGCCGCACGGGCTGCACCACCCCACCCTACTCCATTGTTGGCCAGGCCATTCCTCTACTCACCCACGCCTCATGTTATTTTCCGGCGACGGCAGCCGGACCAGTAAGCCCTTGTATTCCCCACCTCGTGGGCAACCATTGCCGAGTCTTCTCTGGCTTCATGTCGTTCCCTTCCTAGGCCTCGGCGCCGTCCACCGCCATGGTGCTCTTGGCACGGCCTGGTCAACATGGTCAACAAACGACATCCATCGGACGTGGACTGTACATGGAGAGACTGATAGCTGGGTCCACGGCAGCACACAAGGAAATGCCTCCTTATTACGCGCAAAATAATGATTCATCCACCTGACATCTGGGACCCACCAGAAGTGCCTCTATATTTCGCGAAAAAAACGTGCCCCCCCGCTTACAGGTTAGACCCACCAGCTATCTTCGCACGCAAGGAAGTGCCTCCTTATTACGCACAAAAAATGAATACTCCCCCTGCCAGCTGGAACCCAGCATAGTGGGAGGCTGACTTGTGGGTCTACCAAGTTGACGGGGATAGAGGGCTTTGTCAACTTAGTCAATATGAACGATTCTAGCTCCAGTTACCGTGAAATGTTCATCCATCGGCCGTAGTACTTCTTCAACCACTGGTCTTCTTTCTCCAGCCGCCCAACCAGCGCCGGTCGTGCCGCATGCTCCTGCCTCCCGTGGCCGGCTGTGATGCCGCGGAGGCCTCACCGCCCCCTACTACTCCCACCGCTGGCCAGGCCATCCCTCTACTCACCCACACCCCCTGTTATTCTGTGGCGACAACAGCCTCACACCGCAGCCGAATGAGTGAACCCTCGTACTCCTCTCCGCGTGTGTATCTAGTGCCGCGTCTTCCCGGCTCTGCGTTGTCCCCTTTAGGCCTCGCCGTTGTCCACCGCCCTGGTGCTCTTGGTGTGGCGTGGTCAACATGGTCAAGGAACGACTTCCATCGGACGTGGACTGTACATGGAGAGGCTGACAGCTGGGTCCACGGCCGCAGCAAGGAAGTGCCTCCTTATTACGCGGAAAATAATGATTCCTCCACCTGACAGCAGGGACCCACCGGATGGGCCACCATATTTGACGAAAAAAAGTTTCCTCCCTGACTGCTGGGACCTACCAGCTACATCTTCGCACGCAAGGAAGTGCCTCCATATTACGGGCAAAAAAAATGATTCGCCCCCTGACTGCTAGGACCCACCAGCTACATCTTCCCACGCAAGGAAGTGCGTCCGGGCAAAAAAAAAACAATTCGCCCCCTGACTGCTGGGATCCACCAGCTACATCTTCGCACGCAAGGAAATGCCTGATAGTCGGGACCCACCTGGTTGAAGCATACGTAGCGTTGTCATTCTGGTTGCGAACGTGTATGTACATACTGGTCGATGTAGAGGCGCGCACATGTCGTAGTAGAGGCGCGCACATAGCATGTACACGTACGTATAGCGGCCAGGGTGCAAAAAAGAAAATACGGCCACGTACGTAGATACCGGTGGGGTCTCAAACACCTACTCACGCATACGTACGACCAGAGCTCGTGTACATGGCTCGGTCGGAACGGAGAAACTGCGTCATCCTCGTGTTCATGGAAAGGCATCGGAATGCGTCGTGTTCTTGGGGAGGCAACGGAATGCGTCGTGTTCATCAGGAGGCAACGGAACGCGTGGGAGCCAACCGGCTTGGATGGAACAGGCAATGGAAACGAGGCCTGGTGTAGCGCAAAACGGAGGAAACGGCCTTGTGTTCGACCCGCCACGTTCGAAATGGGATCCTATTCATCAGGAGGGGTCTAGCGTAGCGCAAAATGGAGGAAACAGACTTGTGTTGGACCTCCTACAGTCAAAACGGGGTCCTGTTGATCGGGAGGGGTGTGGCGTACCACAAAACCGAGGAAACAGACTTGTGTTGGAGCGCTACGGTTGAAACGGGGGTCCTGTTCATCGGGAGGGGTGTGGCGTACCGCAAAACGGGACTCCACGGGATACTGTTCATCTCCACCGTCGACCTCCTCCAGCCTCCACGGGCTACTATTCATCCACCGTTGAGCTCCTCCAGCCTCCACCTGTGACTGCTCATCCACGGGCTCCTGTTCATCCAGCCTCCACCGTGTGCTACTCCACCGGACGCTGTTCAACCACCCCACTCCACGGGATCCTATTCAACCACCCCTTCACATGCTACTGTTCATCCACCCCTCCACCGTCTACTGTTCATCCAGCCCTGCACGGGGTCGTCCTGTTCATCCAGCCCTCCACGGGGTCCTGTTCTTCCAGCCCCAACTGACTCGATCAATCGGGGTCCTGTTCATCCAGAGGCAACACCTCGGGGTCCTGTTCATCCACCCCCACCGCTCACTGTTCATCCAAACCCCCACCCCCGCAACCCTCACTGTTCATCCAGAGGCAGCATCGATCGGCTTCAGTTAGCAGCAGTAGCGAAGGAATTGCTTGATCGGGTTCAGTTAACAGCTATCGATCGACCGCTCGGGTTCAGTAACGCGTAGCCTGCAGTGCAATTGCTCGGGTTCACTTAGGAGACGCCTCGCTCGGGTTCAGTTAGATCCCAGCGCCTCGCACCCACGCGCGTACGAGTACGAGAGAAACGCGCATCGCTCGGCCCCCGACCACCCATCGTAATCGGGAACTCCCCGAAATTTTCCTCGCCCTTGCTTCTACCATGATTTTTTCCATCATGGATGTCCCAAAGAATGTCATGCAGCTATGTCTCCGGCCCGCCCAGGACGAAAATCCCATTTTCTGTCATGATTTTTTGTCATAGAAGTAGGAGCCCACCACATCTATGATGATACCGGGTTTTGTCACAATTATCGTCATAGAAGTGTCATAAGTATGACAGAGAAAAATTTCGTTCGGCCCAAAATGTCATGGATGTGTCTTTTTTTTGTAGTGGCATGAAGGAGATAGGCAAGCTCAACATGTTGGATCATCCATGCCAATATAATTTATTTTGGATATAAGAAAACATAACCCATTATGTTGTCTTCCTTGTCCAACATCAACCTTTTAGCATGTCATATTTTAATGAGTGCTCACACTTATAAAAGATGTCCAAGATATTATATTTATATGTGAAAACCTCTCTTTCTTTATTACTTCCTATTAATTGCATGACCAAAACTATGTTTGTCAACTCTCAACAACTTTTATTCATCATTCTGTTTTTATGTGAAGTCATTACTCTAGATAAGATCAATATGATTTTTTATTTTATTTTTATCCTTTCTTTTTCTTTTATTCCCTCAAGATCATAGCAAGATAGCAAAGCCCTCACTCAAAACCAATCTTTATTATATATAGCTAACGAACTTGATTACATAGATAGGGATCAACACAAAACTCAAAGGTAGATCAAACTAAAACTTTATTCTACTAGATTGAGATATAACCAAAAGGATCGAACTAAGAAAAACGATAAAGATAGAAGTGTGATGGTGATACGATACTGGGGCACCTCCCCCAAGCTTGGCAGTTGCCAAGGGGAGTGCCCATGCCCATGTGTTTATGTCTCTTTCTTCGGAGGTGGTGATGATGGAGTTGTTGATTAAGGGGTGTCTCACATCGAGCGCAGGAGATCCTCCAACTTGCGGATAATGCCCTTGAGTGCGGTGATATGCTCTTGCAACAAAATATTTTCACGTGTAAGATACTTGTTTTGTATGCGAGCTAGCTCAATCATCTTGAAAGCTTCAGTCTCAGTTCGGGTGAGATGATTGTAGTAAGGTTGAGAGAAGCCTTCTTCTTCAACTGTTGGGATTTGCTCCTTTGCGACCTCCTTGATATTGTCACCTTCCTTGATTTCCCTGATTTCTTCTCACTTCGTCTCTATCTTCATTAGCCAAGCATCGTCGCCCACATTGTTGGAGGAGGGGGACGACATATTGCTCTAATCTGCGGCAGAAACAACTCAAAACAAAAATAGAGGATTTCGTCGTGGCACGGTGGTCAAAACCTTCGGGAGATTATATAATGATTTTTTACCGACCGAAAGAAGTATCATGCAAGAAAATGGAGTCCGGAGGGCACACGAGGTGTCCACGAGGCAGGGGGTGCTCCCAGGGGGGTAAAGCGCGCCCTCCACCCTCGTGGATGGCTCGTGTCCTTTTAGGACTGCTTCTTATTTTCCTATTTTCTTAAATATTCCAAAACGGAGAAAAACTTCTATTAGAACTGTTTTGGAGTCAGTTTACTTACCGTACCACATACCTATTCCTTTTCGGAGTCTAACATTCTGGAGAGTGTCCCTTATGTACTTCCCCACTGTTACGGTGTCAATAACATTGGTTTCAACATTTATGGGATTACCTGAGATATAATGTTTGATTCTTTGACCGTTCACCACCTTCGGATTTGTGCCTTCAAAGTTGTTGATTTTTATGGTACCAGAACGATAGACCTCCTCGATAACGTAAGGACCTTCCCATTTAGGGAGAAGTTTTCCTGCAAAAAAACTTAAACGAGAGTTGTATAGCAAAACATAATCGCCTACATTAAACTCACGCTTTTGTATCCTTTTGTCATGCCATCTTTTAACCTTTTCTTTAAACAATTTGGCATTCTGATAGGCCTGGGTTCTCCATTCATCAAGTGAGCTAATGTCAAATAGTCTCTTCTCACCGGCAAGTTTGAAATCATAATTGAGCTCTTTAATAGCCCAATATGCCTTATGTTCTAGTTCGAGTGGTAAGTCACATGCTTTTCCATAAACCATTTTATATGGAGACATACCCATAGGATTTCTATATGCAGTTCTATAGGCCCATAATGCATCATCAAGTTTCTTGGACCAATTCTTTCTAGATCTATTAACAGTCTTCTACAAAATTAATTTAATCTCTCTATTACTCAATTCTACCTGACCAATAGATTGTGGATGGTATGGAGATGCAATTCTATGATTAACATCATACTTAGCAAGCATTTTACGAAAAGCACCATGAATAAAATGTGAACCACCACCAGTCATTAAGTATCTAGGGACTCCAAATCTCAGAAAAATAACTTCTTTAAGCATCTTAATAGAAGTGTTATGATCAGCACTACTTGTTGGAATAGCTTCTACCCACTTAGTAACGTAATCAACAACAACTAAAATATGTGTATACCCATTAGAGGAAGGAAATGGTCCCATATAATCAAAGCCCCAAACATCAAATGGTTCAATAACAAGTGAATAGTTCATAGGCATTTCTTGACGTCTACTAATATTACCAATTCTTTGACACTCATCACATGAGAAGACAAACTTATGGGCATCTTTGAAGAGAGTAGGCCAATAAAAACTGGATTGCAATACCTTGTGTGCACTTCTATCTCCCACATGGTGTCCTCCATATGCCTCGGAGTGACACTTGCGTAGGATCTGTTCATGTTCATGCTCAGTTACACAACGTCTAATAACACCATCTACTCCTTCTTTATAAAGGTGTGGGTCATCCGAAAAGTAATGTCTTAAATCATAGAAAAACTTTTTCTTTTGCTGGTATGTGAAACTAGGTGATATAAATTTAGCAACAATGTAATTAGCATAATAAGCATACCATGGAGCAGAACGAGAAGCATTTACGATAGCCAATTGTTCATCAGGAAAGCTATCATCAATAGGTACTGGGTCATCAAGAACATTTTCTAACCTAGACAAGTTGTCTGGAACGGGATTCTCAGCTCCCTTTCCATCAATAATAAGCAAATCAAATTCTTGTAGCAAGAGAACCCATCTAATAAGTGTAGGTTTAGCATCTTTTTTTCCATAAGGTATTTAATATCAGCATGATCAGTGTGAAAAGTTACTTTGGAATCAACAATATAAGGTTTGAACTTATCACAAGCAAATACAACTACTAAAAATTCTTTTTCAGTGGTAGCATAATTTCTCTGGGCACTATCTAGAGTTTTACTAGCATATTGGATAACATTTAATTTCTTATTAACTCTTTGTCCTATAACAGCACCTACAGCATAATCACTAGCATCACACATAATTTCAAAGGGTAAATTCCAATCAGGTGGCTGGACAATAGGTGCCGAAATCAATGCTTTCTTAAGTATTTCAAATTCTTCTACACAATCATCATCGAAAACAAAAGGAACATCTTTTTGTAAGAGATTAGTTAGAGGCCTAGAAATTTTAGAGAAGTCTTTAATGAACCTCCTATAAAAACCGGCATGACCAAGGAAACTTCTTATACCTTTGATGTCCTTAGGACACATCATCTTTTCAATAGCATCAGCTTTAGCCTTATCAACTTCAATACCTCTTTCAGAAATTTTATGCCCCAAGACAATACCTTCATTAACCATAAAGTGGCACTTCTCCCAATTCAAGACAAGATTAGTTTCTTCACATCTCCACTGACTATCAGCAACAAGATAAATTATACATGCCTCCAGAAGCTTTAGTATTTCATTTATTACCACTTCTTTTGTCTTAGGGTTTAACCGTCATTGGTGATCAGCAACTGGTTTATCGTCTTCCTGCAATTTTATTTTGTGCTGGCATAGAGTGGGACTAATGCCCTTAAGATCATAAAGAGTATATCCAATAGCGGCACAGTGCTTCTTCAGTGTTTTCAATAATTTCTCTTCTTCCTGCTCTAAAAGGTTAGCACTAATAATAACAGGATATATCTTCTTTTCATCAAGATAAGCATATTTAAGAGTACCATGCAAAGGTTTAAGCTCAAACACGGGATCACCCTTGGGTGGAGGAGGATCCCCTAGGATTTCAACATGCAAGTTGTGTTTCAATATAGGTCCCTATTTAAAGAATACTTCATCTATTTCCCTTCTTTCATTCATAAACATATCATTTTCATGGTCTAGCAAATATTGTTCTAAAGGATCATTAGGAGGCACGACAATAGAAGCAAGACCAATAATTTCATCTTTAATAGGCAATTCTTTATCATGGGATTGTCTACAGAATTTAGCAAAATTAAAGTCATGAGACATATCTCCTAAACCAACAGTAATAATATCATTTTCGCAGTCTATCTAAGCATTAACAGTATTCAAGAAGGGTCTACCAAATATAATGGGACAAAAGTCATCTTGTGGGGAACCAAGAACAAGAAAATCAGTAGGATATTTAATTTTCCCACACAAGACTTCAACATCTCTAACAATCCCAACTGGTGAAATAGTATCTCTATTGGCAAGCTTAATAGTAACATCAATATCTTCTATTTCAGCAGGTGCAATATCATGCATAATTTCTTTGTATAAGGAATGAGGTATTGCACTCGCACTAGCACCCATATCACATAAGCCATGATAACAATGATCTCCTATTTTAACAGAAACAACAGGCATGCCAACAATAGGTCTATGTTTATTTTTATTACTAGGTCTAGCAATTCTAGCAGCTTCATCACATAAGTAAATAACATGCCCATCAATATTATCGACCAAGAGATCCTTTACCATAGCAATACTAGGTTAAACTTTAATTTGCTCAGGGGGTGTAGGTGTTCTAGCATTACTCTTACGAACCACAGTTGAAGCTTTAGCATGATCCTTTATTCTAACAAGGAAAGGTGGTTTCTCAATATAAGCGGTAGGAACAGTAGGATAAACATTATAAGTGATAGTCTTTTCTTCAACTTTAATAGGTTCTACTACTTTTACTTCAATGGGAGGTTGATATTTAAACCACTTCTCCTTAGGGAGATCAACATGAGTAGCAAATGATTCACAAAAAGAAGCTACTATCTCAGAGTCAAGTCCATATTTAGTGCTAAATTCACGAAAAGCATAGGTATCCATAAAAGATTTAACACAATCAAACTTAGGTGTTCTACCTGACTCTTTACCTTCGTCAAGTTCCCAATCTTCAGAGTTGCGTTTAATTATTTGCAATAAACCCCATCTGAATTCAATAGTCTTCATCATAAAAGAATCAGTACAAGAAGTATAGAGCATGGAGCGATTATTGAGAGAAAGCCGAGCATAAATTTTTTGAATAATAATTTCTCTTGAGAGCTCATGATTTGGGCATGAATATAACATTGACTTAAGTCTCTCCCCAAGCTTGAGCGACACTTTCTCCATCGCGAGGCCAAAAATTATATATATAATTACGATCACGATGAACCAGATGCATAAGATAAAACTTCTGATGAAATTCCAATTTCAATCGGTTGTAGTTCCATGATACAATATCATCACATAGCCTAAATCATGACAATGCCTTTCCCTTAAAAGATAAAGGGAATACCTTCTTATTGATAACATCCTCGGGCATACCTGCAAGCTTAAATAATCCACAAACTTCATGCACATAGATTAGGTGCATATCGGGATGTAACGTTCCATCTCCTATAAAAGTATTAGCTAGGAGTTTCTCTATCATACCCGACGGAATTTCAAAGTAAACATTTTAAGTAGGTTCAGTAGGTTGAGGAGCAACTCTTTGCTCATCTGGTCGGGGTGAATATACCCCGAACAAGCCCCTCAAAGGATTATTTTCCATAGTAACAAGTGATAGTAAATTTCAGCACACTATATAAATGTTTCCTTACCAAATTCCAACTACCAAAGGCGCTTCACTCCCCGGTAACAGCGCCAGAAAAGAGTCTTGATGACCCACAAGTATAGGGGATCTATCGTAGTCCTTTCGATAAGTAAGAGTGTCGAACCCAACGAGGAGCAGAAGGAAATGACAAGCGGTTTTCAGTAAGGTATTCTCTGCAAGCACTGAAATTATCGGTAACAGATAGTTTTGTGATAAGGTAATTCCTAACGGGTAACAAGTAACAAAAATAAACAAGGTGCAGCAAGGTGGCCCAATCCTTTTTGTAGCAAAGGACAAGCCTGGACAAACTCTTATATAAAGCAAAGCACTCCCGAGGACACATGGGAATTATCGTCAAGCTAGTTTTCATCATGCTCATATATGATTCGCGTTCGTTACTTTGATAATTTGATATGTTGCTGGACCGGTGCTTGGGTATTGCCCTTCCTTGGAGAAGCATCCTACTTATGATTAACCCCTCTCGCAAGCATCCGCAATTACAAAAGAAGAATTAAGGTAAACCTAACCATATCATGAAACATATGGATCCAAATCAGCCCCTTATGAAGCAACACATAAACTAGGGTTTAAGCTTATGTCACTCCAGCAACCCATCATCTACTTATTACTTCCCAATGCCTTCCCCTAGCCCCAAATAATGGTGAAATGTCATGTAGTCGATGTTCACATAACACCACTAGAGGAAAGACAACATACATCTCATCAAAATATCGAACGAATACCACATTCACATGACTACTTATTACAAGACTTCTCCCATGTCCTCAGGAACAAACGTAACTACTCACAAATCATATTCATGTTCATAATCAGAGGGGTATTAATATGCATAAAGGATCTGAACATATGATCTTCGACTGAATAAATCAACTACATGGAGTAATCAACACTACTAGCAACCCACAATTACCAATCTGAGGTTTTGAGACAAAGATCGGATACAAGAGATGAACTAGGGTTTGAGAGGAGATGGTGCTGGTAAAGATGTTGATGGAGTTTGACCCCGTCTTGATGAGAGAATCAATGGTGATGACGATGGCGACGATTTCCACCTCCCGGAGGAATGTTTCCCCGGCAGAACAGCTCCACCAGAGCCCTAGATTTGTTCCGCCAAGGTTCTGCCTCAAGACGGCAACGCTTCGTCCTGAAAGCTTCCTTATGATTTTTTCTAGGGCAAAAGACACCATATACCAGAAGATGGGCATCGGGGGGCTTCCAGGTGGCCCACGAGGCAGGGGGCGCGCCTAGGGGGGTAGGGCGCGCCCTCCACCCTCGTGGACAGTGGGTGCCCCCCTCTGGTGCTTTCTTCACCCAATATTTTTAATATATTCCAACTGACTTCCGTGGAGTTTCAGGACTTTTGGAGTTGTGCAAAATAGGTCTCTAATATTTGCTCCTTTTCCAGCCCAGAATCCTAGTTGCCGTCATTTTCTCTCTTCATGTTAACCTTGTAAAATAAGAGAGAAAAGACATAAGTATTGTGACATAATGTGTAGTAACAGCCCATATTGCAATAAATATTGATATAAAAGCATGATGCAAAATGGACGTATCACAACACTTACGTTGGGGATGGCTGACCGAAGCTACAAGAACTCCAACCCGGTGTCCGAACAATCGCAGAACCACAAACCGGGACAAATCCACACAAAACGGCCGGAACCGTAGAGCATGAATTAGGGGAACAAGAGGCTTCTTCTCGCGAATCCGAATGAACTCACAAGAGCAAATGTAGCAAGGATCTCTCGGATCTCTCTAGAAGTCTTGCTGCATAAGCTTGTAGTTGAATGGTTTGAGAAAAGGTTCCTAAGAGGATGGGGGAGATGTGGTTTTATAGCAGGGACAACCCCCTTAGCTAGGTGTGAAAATGGTTTCAAAAGTAAGCAGGTTTGCATGTCTTCCTTGGGTGAATAAGCTGTCAACTTTGGAAGTTGTTGGAGAGCTCCTCGGAAATTTGCGAATCCTTGACAGCGTGGACACCTTCCACGAGAATGACTAGAGCTTTTGACTCACAACTCCAAATGATGTGAGGTTTTCTGAATTGGAAATATAATTTGATGTATCTTCTGTTGATGTACCCCTATGGCCTTGTATCTCCACCACATGGGTGTGGCACAACAAAACATCAGAGGTAAAAATTGACAGCATCAGCTTCACTTGAAACTTGTTTTCTCCAAACCCGTTCCTCCAAACCTATTGCTTCAAGAGCTCATAGGTTGTTGGATTTCTTCCATGTGATACCTAAGTTCAACCAACAACAATGGGGATGAAAGCATAGTTGTGTGATACATCTCCAACGTATCTACTTTTCCAAACACTTTTGCCCTTGTTTTGGACTCTAACTTGCATGATTTGAATGCAACTAACCCAGACTGACGCTGTTTTCAGCAGAATTGCCATGGTGTTACTTTTGTGCACAAATTAAAGTTCTCGGAATGACCTGAAAATCCACAGAGGCACGTTTTGGAATTAATAAAAAATATTGGCGAAAGAATCAGCGTAAGGGGGGCCACACCCTGTCCACGAGGGCGCAGGGCGCGTCCACCCCCTGGGGCGCGCCCCCTGCCTCGTGTGCCCCTTGGAACTCCACCGACCTCAACTCCAACTCCATATATTCACGTTCGGGGAGAAAAAATCATAGAGAAGGATTCATCACATTTTACGATAAGGAGCCGCCGCCAAGGCCTAATCTTCCTCGGGAGGGCTGATCTAGAGTCTGTTCGGGGCTCCGGAGAGGGGAATCCGTCGCTATCGTCATCATCAACCATCCTCCATCACCAATTTCATGATGCTCACCGCTATGTGTGAGTAATCCCATCGTAGGCTTGCTAGACGGTGATGGGTTGAATGAGATTTACCATGTAATCGAGTTAGTTTTGTTAGGGTTTGATCCCTAGTATCCATTATGTTCTAAGATTGATGTTGCTATGACTTTGCCATAATTAATGCTTGTCACTAGGGCCTGAGTGCCATGATTTCAGATATGAAACTATTATTTTTTTCATGAATATATGTGAGTTCTTGATCCTATCTTGCAAGTCAATAGTCACCTACTATGTGTTATGATCCGGCAACCCCGAAGTGACAATAATCGGGACCACTCCCGGTGACCGTAGTTTGAGGAGTTCATGTATTCACTAAGTGTAATGCTTTGGTCTGGTACTCTATTTAAAGGAGGCCTTAATATTCCTTAGTTTCCAATAGGAACCCGCTGCCACGGGAGGGTAGGACAAAAGATGTCATCCAAGTTTTTTTCCATAAGCATGTATGACTATATTCGGAATATATGCCTACATTACATTGGTGAACCTGAGCTAGTTCTATGTCACCCTATGTTATAATTGTTGCATGATGAATTGCATCTGACATAATTATGCATCATTGATCCATTGCCAACGAGCTTTTCACATATTGATCTTTGCTTAGTTACTTCTCCTTTGCCACTGTTACGATTGCTACAAAACTGCTACTGTTACTTTTGCCACCGTTACCGTTACTTCCATACTACTTTGCTACTAAACACTTTGCTACAGATATTGAGTCTTTCAGGTGTGGTTAAATTGACAACTCAGCTGCTAATACTTGAGAATATTCTTTGGCTCCCCTTGTGTCGAATCTATAATTTGGGTTGAATACTCTACCCTCGAAAATTGTTGCGATCCCCTATACTTGTGTGTTATCAAGACCTTTTTCTGGCGCCGTTGCCGGGGAGTATAACTCTATTCTTTGAGACACTTGGGATTTATATCTGTTGATCACTATGAGGAACTTGAAAGATGAAAGAACCAAGACTTTTCCCTCAACTACGAGGGGAGGTAAGGAACTGTCATCTAGCTCTGCACTTGATTCACCTTCTGTTATGAGTAAATTTGCGACACCTACATCTGCACCTGCTATTGATTCTGATATGTCGCATGTTATTGATGATGCCACTTCTGCTATGCATGATGCTTATGATGAAACTACTTCTCTGCTTGATACTACTATACCATTAGGTGAATTTCTTGATGAACAACCTGCTAGGGATAGAGAGAATGAAATTATTGAAAATGATAATATTGATGAAAGTGATGATGAAGATTCTCCCCCTAGATATGAATTGTCTGTTGTGCCTTAGGGTTATGTTATGGATGAAGAAACTGCTAGAGACTTTCTTGCTTGCAATGATAGATATGATCTTAAGAAATTGTTAGCTAAGCTGGAAGAAAAGTCTTTGAATGCTAGAATGCAATATGACCCTGCTTTTGCTACTTCACCTATCTATTTTTACTGATAAGGATTATGATTTCTCTGTCGATCCTGAGTTAATTACTTTGGTTGAATCTGATCCTTTCTATGGCTATGAATCTGAAACTATTGTGGCACATCTTACTAAATTGAATGATATAACCATCCTATTTACTCATGAGGAAAAAATTCACTATTATTATATTGTTAAATTGTTTCCTTTCTCATTAAAGGGTGATGCTAAGATATGGTTTAATTCTCTTGCTCCTGGTTGTGTGCGTAGTCCCCAGGATATGATTTATTACTTCTCTACAAAATATTTTCCTGCTCATAAGAAACAAGCTGCCTTAGGGGAAATATTTAATTTTGTGCAAATTGAAGAAGATAGTCTCCCACAAGCTTGGGGGAGGCTTCTCCGATTACTTAATGCTTTGCCTAATCATCCTCTGAAGAAAAATGAAATACTTGATATCTTTTATAATGGACTAACCGACGCTTCCAGGGACCACCTAGATAGTTGTGCTGGTTGTGTTTTCAGGAAAAGAACTATTGAGCAATCTGAATTGCTATTGAATAATATGTTGAGTAATGATAATGATTGGACATTTCCTGAATGAAATCCTAAGCCAACTCCGAAGAAAAGGGGTATTCTATTTCTCAGTCCTAAAGATATGCA
This sequence comes from Triticum dicoccoides, assembly GCF_002162155.2. Taxonomy (NCBI): domain Eukaryota; kingdom Viridiplantae; phylum Streptophyta; class Magnoliopsida; order Poales; family Poaceae; genus Triticum; species Triticum dicoccoides. The sequence continues at coordinate 424,000,147 of NC_041381.1, forward strand.
AGAGGCAAAGAAATCTATGAAAGAAAAAGGTATTAAAGCTGAAGATGTTAAGAATTTACCACCTATTGAAGAAATACATGGTCTTGATAACCCGACACAGGTAGTAAACATAAATTCTCTCTATAGATTTGATGAAGGTGATATTCCTCGTAATAAGTCTTCTAGCCAATGCTTGGATGGGTTTAATAATTTTATTGTTAAACAAGAAAACTTTAATGCTTATGTTGGTAGACAATTGAGACACAATGCTTATATGGTTGAACACTTGAGTGATCATATGTCTAGAGTTAAAGGTGACCTTAAGCTTATTAGTAAACATGCATCCATGGTTACCACTTAAGTAGAACAAGTACTTAAGGCACAAGATGATTTGCTCAGTGTGTTAAATAATAAGAACAATGATAATGCTATTAGAGTTATGACTAGAGGTGGTAGAATGACTCAGGAACCTTTGTATCCCGAGGGCCATCCTAAGAGAGTTGAGCAAGGTTCTCAGAGAACTAATGTTGATGCACCTAGTCCTTTTAAGAAAAAGAAAAACAAAAATGATAGGACTTTGCATGCTTCTAGTGAACCTGTTGTCGACACACTTAAGAATCCCAATGATATTTCTATTTCTGATGCTGAAACACAATCTGGTAATGAACATGAACCCAATGATAATGTTAATGATGATGTTCATGTTGATGCTCAACCTAGTAATAATGATGTAGAAATTGAACCTGCTATTAATCTTGATAACCACAATCAATGAATCAATGTTATGATAAGAGAGACTTTGTTGCTAGGAAGCATGGTAAAGAAAGAGAACCAAGGGTTTAGAAACCCATGCCTTTTCCTCCTAAGCCATCCAATAAAAAGGATGAGGAGGATTTTGAGCGCTTTGCTGAAATGATTAGACCTATCTTCTTGCGTATGCGTTTGACTGATATGCTTAAAATGAATCCTTATGCTAAGTATATGAAGGATATTGTTACAAATAAAAGAGAGATACCGGAAGCCGAAATTTCCACCATGCTTGCTAATTATACCTTTAAGGGTGGAATACAAAGAAACTTGGAGATCCAGGAGTACCAACTATACCATGCTCCATTGAAAGAAACTATGTTAAAACTGCCTATGTGATCTTGGAGCCGGTGTTAGTGTTATGCCTCTCTCTTTATATCATAGACTGGATTTGAATAAGTTGACACCTACTAAAATCTCTTTGCAAATGGAAGATAAATCAACCGCTATACCCATTGGTATTTGTGAGGATGTGCCTGTTATGGTTGCAAACGTTACTATCTTAACGGACTTTGTTATTCTTGATATTCCCGAGGACGACAGTCTGTCGATCATCCTTGGTAGACCTTTTCTAAATAATGCGGGGGCTGTTATTGATTGCAACAAAGGCAATGTCACTTTTCATGTTAATGGTAATGAGCATACGGTACACTTTCCGAAGAAACAACCTCAAGTTCATAGTATCAATTCTATTGGAAAAATTTCAACGATTACTATTGGAGGTTTTGAATTCCCTCTTCCTACTGTTAAGAAGAAATATGATATTCTTATTGTTGGGGACATGCATATCCCCGTTGAGGTAACCTAGTGTTATTCGAGAATTCTCCGGTTTCATGTTATTCGAAAGCAGTTTGTTAACAAGACTTGATCAACCTTGTTAGTGGATTCCTTTTAATGAGCATGAGATGGATGAAGTTAGAAAGCACAACTCTCCGTACCCTCCTTCTACTTTCTGTTATTTAGATTAAATAAAGCAAAAATATTATATTCTATCTATTTTCTAAATTATCCATGCAATAAAAAAATACCCTGAAAATAAAAGTTCCCCAAATGCTCTGAAAATGGAATATGATTTTTTGTAGAATATTTAAGAATTTCTGGCACATAGAACACACCAGGGGGACCCACCATTTGGCCACGAGGGCACAGGGCACGACCACCCCCCTAGGGCGCGCCTCCTGCCTCGTGGGCCCCATGTGCCCCCTCTACTTATTTCAGCACCCACACACTTCGTCTTCCTCCAGAAAAAATCATCCCGTAGCTCAAACCCGTGTTCTAGCTTGTTTTGTTGCCATTATCGATCTCCTTGCTCAAAGCTCCATTCACAAAACTGCTTTGGGGGATTGTTCTTCGGTATGTGACTCCTCCAATGGTCCAATTAGTTTTTGTTCTAATGCTTTATTTATTGCAAATTTTTGCTGCTGAGGTGACCCCATTCTTGAGCTTGCATGTCAAATTTATATGGTCCAAAGTAGTTTTAATGCATGATATAGCCTCTAGTCACTTGTGGGAGTAGTTGCTATCAATCTTGTTGAGTTTGGTTCATTTCTATTTTGAGTCACTAAAAATTTCAGAAATTTTTCAGAGGAAGAAAAATGTTTAGGAAAATGCACCAAGGTGGTTCTTCGAGGAAGCAAGAACCAAGGCTCATGATACGTGAGCTAGACCTTGAACCACCAAGGGAAGCTCAAGTGCGGCCCTGTTAATGGTTGTCAGAAGAATTTATGGTCCAAGCAGGCTTCAAGGATGAATTTGATGCGTATGTACATAATGCTGACCTTGGGGACTTCGTATCAGATAAGTGTCGTCAATACTATTACCTCACTGATTCCTTTGTGAGGAGGTTTAAATTTTCATCCACACGCAACACTCACACTGTTTTATTTGACCTCTATGATAAATCATATACCATGGACCTTGAAGATTTTAACACGTAAAATCCCACAGTGGGGCAACGTTAGTGAACCTCGCAAATCTGAATATAAAGATTTTCTTGCTAGTATCACTGTGGGAGAAACTAGAGAGATCACACAAGCTACCATAGGGAGCATTCATTTTCCTTCTATACATTACTTTGCTCTCTTTATAGGTAGATGCATTAACGGTAAAGATGAGCTTTCTCACATGTGCGTCCCAGATCTTAGTGTCCTCAAGAGTGCGGTATTAGGTGATAAACAATATAACTTGGGGGCCATTGTTGCACGGAGGTTACATCTTAATGGTAAAAGTGGGGATTTGTTTGGTGGAATTTATGCAACTTGTGTAGCTAATTATCTTGGTGTGCCATAAATTGAAATGATATTGAGTTGCCACCTTCTCATCTAGATTATAATGCTATGGTTCTCCATCAGTTTCTTTAGAGGAATGAATAGTTCCTCCAGTACCGACTAATCTTTGATAGATGGTGTACTGTCCATATTACTCTCCCTGCTCCTACTTTCTTTAACTTTCAGGCAAACAGGAGATATTTTATAACCAGTGAGGAGGCAAATGAATACGGGAGGAGGACGGAGGCAGCTCACCTCCAAGCAGCAGCTCGTCAGGCAGTAGCTGCTGCATCTCAGTACAACCCCAACTACGACTTTGGATATCGGCCAGCCAGCCGTGGCCATAGACCAACTTAGGCCAAAAGCCTAAGCTTGGGGGAGTACGTATTTCTCACCAACATTACATTCATGTTCACACACTCATTCCAGATGTCGGTGCTCATACTTTTTCATTGTACTATCCATGCTAGTTTATTTTCTTTTCCTGCTTTCTTCTTGTGTGTTTGAAAAAACCTTAAGAAAAACCAAAAAAAAATAGTTGTAGCTTTTAGCTAGTTTACATGCCATGCTTGCAGTAGTAACTAGATGATTCCCCGCACATTGCTGCAGGATTTTTTGCTAAATTTCTAATGTTAAGAAAAAACATGTAAATAAAAGTTGCGACTTTCCTGTGCACCGAGACATTTCCCTTATTGTGGCAAAACAATATCTTTGAAAGAATGTGAATATAATCATTGCTTTCATCAAATGGTAACAATAGTGTTTATACAAAGAATTTGAAACAGAAGAAGCCTTTTAATGATAACACTTGCCTATTATATACATGAAAATAGTGCATCAAGTTATATACAGGAAAATAGTGCATCAGAATCATCATAGTTATAGTCACATGTAAAATGAATGCTCCCTTCGTTCCTAAATATAAGTCTTTTCTGATATTCCAATATGGACTACATATAGAGAAAAATGAGTGAATGTACACTCTAAACTACATACATCCATATGTAGTCCATATTAAAATCTCTAGAAAGACTTTATTTAGGAACAGAGGGAGTACTTTTTTATGTCGGATCCCTGTATGTGCAGTTATCTTGTTCCCTAAGCTGAATATCGTCAAAATGAAAGTAATTCCTTAAAACTATCTAGAACAAAATAACTATTTGAGAAAAAACAAATGTTGCCACATACACGAAAACTTGTAGGGAAAGGCCACCTTGTTTAACTGAACTTAAAATCTACTAATTCAGCAAAGCCGACAATCACTAACCTGCAAGTATGAAGAACAAACGAAGTACCATTTTTAATATGTGAACTAATGGATAACAATATAGCACAAATGAAAAGCGAGAGGAAGAAAAATTATTCCATCAGGAACTATGTATGTGTCTAGTGTAACTTCAAATATGTGATGACGAATGCGTTCCTGAAAAAGAAGATGATCATGGAGTCAGCATCAGAATTACTAAAGAAAAGGTAAAAGAAGTCATCCACAAATGAGACTGAAGCCATGATGATTGGCTCAACACCAGCATATCTCAGTTACCATGCAGTAGGGTGGGCTGGGGACATCAACATAAGGGAGGAGTGGCATAAGAAGTCCACTGGACTATCGCTGTCCACACTCGTAAGCTTACGATTGATACAACGGAGCAGCATAGACGACTTCCTCCCTACTACAGAGTCAGCTCACCAAAAAATGCTACCATCACCATGCTAGAAGCTCGACGAAGAGGTCATTGAATGCTCACGTCACATACACCAAGTCAGAGACCTACATACAACCTAACAAAGATTGGGTCTGGATCCAACACTCCTCTTGATGTCATTTATTTGGCCCCAGAAAGATGGAGCATGAATAAACTGTCCTAAATCACATTATCAATCAAGTAGTAAAAAGTAAACTCACTGATGCACCAACTGTACCTGTACCACATAAAAGATAGTATCCTGGAATTCTAATAGGAAGGTACGTGTACTACATAAAAGATAGTATACTGGAATTCTAATAGGAAGGTCTGTTTCAAATTGCGAAAGAACAAAAATAATTCAATTGGACCTGATTATTTGTAAGTTAAGAACGTAAACATTTGTAGCTAGTAAGACAACCCACCCTCACGCTCCACCTGAACCCCACAAAAATTAAAGAAATGCAAACTGATCTATGCATGTTTGGAACCAAAACACAAACAGATTGGCCTTGTTTAATTTGACCAGAAAACCAAACAGCACCGGCGTGCACACACACAAAACAGGGGATACTCTGAACACTCAACACGCATGTGCGTACCAGCGAGAGTAGGCAAATCAGCTCACCATGGCTCGGATATACTCCTCAAAGGACTCGCGGTAATCATCATATAGCTGCTATGAGTATTCATGCTGCGTGACAAAAGATACAAACAGGGGCGGGCGGAAACCCTAGATCAATTCATCACTGGATCAGGTCAAATCAGGCCAAGCCTAGGCATGGCAGGAGGGGGATGGGAAGGGAGGCAACTTACATGTAGAGCATCATGTAGTCCTTAGAGTTGAACTGCGGCTCCGGCTTGCCCTCAAGGATGTTGAGAATCTTGACACCCTTCTGCATGAAGCTCCACTCATCCCCTCCATATCGATTGTCTTGCAATCCTGCACCTGCCCTGCCATCGCCGCTGTAGCCGCCAGGCCTCGTTGGCTGCTGTTACAAACCCTAGAGAAGGATGGGTTCTGTACTTCTGTTGTGTCTGTCGCTGCGCCGAGTCAGTGTCGTTTGGAAAGAGATATATGAGGGATTGGAGACCGAGCGACCAGCTTATGAGGTGGGATTCCGTCGTGAAGATGTTTCAACTGGATGAAGGTTCACTTCCACTTCCGCTTCTGTAGGTAGAGAAGTAGGAGCTAATGTGAGGGGTGTGGTTCATAGGCTGGGATGATCAACTCTTGGCTGATCTGAGTCATACGTGGTGAATCAAACAGCTAAAAGAATTTATGATCATGTGGACGCATGAGAAGGCTGGAAAATCAGGTGGTGGGGGGCTTTTGTTTAAATATAGTAGATGTTAGATTAGTACTCCTCTAGTCTAGTCGTTGGAGAAGAAGAAAAGGCACATGTTTAGAAGATGGAGAGATTTACGGGAAATCAATCAGAGTGGGAGTTAATTATAGGAACATAATAAATGTGATGCCAAACTATTGAGATCCGAAGCTGGCGTGCAAAACGCAGCAACCACCGGCTTTATCTGCCTCGACCATGCGCATGCACCAGGAGACGTGCGGACGTACCGGAAAAACATTTGCGCGCCACGTCATGCTCTATCATGGTTGTTTTCTTTCTTTCTGAGAATGCTCTAATGTGTCCGTTGTTCTGTAGGCTAGTCAAACGCTCGTGGGTCCCCATGTAAGCCTGTAAGGAAACGCTGATGTGGCAATGGTGCTGAGGTGGATAGGCTGCATGTCAAGAGAAATAGTTTAGTGGGGATGAACTATTTAGGTATTATGGATATTAAAAAAAAACCCAAAAAGATTTCTCATTCTTCTTTTGCTTGTTGGGAGCTTTCCCGTGTAAATAATTTTATTTCTTTTCTTTCCTTTGGGGTTCGAGAGGAGAAGACCACGATGAAAATGTTGAGTGGCCGTCATATGCACTATTGTTGATCTAACCAAGAGCCCATATTACCTTGTCTTCTCCTTTGAATTAAATGCTTGCAGATTCCAGCTTAGTCTAATGCACATGCACTATTATTATTATCCACACCATTCAGTCGTGCAAGTGAAAGGCAATAATGACGATATATGATGAAATGATTGAGATGAAAGAAGCTGGTATGAACTCGACCTATCTTGTTTTTGTAAATATGATTAGTTCATCGTTCCTGATTCAGCCTCTTATGGATCAAACATGTTTGCAATGAAAATTAGAGATTATAGTTGCTCATGTCATGCCTAATTAGCTAGGAGTTTATAATGGTTTACCTTGCATGCTAACATGCTATTAAAATGATTGTGATGTGGTATGATAGGGTGGTATCGTCCTTTGAATGATTCGAGTGACTTGACTTGGTACATGTTCACGCATGTAGTTGAAACAAAATCAACATAGCCTCCACGATATTTATGTTCATGGTGATTTATATCCTACTCATTCTTGCACTCATTGTTGGTTAATCTTAATGCATGTTCATGACTGTTGTTGCTCTCTAGTTGGTCGCTTCCCAATCACTTTCTAGCCTTCACTTATACTAAGAAGAAATACTACTTTTGCGTCCACTTCCATAAACCCCAAAGGTATTCCATATGAGTCCACCATACCTTCCTATATGCGGTATTTACCTACCATTCCAAGTAAATTTGTATGTGCCAAACTCTAAACCTTCAAATGAAATTCTGTTTTGTATGCTCGAATAGCTCATGTATCAACTGGGTTGTCTATATCTTCCATGCTAGGTGGGTTATTCTCACGATGAGTGGACTCCGCTCATCATTCACGAGAAAATGGCCAGTAACCGGGATGCCCAGTCCCATGCTTAAACCAAATCAAAATAATTGCAAACAGAACTCCCCCGGGATTGTTGTTAGTTGGACGGCACCCATTGTATCGGGCCAGCCATGGATTGATGCTCGTTGGTGGTGGGGGAGGATAAACTTTACCATTCTGTTTGGGAACCACCTATAATGTATGTAGCATGGAAGATATCGAGATCTCTTGGTTGTTATGTTGATAATGAAAGTATGCAACTCAAAATATTATTTATCTCTGTTTCAAAACTCGAGCCCTGGCACCTCTGCAAATCCCTGCTTCCCTCTTCGAAGGGCCTATCTATTTACTTTTATGTTGAGTCATCATCCTCTTATTAAAAAGCACCAGTTGGAGAGCACCACTATCATTTGCATGCATTGCTATTAATTTACGTTGAGTATGACTGTGACTGGATCTCTTTTGCCATGAATTACAATGTCTAGTCAGTCCTTGATCTTCAGGGGTGCTCTGCATTTATGTTTTGCGGTCTCAGAAAGGGCTAACAAGATATCATCTTGTTATATCATATTATGATTGTTTTGAGAAAGTGTTGTCATCCAAGATTTATTATTATTGCTCGCTAGTTGATTATGCCATTGATATGAGTAAACATGAGACCTAAGTTTTATTGTGAATATGGTTAGTTCATAATCTTTGCTGAAAACTTGAATGCTGGATTTACATATTTGCAACTAGAAGATCAAACAGAGTTTGTAAATTTTTTTTCTTTACCACTTTTAGTTTGTCAACTGAATTGCTTGAGGACAAGCAAAGGTTTAAGCTTGGGGGAGTTGATACGTCTCCAACGTATCTACTTTTCCAAACACTTTTGCCCTTGTTTTGGACTCTAACTTGCATGATTTGAATGGAACTAGCCCAGACTGACGCTGTTTTGAGCAGAATTGCCATGGTGCTATTTTGTGCAGAAATAGAAGTTCTCCAAAAGACTTAAAAAATCCACGGAGACACGTTTTTGAATTAATAAAAAATATTGGCGAAAGAACCAGCGTAAGGGGGCCCACACCCTGTCCACGAGGGTGCAGGGCGTGCCCACCCCCCTGGGGCGCGCCCCCTGCCTCATGGCCCCCCTGGAACTCGACCGACCTCAACTGCAACTCCATATATTGACATTCGGGGAGAAAAAAAATCAAAGAGAAGGATTCATCGCGTTTTATGATACGGAGCTACCGCCAAGCCCTAATATTCCTTAGGAGAGCTGATCTGGAGTCCGTTCGGGGCTTCGGAGAGGGGAATCCGTCGCCATCGTCATCATCAACCATCCACCATCACCAATTTCATGATGCTCACCGCCGTGCGTGAGTAATCCCATCGTACGTGAGGGAGTCCTAGATTAGGGGGTGTCCAGATGGCTGGACTACCACCTTTGGCCGGACTCCCGGACTATGAAGATATAAGATTGAAGACTCTGTCCCGTGTCCGGATGGGACTTTCCTTGGCGTGGAAGGCAAGCTTGGAGATACGATATGAAGATCTCCTCCCATTGTAACCGACTCTGTGTAACCCTAGCCCTCTCCGGTGTCTATAAACCGGAGAGTTTTAGTCCGTAGGACGAACAACAATCATACCATAGGCTAGCTTCTAGGGTTTAGCCTCTCTGATCTCGTGGTAGATCTACTCTTGTACTACCCATATCATCAATATTAATCAAGCAGGAGTAGGGTTTTACCTCAGGGCCCGAACCTGGGTAAAAACATCGTGTCCCTTGTCTCCTGTTACCATCCGCCTAGACGCACAGTTCGAGACCACCTACCCGAGATCCGCCGGTTTTGACACCGACATTGGTGCTTTCATTAAGAGTTCCTCTGTGTCATCGCCTTTAGGCCCGATGGCTTCTTCGATCATCAACCACGACGCGGTCCAGGGTGAGACCTTTCTTCCCGGACAGATCTTCGTATTCGGCGGCTTCGCACTGCGGGCCAACTCGCTTGGCCATCTGGAGCAGATCGAAAGCTACGCCCCTGGCCATCAGGTCAGGTTTGGAAGCTTAAATTACACGGCCGACATCCGCGGGGACTTGATCTTCAATGGATTTGAGCCAGGGCCGAGCGTGCCGCACTGTCCCGATGGGCATGATCTGACACTGCCGCCGGACAGCGCCTAGAGTGCCGCTCAGGTGTCCGCTCCGATCATTAGCTCGGAGCCTACTGCGCTAGTCGGGGATGGACGGTTGGACGCCGCCCCGGGAGCCGCAATCTCTACGGTGATAGAGCCGAATACCAGCCTAGTCCTTTGCAAGGCCCGTGACTCCAAGGTGCTGGACTCCGTTCCGGACTCCGTATATTCCGCACCTCTTCCGATCGAACCCGATTGGGCTCCGGTCATGGAGTTCACCGCCGCGGACGTCTTTCAGCGCTCGCCCTTTGGCGATATCCTGGATTTACTAAAGTCTCTCTCCTTGTCATGAGAGCCCTAGCCGGATTACGGTCAGCTTGGTTGGGATACGGACGACGAAGAATTTCGAAGCCCACCCATGACCCACTACGTAGCCACTGTCGACGATTTAACCGACATGCTCGACTTCGACTCCGAAGACATCGACGGTATGGACGCCGATGAAGGAGACGACCAAGAACCAGCACCTATAGGGAACTGGAAAGCCACCTCGTCATATGACATATACATGGTGGACACCCCCAAAGCAAGGGACGGCGATGAAAAAACGGAGGACGACCCCTCCAAGAAGCAACCCAAGCGCCAACGTCAGCGGTGCCGCTCTAAATACTGCCAAAGTAAAAACGGCGAGTCCAGCACCGGAGATAACAACACGCCGGACAGTGCCAAAGACATCCCCCTCCAACAGGATTCAGTGCAGGAGGACGAAGGAGCCAGCCCTCATGAGAGAGCGGCCGACAGAGAGGTCGAGGACGACAATTATATGCCTCCCTCCAAAGACGAGGCAAGCCTCGATGACGACAAATTCGTCGTGCCAGAGGATCCCGTCGAACAAGAGCGTTTCAAACGCAGGCTTATGGCCACGGCAAGCAGCCTCAAGAAAAAACAACAGCAGCTTAGAGCTAACCAAGACTTGCTAGCTGACAAATGGACCGAAGTCCTGGCGGCCGAAGAGTATAAACTCGAACGCCCCTCCAAGAGCTACCCAAAGCACAGGCTGCTATCCCAACTTGAGGAGGAAGCAACTAAACCTACATCACCAGCGTACGATGCGCCCGATCGGCCACCCCGTGGCCGCGACAGAGAGGCCTTCTGGCCCTCGACCCAAGCCGCACCCCGGCACCGCTCAAAAAATACCAGAGTGCGGGGAGACGCAACAGACCTGCAACACATATTGGAGAACAAGGCAAGGCAAACAAGATCCATCTACGGATCGCGTGGGCGCCCCACTTCACGTGATGATAACCGTCACGCCGGATATGATAAATACGGCCAAGCCGAATACAACAGACCAAGCTCATCCGAGCTGCGTCGCGATATAGCCCAGTACAGGGGCGCCGCACACCCACTATTCTTCACAGACGAAGTAATGGATCATCAAATTCCCGAGGGTTTTAAACCCGTAAACATCGAATCATATGATGGCACAACAGATCCCGCGGTATGGATCGAGGATTATCTCCTTCATATTCACATGCCCGTGCTGATGATCTACACGCCATCAAATACCTCCCGCTCAAGCTTAAAGGACCAGCTCGGCATTGGGTTAACAGCCTGCCAGCAGAGTCAATTAGTTGTTGGGAGGACCTGGAATCTGCGTTCCTTGACAACTTCCAGGGCACTTATGTGCGACCACCAGACGCCGATGACCTAAGCCACATAATCCAGCAGCCAGAGGAATCGGCCAGACAATTCTGGACACGGTTCCTAACCAAGAAAAATCAAATAGTCGACTGTCTGGACGCCGAGGCCCTTGCAGCCTTCAGGCACAACATCCGAGATGAATGGCTTGCCCGGCACCTGGAACAGGAAAAGCCAAAATCTATGGCAGCCCTCACGACACTCATGACCCGCTTTGGTGCAGGAGAAGACAACTGGCTAGCTCGTAGCAATAACATAACCAAGAGCCCTAGCAATTCGGATACCAAGGACAACAATGGTAGGTCACATCGCAACAAGCACAAGCGCCGCATTAACGGCGACAATACTGAGGATACAACAGTCAATGCCGGATTCAGAGGCTCTAAACCCGGTCAGCGGAAGAAGCCATTCAAAAGAAACCCTCCGGGCCCATCCAGTTTAGACCGGATACTCGATCGCTCGTGCCAGATACACGGCACCCCTGAACAACCAGCCAACCACACCAACAGGGATTGTTGGGTGTTCAAGCAGGCAGGCAAGTTAAGTGCCGAAACCAGAGACAAGGGGCTGCATAGCAATGACGAGGAGGATCCCCGGCCGCCGAACAACAGAGGACAGAAGGGATTCCCCCCGCAAGTGTGGACGGTGAACATGATATACGCAACCCACATCCCCAAAAGGGAGCGGAAGCGTGCTCTTAAGGACGTCTATGCATTGAAGCCAGTCGCCCCAAAGTTCAACCCATGGTCCTCCTGCCCGATCACTTTTGATCGAAGGGACCACCCCACTAGCATCCGTCACAGCGGATTCGCCACATTGGTCCTAGACCCAATTATCGACGGATTTCACCTCACCAGAGTCCTAATTGATGGCAGCAGCAGCCTGAACCTGCTTTATCAGGATACAGTGCAAAAAATGGGTATCGATCCCTCAAGGATTAAACCCACAAAGACAACCTTTAAAGGCGTCATACTAGGTGTAGAAGCCAGCTGTACAGGCTCGGTTACACTCGAAGTGGTCTTCGGATCCCCGGATAATTTCCGAAGCGAAGAGTTAATCTTCGACATAGTCCCATTCCGTAGTGGCTATCACGCCCTGCTCGGACGAACCGCATTTGCAAAATTCAATGCGGTGCCGCACTACGCATATCTCAAGCTCAAGATGCCAGGCCCTCGCGGAGTCATCACGGTAAATGGAAACACCGAACGCTCTCTCTGAACGGAGGAGCACATGGCGGCCCTGGCGGCGGAAGTACAGAGTAGCCTCTCAAGAAAATTCTCCAATCTGGGTGTTAAACGTCCGGACAACGTCAAGCGAGCCCGAAGTAACCTACAACAAAGCCGGCTGGCACGTTCCGAGCAAGCATAGCAGTGCGGCCCCAACCCCAGCCCTCGCCAGATGGTGATATCGGTACCACGCGTACATAATTATGCTTTAGAAATACCATGGGCATAAGGGGAGGGGCACAACCACGGCACGCCCAGAATGCGACTCAACCGCACTTAGGGGCTCCCTATTCCGCCCTCTCTCTTTTTATACACTTTCAGGACCCAACTATTCGGAAGGCCTGTCCGGCAATACACTCGCCGAACACACAATGCAACAGCCAGGGAGAGAACAGGCCGCGTCAAATGTCCAGGTGGTCTCTATAACGAGCTTAATACCTGTTTTACTTAAAGTCCCGCAGCTTGCCCCTGGAGGGGGACATGTCAAATAGTCCCATCTCTTGCTTATCGCACTATTTGTATCGTTCTGCTTTCATAGCAGCCCTTTTTTAACAAACAATACATAGCTCTTATCTATTATTGCACTCATCTATTTTTTATACAAATATGCTCAGTCATGACATTATGCAACCGTACACTTTGGTATGGCCAATACACCAGGGGCTTAAGCACCCCATAACATGGTGTGAAAAGACCGAACACTCTCACGAGTGCGGCACCCCGAACTTATAGCACTATATGCATCGGCTCTGAATCATGTCTTTGGTCAATAGTTGGGTTTGCCCAGCTCCCGTGTTTTGGTACCTTACGTTCCGCAATGTTGGCTAAGGTAGCGTTGGGAGAACTACTACGATTGTGCCCCAGTTGAGCTGGGTTAACACCTCAGTAGAGAAAGCTAAAACTAACTGTCATGATAGTGCGAGAGACCGTTCGCTGTTTGCGAGGTTTTTCGAGTCCTTAAAGACTTATGCCGCTTAGAGCGAGGAGCCGGACTTATCCGGCCTAGGCGTGGATAGCGCCCCGAACTCGGTCTTCCGAATACTAGGGGCTTCACCGAAATTTAAAATTATAGAATTCTATGGCTAAGTGAGAGTGATAAAGCATTATAAGTCCGATGGCCTAGTTCGTTGTGCTGAGCGCCTCCCTAGATGGACCCAAGAATGGGAACAAGAGCGCTCAGGTTTATCCCGAACACCCCAGCACTCGTGGCATGGGGGTTGAAGCCGATGACTTGCATCTCTCAGATTTGATAAACGGCCGCACAGAAGGTAATATTTTAAATTAACAAAGCGTTGCTTAACGCATATGAACAAAGTTTTCAGCGTATAGGATAACAGATGCGAGTCTACTAAAAAATTACATCTTTGGAGCATTCGTCCGCTATAAGGCGGGCACCCTTCAGGACGCCCTTATAATACATCTCGGGCGTGCGATACTCCTTGCCCGGCGGTGGCGCATCCATCAAAAGCTTCTCGGCGTCCAGCTTGCCCCAGTGCACTTTAGCACGGGCAAGGGCCCGACGGGCACCTTCGATACAGACGGAGCGCTTGATGACCTCAATCCACGGACACGCGTCCACCAGCCGCCGCACCAGACCGAAGTAGCTCCCAGGCATGGCTTCTCTAGGCCACAACCGAACTATGAGGCCCTTCATGGCCTGTTCGGCCACCTTGTGGAGCTCGACCAGCTGCTTCAGCTGGTCGCTCAGGGGCACCGGATGTTCGGCCTCAGCATACTAAGACCAGAATACCTTTTCTGTCGAGCTCCCCTCCTCGGCTCGGTAGAATGCGGCAGCATCAGACACACTATGGGGCAGATCGGTGAACGCTCCTGGAGAGCTCCGGATTCGGGTAAGTAACAGATAATTTACTTTTATATTCTTGCTTTGCATAAATAATGCCTTACCTGCCGCTATCTTCTTCATCGCCTCGATCTCCTGGAGGGCCTTCTGGGCTTCGGCCTTAGCGGTATTGGCACTCTCAAGAGCCAAGGCGAGCTCGGACTCTCGAGTCTTCGAGTCACGCTCCAAACTCTCGTGTTTTTCCACGAGATCCTGGAGCTCTTGCCGCACCTCCGCCACCCGCGCCTCCTGCTTATCTCGCTCGGTGCGCTCCAAGGCTGCATTGTTTTCGGCCTTGGAGACCGCCTCCTTCAGGGTTGCCACCTCAGCCGTGGCCCCTGCAACATTTACGTTGGTCCTGTCATTATTTGCAACCAAGTATTTCTATATACATTTACATGCGGTATTACATATCCTCCTTGTCCTCAAGCTGCTTCTTGGCACGGCTGAGCTCGTTCTCGGACCGCTTGAGGTTCTCCTTCAATGCATTGACCTCCGCAGTCAGTGCGGCAGAGGTCAGCAATGCAACATGCATTCCCATATTGACATAATTTTGTTAGACTCATGCGTATATCTTTTTAGATCCTCAGCTCGGCTTTTCTTTCCGAACACGGAATTGAGCATCAGGGGCTACTGTCTATGCGGTGACATTTTTATATGTTTTTGAACACATACCTCAAAGCCTGTTAACAGACTTGTACAGGCTTCTGTCATCCTGCTCTTGGCGGACTGAACCTTCTGAATCACCGCACTCATAACAGTGCGGTGTTCCTCGTCGATGGAGGTGCTGTTAATCACCTCCAGCAAATTGTCCGGCGCCTCCGGATGGACGGAGGTCGCCGGCGTCATAGGCTTGCCCTTCTTATGAAGGCGCCGCCTGTCGGACTCCGGAACCGTTGATGGTTCCGGAGCAGTGTCCGGCCCGAGGCCGGACTTGGATCCCTCCGGGACTTTACCCCCTTTGGGCCTGGAGCCTGGGAGGTCGCCTTGCGGCGCCTCTAGGACCACCTCCTCCTGGTTTAGTCCCTTTTGGGACTCCACCTTGGCGTCGTCTGTAGGGAGAGGGGAGGAGGCCGTCGGAAGTGAAGCACTATTCACATCCGACGAATCCAAGGAGTCGCTCGTCGAATCGTCGAGCTGAGCTCTGGGCGGACTGCATAATTAAATTCGGCGTCAGAAGCTACCGAATAATAGAGGAGCGCCATGAGTCATTCGGGTAACCAGACACTTACGATTTGCCAGGGGCTTGACCCTGGATGGCCATTCCTCCCCGCCGTCTTCGACATCAGAGCCGTAGTCCGGCAGAAGGGTCTTCCCCTTCTTGGACCCTCCGACCTCCCCAGTTGGGGCGGCCTTTCTTTTCTTTCCTCCCCCCGTTGGAGGGGGAGAGGCTTCTTCTTCTTTCTCCTCCTCGTCTTCAGAGGCGGAGGGTGCTTCGGGGTTCTCGGGCGATGAACCCGACACCACCAGGCGCCGGGAGCTCTTTCGAGTCTCCGTGGCCTTCTTCTTGGCCTTCTTCTCCGGCACCACGTGAGGTGCCGGAACCAGCAACCCTGTCAATTGGGCGTCCGCTGGGTCTTCTGGTAAGGGATCCGGACAGTTCACCTGCCCGGATGTCTTCAGTCAGTCCTATCAAAGGAAAGGGAGGTTAGTTCCCACATAGAGCCAGACTATGAAAGACAAGAGTCCCGTGAAGGGCAGAGTAGCTTACCTCGCTGGCCTGACGCCGCGAGCTGAATCCGCGATCTTCGGTAGCGGATGCGGGTGCCTCAGCACCCTTAAACAACACCTTCCAGGCATCTTCGTACGTAGTGTCGAAAAGCTTGCTCAAGGTTTGGTGCTGTGCAGGATCAAACTCCCACAATTTGAAGGCCCGTTGTTGGCATGGTAGGACCCGGGGATGAGCATGACCTGGACTACGTTGACAAGATTGAGATTCTTGGTCACCAGCTTTTGGACGCAGGTTTGAAGTCCGGTCAGCTCTTCCGAATCCCCCCACGTTAGGCCTGTCTCTTTCCAGGAAGTGAGCCGTGTGGGGAAGCCAGATTGGAATTTGGGGGCCGCCGCCCATTTGGGATCGCGCGGCTCGGTGATGTAGAACCACCCCGACTGCCATCCCTTTATTGTCTCCATGAAGGAGCCCTCAAGCCACATGACGTTGGTCATCCGGCCCACCATGGCACCTCCGCACTCTGCTTGGCGCCCGCCCACTACCTTCGGCTTGACATTAAAAGTCTTCAGCCATAAGCCGAAGTGGGGCTGGATGCAGAGGAAGGCCTCGCATACGATGATGAACACCGAGATGTTGAGGATGAAGTTCGGGGCCAGATCGTGGAAGTCCAGGCCGTAGTAGAACATGAGCCCCCGGACGAAGGGGTGAAGAGGAAAACCCAGTCCGCGGAGGAAATGGGGAATAAAAACAACCCTCTCATGGGGCCTGGGGGTGGGGATGAGTTGCCCCACATCTGGAAGCCGGTGCGCGATGTTGCCAGACAGGTATCTGGCCTTCCTCAGCTTTTTGATTTGCCCCTCCGTGACGGAGGAGGCCATCCATCTACCTCCCGCTCCGGACATGATTGGAGAAGGTTGAGGTGGGAAGTGCGGGCTTGGGCGTTTGAGCTCGAGCGCGCAGGGACAAATAAGCAAAGGAGGAAGAAGGCATAAATGGAAAGGGTAGATTCTTATCCCCTTATATGGGCGGCCGAAACTACGAGCCCCCACCGGCCTAATAAAAATCGCTTATTTCCCAAGCGCCGCGGTTAATGGCGCGATTGGGTTACCCACGCCCGTATTGATGAGAATGCTGGAATAAGGGGACACGATCTCTGCTTTGACGAGACGTGCCAAGGAAACCGCCTCGCTAAACGCGCTGTGGTGGAACAGTAAGATGATTCGAATAAAGGCTTGGCCGTGGCGTGATGTCACGCTGCGGAATACGTCAGCAGATTAGATTTGTGCGGATATTATTCTCTCTACGGTGGTATGTGGAACTTATTTTTGCAGAGCCGGACACTATCCTTGTGTTCAACATCTTCTATGAAGTATTCGGAGGAGGAACCCGCCTTGCAATGCCGAAGACAATTTGCGCGCCGGACTCGTCGTCATTGAAGCCTGGTTCAGGGGCTACTGAGGGAGTCCTGGATTAGGGGGTGTCCGGATGGCCGGACTACCACCTTTGGCCGGACTCCCGGACTATGAAGATACAAGATTGAAGACTCTGTACCATGTCCGGATGGGACTTTCCTTGGCGTGGAAGGCAAGCTTGGCGATACGATATGAAGATGTCCTCCCATTGTAACCGCCTCTGTGTAACCCTAGCCCTCTCTGGTGTCTATATAAACCAGAGAGTTTTAGTCCGTCGGACGAACAACAATCATACCATAGGCTAGATTCTAGGGTTTAGCCTCTCTGATCTCGTGTTAGATCCACTCTTGTACTACCCATATCATCAATATTAATCAAGCAGGAGTAGGGTTTTACCTCCATCGAGAGGGCCCGAACCTGGGTAAAAACACTGTGTCCCTTGTCTCCTATTACCATCCGCCTAGATGCACAGTTCGGGACCCCCTACCCGAGATCCGCCGGTTTTGACACCGACAGTAGGCTTGCAGGATGGTGATGGGTTGGATGAGATTTACCATGTAATCAAGTTAGTTTTGTTAGGGTTTGATCCCTAGTATCCATTATGTTCTAAGATTGATGTTGCTATGACTTTGCCATGCTTAATGCTTATCACTAGGGCCCGAGTGCCATGATTTCAGATCTGAACCTATTATGTTTTCATGAATATATGTGAGTTCTTGATCCTATCTTGCAAGTCAATAGTCACCTTCTATGTGTTATGATCCGACAACCCCGAAGTGATAATAATCGGGACCACTCCCGGTGATGACCGTAGTTTGAGGAGTTCATGTATTCACTATGTGCTAATGCTTTGGTCTGGTACTCTATTAAAAGGAGGCCTAAATATCCCTGAGTTTCCAATAGGACCTCGTTGCCATGGGAGGGTAGGAAAAAATATGTCATGCAAGTTCTTTTCCATAAGCATGTATGACTATATTTGGAATACATGCCTACATTACATTGATGAACTGGAGCTAGTTCTGTGTCACCCTATGTTATCATTGTTGCATGATGAATTGCATCTGACATAATTATCCATCATTGATCCATTGCCTATGAGCTTTTCACATATTGATCTTTGCTTAGTTACTTCTCCTTTGCCACTGTTACGATTGCTACAAAACAGCTACTGTTACTTTTGCCACCGTTACCGTTACTTCCATACTACTTTGCTACTAAATACTTTGCTGCAGATATTAAGTCTTTCAGGTGTGGTTGAATTGACAACTCAGCTGCTAATACTTGAGAATATTCTTTGGCTCCCCTTGTGTCGAATCAATAAATTTGGGTTGAATACTCTACCATCGAAAACTGTTGCGATCCGGTATACTTGTGGGTTATCATTGTGTCATCAAGATTGCAAGGTAAACTTAAGTTAGAGCTCACCTGGTCATGTGTTTGCTTGATTCGTCTTGGTAATTCTTTCCAACTAAATTGTGCACTTTTCTGAAATGTCGTGTATGATGTACCCATGTGCTCATCATCCTCCCTCCTTCATGAAATGTCATCCTCGACTCTCTTTGATCTACAAAAGATAAGTGGAAGGAAGTAGATAATATCCATGCAAAGAAATAATGCAATCGTCATTTGTAACTTTCACCTTAGAATTGTGCTGCATCTGATCATGCATTTGTTTATCACAACTTGGAGTTTGTCCAGGGATGATTGGTGTTGTTTCAATGACTGAGATGTCCTGATCACCCCCCCTCTCTTGAAAAGGAGTCATCCTCGACTCTACCTGGTCATCACACCAAAGAAAGCAGGGCAATACCAAATCATAATGCAAATGTTTCATGATATAGAGATTTTTAGTTTTCAACTTTATTATCTTATGGATGATGCCAACATGATGTCTTTTTCGACTTAGGAGTTCCTTCTAGCAAACATTTCCATTGAGCACAAATTTATAACCAACCATGAGCATGCCCATATCATCCTCCCTCTCTTGGAGAAAAGTCATCCTAGATTTCATTCGCTCTACAAAATTATGGCCCGAGGATAATACAAAATAACTAGGGAAAGCAAAATTGGAATAATTATGTCTCGATCTTAAGTTTGCCAACTCCTTTGTTTTGTCTTCAAGGTTGAAAATTTTATATTGATGCATTGATGGCATGCTAAAGGATGTACCCAATAATTTTTCTCTTATTTCATTTCACCAATATTTTAAGAGTTCATATGTGCATACCTCGGGGTGCATCAAAATGGAAGATCCTTTTTTGACCTCATTGAGTACTTGAATGCCTTTCTGAAAATCAATCTTCACACATGTACCCTGTGTAGTGGTACTCCATGTCCTCCATATTAGTTCTTGGATCTCAATCTCCCATCATTGCACGAGAGCTGATACGTATGTATTGGTGCAATATTTGACCTCCTATATTTTGGAGATTGTTGGCAGAAACACGCATGGACTGATTTGTTTGCTAGTGCACACAGAGAGAAATAGTCCATGCAGTACCGAAGAGAATGTTGTCTCCGATGTCAAGTTCGAAGAACTTCACCGAAGAATATCTATGACGCAAATAAGAGTGAGCTATAGTCATTGAAGATTTGTAGGCGATAAGATTGATGAGAAGGAGTTAACCCCTCGAAAATTTATTGCTGAAGTGAATCAATTGGTTCGGAGTTTCTGTCCAAAGAAATTGACTGCAACGAATGAAAGTCGAAGAAGGGGTGAGGACGTAATATTATTTTTGTTGTTCTCCCTTTTGCTCATTTGAGTCATAGGACCTCCATACTATTAAGACGGGTATAGGTTCTCGATGCTTAGATCCCTGTGATGCTTATCCCAAACCTATGCGATACTGAGAGAAATATCTTTGAGTTTCTACTGATTACTTGCCAGCAATAGACGTTGTTTTTCGTGCTGCAGGAGATATCCTTCGAAATGAAGAGCTAGCATTACTTGCTCCACAAGTAATGTTACCGTTGTGCTCAAAATCCGACCGTTGGACTCGTGTCCTTCGGCCATTGGCTACTGCAGATGTCCAATTTGGTCGTTTCCCTTCAGGGAAGGCTGCAGCTATAAATAGCCACCCCGCTCCAACATTGTCTGTTGGCTACTCCACTTAAGATTTCTGAGAAGATTTACTGAGCATCCCCTCTCCGAGTGATTTGAGTTTAAGATCCACCAAGATAAAAATCAAGAGCCCAAAACTTAGACGGTGGTTTAGCATCACATTGGTTCTGAGTTAGAGTTCTTGTACCTATTACTCTTGAGAGTTGTGCACTCTCTAGACGAATATGTTTTGGCTCAAGTGATTGAAGAGTTGTTGTCTTCATCGAGCTAGATCTTCAACAACCAAGAGTCATTGTGGTTTGCGAATGTCGTATGAAGGTTTGGAGATTGCCGACAAGTATCTACCATGAGTGAAATCAACTGAAGTCTGATCAGCTTTGAGTTGAAGGAGAATAGGGCGAGGAGAGTTTATCTTCTGTATTAAATCACAACCCCTCCAACCAGACGTAGTCCTTTGGCAAAAGGGCGAACTGGTCTACCAAATCTATGTGTCACCATAGAGCACCACTGGTTAAATTTAATTTACTGCATTACTTTCAGCAGTTTACTTTCATGCTCTGTGTCGATAGTTTATCTGATCATTATATATCTGTTGCATATCTGTTAGTTATTATTCACCACTCACCATGTTGCATCCACATCTCTCTATGTAGTCCCTATAATTATTTTCATTATGTTTGCTCTGATCAACTCGGGTGTGTTCTTCACTGTATTATTTTCATTCACCTTGTCCGAGCTCATTCACGTGTTATCCTTCATTGTTCATACCCTGTTTTCATTCATGCTGCTGCGCCTGTTTGGATATTGCATTACAATCATCATAGTCAAACCAATGACAACCTATGCTCGAGTGTTTATTGCTGCATTCCTCGAAAGATATGTCCCTCTCTAGTGTGATTGGTTAAGTTATACTCTGCCGAAACTTATTTCCGCTGTTGTGTTCAGGATCAGTTTAAATCATTCGAAAGAATTTTTCAATCTCCCATTCACCCCCTCTGGTCGATATACTCTCGGTCCTAACAATTGGTATCAGAGCAGGTACTCCCTGTCTCTTTTTATTAAATGTCTAACATCCTCAGAGTTTTGAGTATGTTGTATGCAGGTAGATCCTTGCACTCTGAAAGATTTCCTATGTTTGATGGAAATGATTATGTCTACTAGAAAGAAAGAATGAGAATCAGACTTCAAGCCATCAACATAGATCTCTGGAAGATTGTAGAAAATGGATACACTATTTAGCAACATGATGCTCCAACCTCTGATGACAAAGCTATGTTGTGATTGAATGCACAAGCCAAAGATATTATCTGTCAAAGTATCTCGAAATTCATTTTCATTCGGTTCCGAATGCTTGATACAACAAAGCAACTCTGGGATGCCATCATGTATGTTCATGAAGAATTCATCTCCAGAACAGATCATCACACTCAGATGCTTCGTGCCATATTTCCTGGCTTTAGAAGTCTTTGTAAGGAAAGTGCCATGGAACTCATTGATTGGTTGACGAATATTGTTGAAAGACTTCATCAATGAGGCGTAACAGATATCACCGATAGAGATGTGGTCGACAAGCTACTGAGTGCTCTTGATGCAACCTTTGATCCAATTATTGTTGAGATCAAGCAAACACCAGACTATGAGGAACTTCACTATGTCGAGATCATGACACTGTTGTCTATTCACGAAGAAAAAATGGAACTAGAAAATAGAGATCAAGAATCTTCTTCGGAAAGTGAAGGGGAAATTCTCTCACACTATGACAGTTCACAAGAAGAAGATGTCGAAAATCAACACACTATCACAAGGGAACTAGAGATGCTGGCGGAAAGGTTAAGTGATCCTAGAAGATAAAATTTGTGTCTCACAAATGGTGTCGAAATTGACTTGCCTGAAGCTTCAAGAAAGTTAGCTCTAAAAGAAATGAAGTGTTGCAAGTGCAAACAATTCGGTCACCTTATAGTAGACTGTCCCAGCTGGGATGCAAAACCAAGCAACAGGTGGATGTATTTTCACAGAAATGGATTCACTCGAATGGATCGTCACACTAAGCTCTCCAACAAAAATGAATCTTCCTCATCCTCTTCGACAAGACCAGTCACTTACATGAAAGCCGGAGAAATCATGGAATCAAATATGAAGAGAATATCATAGCTGAATAGAGCATGCGCTGATATGAATTTTATTCGGAAGATGAGACATCCGAATCAGAATCTGAAGATGAAGAGCTTAACAGAAGGATTGGGAGAAACAATGCATTCGTTGCCTTTGAATCATCTGATAATCACTTGAATCAGACATTGATGATGATGCTTCGAGTGATGATGAACCTATCGCATTCCGCCTCATGGCAAAAACCTCGAAGGATCAGGTATCGGCAAAACATCGAATGTCCATGAATGAATATTCTCCTGAATACATTGCCTATGCTAAACTTGTCAAGATTGAAAAATCTCAACAAGATGAGTTTGAAAAGCTTGAGAAAAATCTTAGGAAAATAGAAGGATTACTGGTCGAAGAGACGGAGAAGAATCAAGAGTTGATCGAAAAGATGACACTTTTTCTTCAACTATGGATGCTCTTTCCAACTGATATGATTCCCTTACAATCGACTATGAGAGTTTATCAAATGGACTCCTTAACAGGAATCAAGAACTCGAGTCACCGAAGGAGTCTCACAATGAGCTTGCGATGGAAAAAGCTCCTCTCTTCACCGAGCAATCTAATCAACTCCCTGATGATTTTATACCTTAGTGCTTAAAATGCCTAGAACTTAGCAATGCTGATTCGAATGCTGAAACCTGTAATGTTGTCATTGAGAACACCACAAAAGCTACAAATGATATGTCTAACCTTCCTTCCAAGGAAATTGTTATTGTTTCTGATGAAAATTGCAGATTAAAGAACTTGTTTGAGACAAGAATGCTAAAGAGCCTCAAAGGGCATCAAACTCTTTGTGATGTGCCCAAGAAGTCCATACTGCACAAAAATCCCCGAAAGGAAGGTTTGGGTTTCGAAAGGGAACTCAATGACGATGGAACCTACTGGACTCCCAAGAAATGTCCTCAAACGAGTTGGATTCCTGCTAAAAGTAAAACTCTTGAACCTGTTTTTTTTTCCGAATATGACTTACCCATTTCTGTTGTTGCTGATGAGTGTGATGACTTAAACTACAAATTCTTCAAGCAATAGAATGGTAAGGTTTTCGCTTGATATGTTGGAACTCAGTGCATGCCTGGCTCACCCAAGAAGCAAATCTGGGTGAAGAAGAGCCTTATTGAAAATTTATTTGTCACTGCTAACCTAAACATGCAGAGTGTTTCTCCTCGAGGAAATGATTATCACTCGCAGAATGACACTACAACATCCTCGAATGGGTTTCAGTCAAATCTTCGATAGAAGGAGTACATGCGTACCTCCTCAAATCATTATGCTCATGTGTCAGGAAAGAACTTCAATGCATATTTCATATGATTACTCTCGAAGTGCACAAGTGAACTATAGATCTCACCAAAGGAATGTCCCTGCTTAGACGAAACAAGTGAGGTGCTTACTACCCGCACAAGTGTGGGTTGTGAAAAAGAACTAATCCTTCTTGCAGGAACTCTCTCAAGGATATCCCTCACTTATTCTAAGCCCCGAGATCTGAATTGTTGGTGCTTGTCTTATTTGGGTTTACCTGCTCTAGCTCTTTGTGTTTATTTTCCTTCATTCTTGTGCTTGCGTTACGTCCGATGAACAACTCACTCATAGCTCCATGCTTTGTGGTTTTTCCTTCGTTTGTCTGAGTGATTTGTTTCGGACCCTGTTATCCCTCTATTCTTACTCATCCAATCTATGCTGACCGTCATAAGCATGCAATTTGATCTGAAGAGAATTTCTATCTGACGTCCTTGGTTGCAAAAGAAACTGACTTTGAACTTTAATCTGTTTTGGCATTTGCCTGATGGCTTGTGTCCGCATCAGTTTTTCCTCGAAGAGGAAGGGATGATGCAGCACAACTACGGTAGGTATTTCCCTCAGCTATGAAACCAAGGTTATTGAACCAGTAAAAATTCAGAGCAAAAGCATGTTTCCATGATTGATGAAAATTATTTTACTGGGCGCAAAAGTTTCTATTTTTCAACAAGATCAAATCAACTATCACCCAGCATGATCCCAAAGGTTTAGCTTGGCACAAAAACTAACTAAAACATAAAAACACGTCTAATCAGAGGCATAATTGTGCAAACACTCAATAACAGAAAGAAAAAAGTAAAAATAAATTTTATTCATTGGGTTGCCTCCCAACAAGCGCTATAGTTTTATGCCCCTAGCTAGGCATAATGCAAAGTTTCAAGTATTGTCATCTTTAGTTTTTGCTACTTTGGTAAAGGCTTTCTCGAAGCCGGGAGGCTCTTTGTGCTTCCCCAAATTCTCAGGAAAAGAAACCATCTTGAGATCTAAATTATCCACCCATTTAATGCAGAGAGTAATCAAAGTATTCATACAATTGAGATTTCCAGTAATATGTTTGAGAGGTTCATTATATTTTTGCAACTCGGCCATATGTTTTTGCAATTCACTCAACTTGTCTAAAATTTGAACTCCTTCTTGAGTAAAAGAAATCTCCTTTTTGGTTGGTGGAATTCCCAAATTCCTTCTAGGATCTCATAAGCGGTGTTAGCATCAAGCTCAATAAAGTTCCCTTTTGCGGCAAAATCCAAGAGTTGTCTATGATGCAAAAAAATCCTATATAAAAATTTCAAAGAAAAATCTTTACATCCCCTGTGGTGTTGCTAATGCGATAGGATTCCATTGGCCTATACCAGGCATCTTTCAAATTTTCTCCTTGTCTCTACTTGAAGTATAAAGCTTCAAAATCTGGAAATAAAGGAGGAGCAGTCATGCTGGACATAGTGACAAAGCAAGTAAGCAAAATCACACACATAAATAGATTTGGTGAGAAAACGGCGAACGAAAAAGAGGGCGAATAAAACGGCAATTTTTTTGTGAAGTGGGGGAGATGAAAATGAGAGGCAAATAGCAAATAATGTAAATTGCAAGGGGATGACATTTGTGATTAGGAACCTCGTATATGTTGATGATGTCTCCCGACAATAGCGCAAGAAATTGGCAAGTTGATGGGAGACTACCTTGACTTGATCCTCCCTGGCAACGGCGCCAGAAATCCTTTCTTGATGGCTCGTGTCCGCGTTAGTTTCACCGAAGAGGAAGGGATGATGCAGCACAGCTACGGTAGGTATTTTCCTTAGTTATGAAACCAAGGTTATCGTACCAGTAGGAGAACCAAGCAACACTATGTAAACGGTACCTGCACACAAAGAACAAATACTTGCAACCTGACGCGTAAGAGGGGTTGTCAATCCCTCTCGGGTAACAGATTGGTAAAGAGATAGATTAGCAGATGCAAATAAAATAACAGCAAATAAAATTCAGTGAGGTGTTTTTGGGTTTTTGGTAATATAGATCTGAAAATAAAAGATGCAAATAAATAAAAAGGCAAATAGCAATATAGATCTGAAAATATATGATGAGAAAATAAACTCGGGGGGCGTAGATCTCACTAGTGGCTTCTCTCGAGAAAATAGCATACGGTGGGTAAACAAATTATTGTTGGGCAATTGATAGAACCTCAAATAATTATGACGATAACCAGCCAATGACGATAACCAGAACGACGACATGATATAGACGAGATCTACTCATCTAGGAATATCCCCCATCTTGTTATCCTTAATAGGAACGATACATACGAGTATTTCTGCCCCTTCTGTCACTGGGAAAGAACATTGTACAATCGAACCCATGACAAAGCACCTCTTCCCACGGCAAGAAAAATCGATCTAGTCGGCCTAACTAAACCAAAGATTCGAAGAAGAAATACAAGGCTATAAGTAATCATGCATATAAGAGATTAAAGAGACTCAAATAACTTTCATGGATAGATAGACCTTATCATAAACTCAAAGTTCATCGGATCCCAACAAACACAACGCAAAAACGAGTTACATCAAATAGATCTCCAAGAGACCATTGTATTGAGAATTGAAAAGAGAGAAGAAGCCATCTAGCTACTGCCTACGGACCCGTAGGCCTACAGTGAACTACTCACGCTTCATCGGAGAGGCACCAATGAGGATGATGAACCCCTCCGTGATGGTGTCTAGATTGGATCTCGTCATTCTAGAACTTGCGGCGGCTGGAATTGTGTTTCGCCGACTCCCCTAGGATTTCTGGACTTTGGGGTATCTATAGAGCAAAGAGGCGGCACGGGAGGCTACTGATGTGGGCACAACCCACCAAGGCGTTCCTGGGCCCCCAAGTGCGCCCAGGTGGGTTGTGCCCCCATCGGGGCACCCCTCCGGTACTTCTTTGGCCCAAGTTGTTCCTTCTGGTCCATCAAAATTCTTCAAAAAGTTTCGCTGCGTTTGGACTCCGTTTGGTACTGATATTCTGCGTAGTAAAAAACAAGGAAAAACAGCAACTGGCACTAGGCACTGTGTCAATAGTTTAGTTCCAAAAAATGATATAAAGTTGCTATAAAATGATTATAAACATCCAAGAATGATAATATAACAACATGGAACAATCAAAAATTATATATACGTTGCAGATGTATCAACATCCCCAAGCTTAATTCCTGCTCGTCCTTGAGTAGGTAAATGATAAAAAAATAGATTTTTTGATGTGGAATGCTGCCTATCATGTTCATCACATTCTTTTCTTTTGTAGCATGGACATATTGACTTTTATATGGTTCAAAGCAATAGTCTAGTTTGACATGAAGATTTAAATATTCAAGCATATCAACAAGCAACCATGTCTTTCAAAATATCAACGCTAAAGCAAGTTATCCCTAGCCCATCATGCTCAATCATTGATCCATTCATGAAACACACTCGCATATTAGATACATCCAATGCTCAAGTATGATCATAGTGCCCCTTAGTTGGTGCTTTATAAGAGAAGATGGAAACTCAAATAAATAAAAATTGCATAAAGTAAATAGAAAGGCCCTTCGCAGAGGGAAGTTGGGTTTTTAGAGGTGCCAGAGCTCAAAGCTTAAATTGAGAGATAAAAATTTTTAGAGGCATTTTTTCCTGTCAACGAAAACGACCGAGTAATTCCCAACACTTTCCATGCTAGATACATCATAGGTGGTTCCCAAACAAAAAATAAAGTTTATTCCTTTTTCCACCATTCTAAAACAATCCATGGCTAGCCGTATCCATGGGTGCCTTCCATACCAACACTTCCCAAGGAATTTATTATTTGACAACATAAAATAAATTTCTTTTTCAGTTCAGGATTGGGTATCCCTATTAGCGTCGTACTCTCGTGCAATGCAAAGTGAATAAACACTCATCTTGAGAATAACACATCGAGCATGGAAAATACTGGCCACCCCCCACTACAAAAAAAAGAGACATTCTTGTCATTTTGGGCCGAACGAATTATTTTTCTGTCATACTTATGACTCTTCTATGACGATAATTGTGACAAAACCCGGTATCATCATAGATGTGGTGGGATCCTACTTCTATGACAAAAAATCATGACAGAAAATGGGCTTTTCGTCCTGGATGGGCCGGAGACGCAGCTGCATGACATTCTATGGGCCGTCCATGACGAAAAATACCGTGGTAGAAGCGAGGGCGAGGAAAATTTCGGCGAGTTCCCGGTTACGGTGGGTGGTCGGGGGCCGAGCGATGCGTGTTTCTCTCGTACACGTACACGCGTGTGTGTGAGGCGTTGGGCTCTAACTGAACCCGAGCGAGGGGTCGCCTAACTGAACCCGAGTGATTGCACTACAGGCTACGCGTTACTGAACTCGAGGGATCGAGCGATTCCTTCGGTACTGCTGCTAACTGAAGCCGATCGATGCTGCCTCTTGATGAACAGTGAGTGTTGCG
>NC_041381.1:424028664-424035469 GCF_002162155.2 Triticum dicoccoides
GGTGGGAGTGGATGAACATGACCCATGGCATTGCCTCTGGATGAACAGGACCCCGATCGATTGAGCCGGTTGGGGCTGGATGAACAGGACCCCGTGGAGGGCTGGATGAACAGGACAACCCCATGGAGGGTTGTATGAACAGTAGACGATGGAGGGGTGGATGAACAGTAGCCCGTGGAGGGGTGGTTGAACAGGAGCCCGTGGAGAGGGGTGGTTGAACAGTAGCCAGTGGAGTAGCGCGTGGTGGAGGCTGGGTGAACAGGAGCCCGTGGATGAACAGTCGCATGTGGAGGCTGGAGGAGGTTGACGATGGATGAACAGTAGCCCGTGGAGGCTAGAGGACGTCGACGGTGGAGATGAACAGTATCCCGTGGAGTCCCGTTTTGTTGTACGCCACACCCCTCCCGATGAATAGGACCCCCATTTCGATCGTAGCGATCCAATACAAGTCCGTTTCGTCCATTTTGCGGTACGACACACCCCTCCCGATCAACAGGACCCCCGTTTCGAACGTAGGAGGTCCGTTTCCATCGCCTGTTCCATCCAAGCCCTCCTGATGAACACGATGACGCATTCCATTCCAACCCAGCCGGTTGGCTCCCCATGAACACGATGACGACGCTGTTTCTCTGTTCTGACCCAGCCATGTACACGAGCCCTGGCCGTACGTATAAATGCGCGAGTAGGCGTTCGAGACCCCGCCTGTGTGTACGTACATGGCCGTATTTTCTTTCTTGCACACTGGCCGCTGTACGTACGTGTACATGCTACGTGTGCACCTCTACTACGATACGGGCGCGCCTCTACATCGACTAGTATATATGTACGTACACGTTCACGACCAGAATAACAACATTACGTATGCTTCGACCAGGTGGGTCCCGACTGTCCGGCACTTCCTTGTGTGGGAAGATGTAGCTGGTGGGTCCCAGCAGTCAGGGGGGCGAATCGTTTGTTTTTGCCCGGATGCACTTCCTTGCGTGCAAAGATGTAGCTGGTGGGTCCCAACAGTCAGGGGGGAAACGTATTTTTCGCGAAATACAGTGGCCCATCCGGTGGGTCCCTGCTGTCAGGTGGAGGTATCATTATTTTCTGCGTAATAAGGAGGCACTTCCTTGTTGCAGCCGTGGACCCAGCTGTCAGCCTCTCCACGTACAGTCCACGTCCGATGGAAGTCGTTCCTTGACCATGTTGACCACGCCGTGCCGAGAGCACCACGGAGGTGGATGATGGCGAGGCCAAGGAAGGGGACAACGTGGAGCTGGGGAAGACACGGCAGTGGATGCCCACGCGGAGAGGAGTACGAGGGTTGACTGGTTCGGCTGTGGTGTGAGGCTGCCGTCGCCGTAGAATAACAGGGGGTGTGGGTGAGTGGAGGGATGGTCTGTCCAGTGTTGGGAGTAGTATGGGGGCGGTGAGGCCTCCACGGTAGCACAGCCGGCCACGGGAGGCAGGAGCAGGCGGCACGACCGGCGCTCCTTTGGGCGGCTGGAGCAAGAAGAACAGACGTTGAAGAAGCACTATGGCCGTTGGATGGACATCATACGGTAACTGGAGTATTGACTAAGTTGACAAAGCCCTCTGTCCCTGTCAACTTAGTAATCCCACAAGTCAGCCCAACAATATGGTGGGTCCCAGCTAGTAGGGGGGTATTCATTTTTTTGGGCGTAATAAGGAGGCACTTCCTTGCGTGCGAAGATATAGCTGGTGGGTCCGACCTGTCAGCAGGGGGAACGTTTTTTTTGCGAAATGCAGAGGCCCTTCCTGTGGGTCCTAGCTGTCAGGTGGATTAATCATTATTTTGCGCGTAATAAGGAGGCATTTCCTTGCGTGCGGCCGTGGACCCAGCTGTCAGCCTCTCCACGTACAGTCCACTTCTGATGGATGTCATTCATTGACCATGTTGACCAGGCCATGCCGAGAGCACCAGGGCGGTGGACGACGGCGAGGCCTAGGAAGGGAACGACATGGAGCCAGGGAATACTCGGCAGTTGTTTCCCACGCGGAGGAGTATGAGGGTTTACTGGTTCGTCTGCCGTCCCTGGAGAATAACACCAGGTGTGGGTGAGTAGAGGGATGGCTAGGCTAGCGATGGGAGTACGGTGGGGCCGTGAGGCCTGCGAGATAGCATAGCCGGCCGCGGGAGGAGGGAGCAGGCAGTCCCGCCGGTGCTTGTTTGAGCGGCTAGAGCATGAAGAGCAAAGATTGAAGAAGCACGAGAGCCGTTGGATAGACATCCAACAGTCACTGCTCTCGTGTGTTGACTAAGTTGTTGGGCGTTGCATGTGCGTCAACCTTTTTTTATGAAAGCATATGCGTCAACCTGTAGCAGGCGCACAAGTCAGCCTCAAATCTTGGAAAACAACATACACCCATCTGCCATTATTTATAATAATGTACAACCCATTTGCTAATTCTTAAGAATTTTTTTGGAGCCCATCTTCTTTTTGTTAGCATTCCACCCCATATTGTGGCCACGGTTAAAAAGTATACGAAATTTTGCATATTTTGGTGCGGTCAACTGTTTTTAATCCAGAAATATCGATTCACATTCAAACTATTTTGAAAAATAATTTATATAAATATAAAATCCAAATAATTGTCCACGCAGAAAAATCAATGGAATTTAAAATCTTGTAATGAAAAAAATAATTGAAACTAATTCCCAGTTTGATGTGTTTTAAAAATGTACAACCCATTTCTGGGCAAACCGAATGAAACTGTCCTCGTCTTGAAAGATTTGCAGCCCATCAGGGCCAATAAAGCAAGTAGGCCTTGTTTGGGTATTTCTTTAAAGAAAATAGAACTCGGCTAGCCATTTTCACCAAGAAAAAAACACAACTGGGCTCATGATGTGGTAAACATAAATAAAACCCTGGCTAGACGGGCCACACCCCGCACAGCCCCGTTGTTACCCAGATCCGTCGCTAAAACTAGTATAAATAACAACTGCTTGTTCCTAAAAAAATTGCGCGACCTGACGGGTCCCTGGTGCCAGCCGCTCATAGTGTAATTGTCTCATTTATTGACTGCATTGACAATGGCGTGAGCCCTAGATGTCCAACCATTAGGAGGAACCATATTTTTGGGCATGTAATATAGAGGCGCTTGCTTGCGTACTGCCATGACGCTGGTGGGTCCCTACTATCATCCTCTCCACGTACAGTCATCTCCTTGTTCCTCTCGATTGTTGACGATGTTGACAACGCAAGAGGGCGGCGCATCGTGCACGGCGAGTGAACCAAGGCCGCAAGGCGGAGGACGACGGCGAGGCCTTAGACAGAACGAACAGGAGCCGTGGAAGATGCGCCGGTCCAGTCGCAGGCGGAGGGGAGTACGAGGGTTGACTGATTCGGGTGCGGGTGCGTGTTGGGGCTGACATCGCCAGAGAATAACATGATGTGTGGGGGAATAGAGGGAGGGACTGGCCAACGTTGGAGGGTACATACGGTAGGATGGCGGAGGCGCAACCAGCCATGGGATGCGGGAGCAGGCGGATCCGACGGGGTGGTTCGGTTTGGGCGGCTGGCGGAAGAAGAAGACAAGATATAGAAGATACACGACAGATGTTGGATGTCATTCCAACGGCTGGTAGGTAGAATCGTTTGTTGACTCGCTAGTAAGTCGACACCACTTTGGATAGGCTATTTCCTCGCGGGTCTCAAATTTCAGAATCCAAATCTGTCACGGTCATGCAGCCTTTCCTATGAAAATTTATAGCCGATTTGATGTGCTAGTTCGAAATAAGTTTGTGGGTGCTGGTGGGTGCTAATCACTTGGCTTCCCTAATGCACAGTGAGCTCAAGCAGCTGGCGAGAGTGATGTTATTTCCCTTGGTTGGGATATGTTACAATATTTCACTCTAAATTAAACGAATGGCAAGCCATTTGCCTTGTTTCAAAGAAAATATGACAATCACAGCCGAGTTGAAAAGGGCAGGAACATCTAATTCCAGCTTACAAATTGTACAAAAGAACGAGGGTTAATTGTTCATTAGGTTTAAAAAAAAAATCCCAGGTTGAAAAGGGCAACAACATCTAACTCCAGCACTGTTTTCGGCAGTCGCAGTCAAATGGATTGGTCAGGTCCATAGAATGAACATTCTGGGTCGTAAAATTTACTAGATTATGACCACAATACGTTGTAAATAGAAGCCCGACACGTTCAAAAGCTCTTTTGCCCACCTAAAACTCCTTTTTTTGCTCTTCAACATACCCATCCGTCAAAACCATGCTGCTGATAAACTTAAGCCTGATGGACAATAGTAACCTCGCATTCAGCAGGAAGAATGTGACAAATCTAGTGTTTGCACGGTTGGCTACATATTGTTCTAGCGTTATTGTCTTCAATCGAATCTCATGAGAAGTGAGAAAATCCCAATGCTTACGAATCCACCGATTGGTTATAACTTTCTTACCCTGTCCTGTTGCCTAAATAGACATGAAGATTCAAAACAGTTAAGGTCTAAAAAAAGAGTGTCGAAAGAGCAACAGTTGAACGGTTAATTCTAGTACACTATATGCGGTCTTCCAATGTGCGTGGAATTATCACCTTTATATACAACTTCTCTAGACATGGAAAGCATTGCAGCAAGCCAATAATCTTGTTCAGATCAAAATTCATTTGGATATATAAGATCTTGACAGAATCCAGCACCATTAATAGGCCAGCCATGGAGAAACTCTTCATTGACCATAGAACATAATTTTAGTACAAAATGTGTACTCCAAGATGATAAACTTATGCGCAAAAATTTAAAATGCAGCTTATGGTTACAAGTGTAGATGATAATATAAAGTACCTGAAGAACTGTGGAGCCAAACACCATATTGAAATGAGCACAGAGATCATGTATTACACCCAAGGTCTCCAGTTTAGGCGCAAAGAGGATGGTTATTTGCAACAGTGAATAACTAGAATCAAGGATCAACCTTTGAAGTGAAGGGGCATCTTGGATGATGAGCTGCCTTCAGTCAAAAGAAATTCCAATTCTTACAAGGTTAGGCGACTTTATTTGGAGACAACCGATTCTAACTGTGAAAACAAGCACCAAGCACTCCAGGGCAAGGCAACTGGAGTGGATGATGCTGTGCAATGAGGCCTCCGACCTATGAACCTTCACAAGTGAAAGTTTCTTGAGAAAGGGAGTCGAAGGTTTAGTACCAGATTGTCTGGTAGGTAGCACAGTGCAAAGGTGGCGGTGTGGAGAGAGGAGGATAACCGCGAGATGGACATCGGTGCTGAGGGCACAAGTTCATGGCGTTCGGTATGCGGTATGTGATTTCTAGGGGAATATTAGAACTCAAGCAGCTGTAGTTCTGTGAATTCAGGGGATTTCAGCCAGGCATCCACCATGCAGGGCATGGTATGCTTGCTCGGGTAGCATGACGGGATGCAGAGGCTTTGAACGGAGCCCTGGTGGGAGGAGATGATGGCTCTGGGGCTTTCAAAATCATTGAAGAGAGATAGCTGATGACAGTTGAGATTAAGGGGCACGACGCGCCATAGAGGGCGCCACCGAATTGAGAGGACTTGGGTGCGGCGGCAATCCTTGGTGGGGAGAAGCGAGATGATCTCCCCAAGGACGGCGTCCGGGAGATCGCTAATGCGGTCCACCCGAGATTCTACGGGTTCCTGTGATCCGGTGGGGGCGGGGTCGCCACTTCTCCCCGCGCTGCCGAGTGTGGGATCTATAACAGGCGTCACCGCTGGTGGGAGCCTCATCTTTTTGGCACTGGGGTCAGCCGACTCCATTTTCCTCGAGGGCGTCGCGTCACGCTCGCGGATTTGAGTAGAGTAACGAATGACGAGCCTAGTTGTAGTGCGAGTGAAGAAGAAGGGGAGCTGAGGTTTTTTCTGTAGTAGTGAGGAAAAAGGGGAGCTGGGGTTTCCTGTAGGAGTGAGGTGAGGAATTTGGGGGTACGAGTGGAGCGAGCTGACGTGATGTGGGTGGGAGCAAGGAGGAAGAAGAGCACCCAGGTTTTTTTGGGGGGAGGTGTGCTGGGTGTGGATAGCGCCTCTCATTCAGTAAATATAGGGCTTTTGAATTGATTTTACTATTTACTAGTGTGGATGGTCTGTTTTGTCTTGGGCCTAGAGAAACAATTACTACTAGTACAGTGGAGATACTCTACAGCTACCCAGAAAAACAATTACTACTAGTATAGTGGAGACACTCTACCGCTTCTGGCTCCTCCTAGGTCATTGAAACGTCTCCCTCTACTGAATGATGTTATACTTTTGTTCACCGACATGCAGGCCATGCAGCATGCGGGCCCAAATGCCATCCACCAAATAAGAAGGCAGTATGCAGGCGGAGAGTCACCCCGGTAGTAGCGCGGCAGTAACGAGCCGTCGTATCACAAAATCCCACCTCCCCGCAGTCTAAGTTTGACGAACAAAGCAACCATCATTTCACTCTTCGCTGAATCCCCTTCTCCCTCACCGTCTTCAAGAAAGGCAACACTCGCATCTGCCACTGTTCTTCTCTCCCAACAAAGGGAAGGTAAGCGGATCCGTGATGTTGGTATATTTTCGTTCAGAGAAAAGAAAAAGAACTTTTGCAAAGCAGTAACCGATCATCACTCTCTTTTTTGTTTCATTGTCATTGTGATTGTGTTTTCCTTTGAGTGGTCTCCTGGTATTCGTCAGTTTCATGATGGACCAAGGAGAACCAGGCAAAGATCTGCCGATATTGGAGCAGACGTGGGAGACTGATCCCCACGAGACAAAGAGCTCCAAGAAGATGGAGGCAGCCACCGAGCCGACCCCAGATACGCTCACGACCAGTATTGAGATGGTCAAC
>NC_041381.1:424035741-424147457 GCF_002162155.2 Triticum dicoccoides
GTGGTTTTTCATCTAAGTATGTGGTGATTAATAATGCAAAATTTTATTAGCTTCGATGCCATGCTATACATAGTGGTTTAAATAACTTGTGTTTCTTATACTGAAAAGTAATTCAGAATTTGTTTCTGTTTCAATTAGAGCCCTGGTGCAGCCAAGGATTGTGTGGTTGTACATGTCACTCGCTATGAGGCGGATGACCTGAATATACGCACTGGGAAAACAAAGTTCTTAGGATGTTGGATCCTAGAAGCCATTTGCGGTTATACCAATGAAGAGTTGTATTCCAGCCTCACTGTTGTCAGGCGTGTTGTCCAGGGTGTACTGAAGCACAAGAAGTTCAAAGCTACTCCTTCGTTGTGAGGCATACTGTTCTTGTCAAGCTTACGCAGGAAGATGGCGTGGCATGCCTCCACAAACAAGTTTATCAGTGGCAAGGCCACAAGGTTGTCTTCATGAAGGTTCATAGGATTGAGCTGCTGCAGGACCTCCTCGATGATGTTCATGGCAAGGTCCGTCTTGTGTCCAGCCCAAATTAGATCGAGGCATGAAATAGTTGCCCCAGCTAGTGTTTAATAGTAGTATGGATTGTGTCTAATTATCTGAACCTTGCATATTATCGACCCCTCTGGGGCTAGTACTCTGTTTGAATCCATCTATGGGAACTGCTGCTACTTTTTTGTGCCCGTGAATCATGTGAGAACCATCGTAATTGTTGCCGAAACAGATGCGTCCTCACTAGTTTTTTCATGAATATGGCATGGTAAGACATAAGTTGTCATAGTTTATCATACGAGCAGTGTGTGTTTTGATGAAATAGAGCACTCGTTCAAGAACTGTGCGCTAACGTATACATAAGTACTTGTAAACACTGTTGGTGCTACCCCACTTGTAAACAGTTGTGCAAAACAAGGCACATTGGCCCAGATCACTTCAACACTAGGCTATCGACCAGCTAACAATCAACAATCTGCTCTCTGACATATAAGCAACTATGTATCTTGTTACTGTGGTTCATGCAGTTAACTGAGGCCACACTGTAAATTCCAAACGTTCACACGCTAGTCCAGCGCTCATGTGGAACACTCACATTAAACTCGTCTTCATAAAAAACTTGAAAAGCATAAGTTAAGCAATTTTATACATCTCAATGATTCATAGAACATAACAAACATATACTAGTTCACAGCAAAAGACAAAGTTGTGAGAAGGTTTACAAATCAGGAAGAAACAAGCAAGGCTTCTCTAAGAAAAGGGCCTCCCGGTAGACTTAAATTTCCTGGAGTTTACTCTGGTTTTTTCTTGTTGCCACCATACAGGGTTAGGTTCTCTCATTCCATTATAACCAATTATAATTATGGTCTCAGCTGGAATGTTGAACTGAACCATGTAGTGTACTGACCGGGTGAAATTCTTGTGCATTCCACTAAATTTAAGCACCACTATTTGCAGAAAAAGCAGACCACAATGCCTCTTGTCCGCGCACCTGTCCAAAAAACCGCCGCGCAGCCGTGCCAGCTAGTCCTTGGTCCATGGATGAACTGGTAGAAAATGCATTACGGACTAGGATGCAGTTGTTTTCGCTCGTCCCTGCACTACAATCAGGAAGTAAAACGTACGAATCAGCTTCTTTTAGATTGCGTTGGTCATTCTACCTTAGTTACTACCAATGTAGGAATACCTTGAAGATTGGAGGTTAGACGACGGCAATGAGGGATATCTATCTCATTTTGCAAAGTTCTACTAAAACTGAGGTGTGTGCTTTTGATTGCGCGGATAGAAACGATATGGAGACAGATATCCCGAAACGATATGGAGACAGACATCCTTGTTTGCACAAATATGAAATAGGGTTATTTAAACAGTGACAGATATTTGCAGTGGCGTATGATTAATAGCAGCATCTATTGTGTTATAATTGGCACTAGATTGACAATATGAAGAGTCCTTAAGTAAGTAGCATCACATCACATCAACAATGCCACTAGATTAACATGCAGAACAATAGCATTAGTATTACTGTCATGAAGTAGCACATGGTCAGTAAATGTGCAATAAAATTTGTGCAGTTCCACTAGGATGAAGCAATGTTAGCGGTGTGGGATTTAAGTGTAACTGCAAAAACACAATTCATGGGAAATAAAGCAAGACGGAAGCACTTAATAAAATGGTGGTGGCATTGCTTCAATTTATCGACGGCACTAGACCATTACTTATAGTGACATTAGGTGGCATTGCTTAATGCTTCATGTGATTTTACATTAACGGTAGCGATATGGGCGTAGGGACAGCAGGGGCATAAAGTGGTGAGGCAGATATGGCTGCCAAGAGCGGCAAACACTCAGGCAACATGTCTGCATTTGTCCCATTTTTTATCTCCTCGACGACATTTTCCTATGTGAGCACAGGAAATCTAGGCCTGCTCATTCTCATTTGCTTTGTCCCCCAACACCCGTCACTTTCTTTCCTTTTTCAACCAAGAGATATGTCCACTTCCCCCACCCTTCGCCATCCACCATGCTTTCTTCGTCTTTTCAACCAAGAGACCGGTTCGGTAGAAAGTATCTACTACTTTCCCCCATTTCCTCTTAGAACCAAGTCCTAGATTCATGCTACAGCTTTCCCACTTTCTTCCCTATTTGAACCAACTCTTAGAGTCGACTGTATGAACTAGCTTTACCTCTAATAATAGTAAAAGTCTAGGTGGCTTTGGAACAGCGGACGGAAGTAGAAAAAGATCCACACGAAGGGAGCTAGGGCAGTAGAGCAAGGAAGGTTTCGAAGGAATATATACCTGAGGGCCGTCGGCATGTGGCAAAGATGGCGTCGGGAGGCCGCATCTTGGCCACAATACCGCAGGGAGTAAGAAGGGGCCAGAGGCCCTCCTGAGCTGGCGCTCTCTCGGAGAGA
The DNA here is from genome assembly GCF_002162155.2 of Triticum dicoccoides. NCBI lineage: Eukaryota > Viridiplantae > Streptophyta > Magnoliopsida > Poales > Poaceae > Triticum > Triticum dicoccoides. Next base: position 424,038,649 of record NC_041381.1, read on the forward strand.
ACGGCACGGCCGCCAATCGGGATGCGCGGGCAGCCGTTGGTCTCCTCCCTCGCCGCCGACGACAGCGTGAACGATGCACCAACACCCCTGCCCCGGTCGAGGTTGTCCGGCCGGATTTGTGAGTAGCCGTGAGCTGAGAGAGAGTGTGGCCACCTATGTCTTGCTTAGATCTAGAGAGCATGAGAGAGTGAATGAGAGGAACCCTAGTAAAGCAAGCGCTAAGGCTCCTGCTCATATATATAGTGGAGTGATTTTGTTGTACCAGCTTCAAAAAAATGCGCTACTACGTGTACGAGTGAGTGGGATTGAGAGAACTAGTGCGTGCGTGCACTGCTTCTCTTTGTGAGAGTAGAATATACTATGCCCAAAGAACGTTCGCCGCAAGAGTAATAGTATAAGTGTGTGATGTGTGAGCTAAAATAAAATGTGCGCAACGTCTTCTGTTTTTTAGAAGTTCTGAGGGTAGGGTGTGAAGAGCACATATGTGCGTGACGTTTACCTGCAAATAGACGGTGGGTGCGACGTGCGAGTCTGCGAGAGGACTCGGGAGAGTCGTGACTCGTGAGGGTGCGTGTGCGTGAGAGAGAGAGAGAGAGAGGGGGCACGTATCAATGCAATGCTTGTGTCCGTAAATCATTATCCGACAAACAACTGCCACAAGCCTTTTCCTAACGAACACCGTAAGAACCGTTAGATCGGCATCCGACAGTGTCAGTTTTGCCATGTCATTTAACAGAATAGCCACTCCTCCTACACACGAATCTTCCACGTGAGTGTTAGCAACAGCCGTATGCTCCCTTCGTTCCGAAATGCACTGCATATAGCTTTATTGAAAATTTGAACCTCACAAACTTTTACCGAGTTTTCGTGTACCAAATTGCACATGTAGAATACCCTGTATATATCATTTCATTCATCTTCGAGAGGTAACTATAAAGATGGGGGAGGAGTCTACAAAGAAAGACCATCGTATCACCGGCAACAATTTCAGCCATCCTTTGGTGTCGAGGAATATCATAGGAACTCTATATGATATGATTTTTATAGGATTTTTTCCTTTAGAGCCAATTGGTTCATAGGAATAGATTCATGTACTCCACACTTCAAAGGAAATAAACATGATATCATTTCTATAGCTTTAGAGCCACTTGGTTCATATGAATGGATTCCTGTACTCCCTTAATTTCAAAGGAAAATAAACATTAGTGTATATTCAATAGAAAAGTTCCTATGATATGAACCAAATTACATCTCTTTTCTAATCCCTCCTCATAGGAATTGAGACACATGTCATCTCTAATTCAATAGAAAAGTTCCTATGATGTGAACCAAATGACATCTCTTTTCCAATCCCTACTCATAGGAATTGAGATGCTCCATGTCATCTCTTTCCCTACAACATCCATGTATACATCTTCTATTCCTAAATAGATAGTACAACCCACTAGTAGTTTTTTTCCAAAACATGCAACTATGGCACAAGAACTATATAGTGTGCCAATAACTTTGGAAGATGGTCGCTGGATGAAGCTAATCCAATAGTGTAGAGATGGCAAATCCGAGCACTACTGGACATTGGATATCATCATCATTCCACCAGATCTGCCACATGTACAATTTAGAAGACTCCATGGTTGAACTTAAGCATAATGCACAAACCTCAAAACACAAGCACTTCTCCTTTGTTCTAGAATCTTCTGTATCATAATTGATTTTTTTTCTAAATGAATTTCCATTATTTTTTTAACTTTATGCTTTACAATGCACAACCCCATGAATCTTAACATTTTTATAAAACTAATTGATTTTGAATGAGATGAACTATAAGAACTAAACGAACAACTACATCATGCATATATGACTCAAAGCTTTACATGCTATAACATGTATTTATTCATAATTTGGTTTCAGAATCTCATGCGTTCAATGCATCATTGCCTTTCGATCGAACCAACGTCCACAATTTTTTGTACGTACTATATCTCCACTGGTCCCCGAACCCAAAATGTTGCCTCGTTCCCGTAAAACCAAGCGGCCCACACATGCGTCAACTCAAACCCATTTACTACGACGTGGCCTCGCACGCTGTAGTACTCCTACAAACCCTACCGCCGCACTCATCATTGGTTTTCTTCAAGAGGACAAGGGAGAAGCTGATTTGTAGTGGAGGCGCTTTCAAAAAAAAGGATCTATAGTGGAGACCCCTACCCTAGGGTGCCCTAGGTAGCTGCCGCACACATCATTGTTTTCTCTTTTCTTTATCCTCTTGCGCCCTAGAGTGAAATGATGGTTGCTTCGTCCGTCCAGCTTAATGCGGGAAAGGTGGGGCTTTGTGATTTGACCCCTCATCGCTCATTTTCTACTACTGCGGTGCTACGATCGGGGTGCCTCCAGTTCCAACCGCTGCTCCGAACTGTAATTTGGTGCATCGCACGTGGAACAAGACGGTGGATGAGCCACATGTCGGCCAAAGGGGTCCTGTAAAGTGTGTCGCCATTTCGTGTGTGGACAGACCCTGCTTGAGTTGCTACGCCAACACGACAGGAGCAGCCTACCACTTGGTTTTGCCCCTTGGTGAATCCCGTCTATATTGATCTAAAAAGATACGTGCTGAACTACCCTCCCCATCTCGGTTTTTCATTTTTAGGCTTCTTGGTTTATAGGGCGTGCACGTAGTTCTAGGTCATCCATTTGACTAACTAAATATGAGTTACTATGTCACAAAAAGTATATCATTGGATTCTTAAGAGGATGTAGTTGTATTTAAAAGTCGAGGGCGGGGCTTTTCCTGCGCGGTAGGCAGGGCAGTTCCGCCTAGTCGGTTCGACAGAGACGCGAGAAGACGAGGGAGTAGGCTGCTGCAAACGTAGGGCTATGTGATTTGACAGTGAGTTACTGCTGGACAGGTGGGGCCCCGTGATTTGACTAGTCATTATCATTTTAGCTGCAGCGCTACGACTGGCGTGAGTCTCCCAATTCCTGACCACCTCCATACAGGTGCCTCTCCCAATGCTCCACCATGTAGTTGAGGCTGGCTCTTGCATGAGAGCCCACTTCTCCACTTTTTCCTTGCCTCTTTCCTCCACATATGCAAAAATGCTATGTAAAGTGGGCTTATAGCCCACTATAGTAGTACTTACTTGCTCCTACAGGTGCTAAGCTTGCCACATAGGCATAAAGTCTGATGTGGCAAGTTTGGTGACGCAAGGAAGAAACGGTGCTAAGCGCGTGTACCTAGGTGAAAAGACAATTTTGAGTCTATAGCTAATTAAATGAAGCAAACTTAGCAACAAAAAACTACTAATAAGCACCTATGCATTGGGGACTTGATTGCTAAGCCATTTAATGCCCTTAGCACCTCATCTAAGCACCATTTCGTTGGAAGAGGTCACTCCTTGTCAAATGCAATAAATACTACTCCCTCTGTCCCATAATATAAGAACATTTTTGGCACTACATTAGTGTCAAAAACGTTCTTATATTATGGGACGGAGGGAGTACGAAGAAAGAGATAGAGAGAAGTAAAAAAATACACTTATAGCCAACCTTATAGCTAACCTTGTTGTAGTATGAGTGACTAAGTGATGACTATGTATGACATGCCAACATCAGATAGCCTAACGCACCGTGTTAAATCTCCAAGGGCGCGACCGCGCGAGCGACGCGGCGGTCGTGGTAGGCGTGACCATGATACAGGCTGCTGGCAGCCCTTGGATATGATATCAAACGGTCGCATGCTAAGTTGCTGAAAATTTGCAGAATAACCCTCCAGGATAGGATATTCACCCATAGGTCTAGAATCACGCCATGCAACCGTTCGATCTCAGATCCAAGGGCTCTCGGAAGCCCGTATCATGGGAGAATGGAAAGCCACTACCCTACCGTTCGCACGCTGGCAGTCGCTCGTACTCATCCCCGCACGTCCTTTAATATTATGGTGGTTCGCTCCTAGCCGTCCCGTCCTTTCACATTATGGTAGTTCCACTAATCCTAACCCTCCTCCCAAATCCATGGCGTCCCAAATCTCCATGATCGATGGTGAGTACAAGGTTAGAACCATCATCGACGATGAGTTCGACGTCATCTACACCCGTTCTTCCGCGACGGTGAAAGGATGCCTTTCTCGCTTCAGACGCATGTTCGAAAACTCACATGATGAGTGGGTCACTGGGCTAGATGTTGAGTACACCACAGTCCTGGGACGAGAGAAGGATCTAAAGGACGAAGAGAGTAAGAAGCCCGCCATGATCCAGGTTTGCGTGCATGACTTATGCTTGGTCTACCACATATGCCATGCCGACGTTGAATGCCTGGATTTTAAGAACTTCCTCGAGAGCAACCTAGTCAAATTTGTTACTGTAGACTTTACGAACAACAAAGAAGTCCTGGGTCGGTTAGGCCTCATTGTAGGCAACCCCTTCAACCTCCAGAAGAATCGGTTGCTGCCCTCTGGCCAGCCTTCAATGCTGACCCTGGCAGGAGCCATGGTTCATCCTTTGTACGGTAAACTGGAGAAACCTAAATACACATTTCATCGTTATGCATGGCAGCGGAATGTACTAGATATAGACCACATCCACTACGCTGCAATGGATGGTTACCTTTGTTTCACTATCTACAAGGGTTGGATGAAGAGCAAGATCCAAGTGTGCGGTTCAAGCAAAGAAGTATCGGCCAAGAGGAAGAGGGACAAGGACGAAGTCGAGGACATGGACGAGGACTCCGAGTGAGTAAGGTGTCAGTATCGTTGCTCATGGTGGTTCTAATGCAATGTCTACCAGATTAGTTGCATAGTTTAATTTCAGGTGTGCTTAGTTTAATTTGAGGGGTGTGTTGTGCTGAGCCCCAGCAGAACTATGTTATGTTTCTTCTCATTACTTTAACTCCTCAGTATGTACATAGTACTAGTATTTCTTTAATAGAATTTAGCACCCCAATTAATCACGTACTAGCTTTTTTAATAGTACTATATGCATAATTTGGCGACGCGCGCTCTCTATATGTACCACCTTTTTTTAATTTCAATTTTTGCTCCATGGCGCAATCCATCGATACTACTACTGTACAAAAGTATACATTTTTTAAAAGGCTAGAGTACTGTTCATCACATATATAGCCAGTTAAATTATCAACCTAGAATGACGTGCATGCCATGTAAACCGATACGGAGGAAGTATGGTAAAAATGAGGTGATTTTACCGAGCGATCGGAGGGGGAGCATGGCCTACCATGCGGTCCCACGTGTCATGATGTACCAAGGCGATACGCGTGTCCCTCTTGAGGCAGAAGCAATACTACGTGGTTTGAGATGATGGCGAACCGAAGTGTGAAATAATGGTTGCTTAGTCCATCTGGGAAGGTGCGGCATTGTGATTTGACGTCTCATTGCTCATTACTACTACTGGGCCAGTACGAGTGGGGTGCTCCCCCCTGCTATTCTGCACTACTGTTATTTGGTTCTTGACACGTCAACCCGGTTGCTATATGTCCCACATGTCGGCGACAGGAAGTACATAATTCATGAAAGGGAGCGTCGACGGAGGAGTATACTAAAAAAATTCATGAAAGGGAGCGACTTAGTTTTGGAAAAATCTGTTTTTACGGAGTACGTACCCACTAGGGTTTATAGGGCTCATCTAAAAACATTCGTTTTTCCGTTTTATAAGTCTCAATTCTACTACTAGCAGTAGTACCATTACATGTTGGATTTCGAGGTGCGTTAGATCACCCGATGCAAGCAGTGTCAAGAGGAAACTCACCAATGCATGTAGAAGTTCATGGAAATTTAGGCTGGCCATAGTGGGGGTAATATAACCGGTAACATGCACTTGGGACTAGCAAACATGCTTATGTGGCACGCAATTAAAGAAGAGAGAGAGGGTTAGAGTAACATAGGTAGATACTGTATCATGTTAAATGCTATGCTACTTTGTGTCATGCATGGCAATAAATATGGTCATCTATGATACTACTTTATGTTACTATGCACTATGGAGGTAGTATCATATACTAGTATCATATGCATGATACTAGTATATGATACTCCCCACTATGAGTAGCCTATTAGTGGTCATTCATGTATTCGTTCTAATTAATGCCTCGGTAAACATAACTTCTTGAGAATAATGAGCGTACTAATTACTTGTGCAAACTACGAAATTAATTCGACCACTCACCGTCTACCTTGGTTGGAGAGATTTTGAAGCTGAGCCATAAACTGGAAAGGAGGGAGTAGTAACTTTTGTCTCAATTACTACTCCCTCCGTCACGTTTTAGAAGGCGCACTTGGAAATTCTCTGGGACCTAGGTGGTTATCTATTGGCTGTGAGATGTGCTAAAAAATAGCATTCACACTACGCACACATATAGAAATAGTATATCAGAGTACTACTTAGCTACTAGAAATAAATGCAATGCGCCCTAAACCTTGTCTATTGTGGAAACACACGCAAATTTAACTGTGCCTTCTAAACTGTGATGGAGGGAGTATTTGTGGCCTTGTATAGATGCAAAATGTATTTTTTTATTGTGGCCTTGTATAAGTAGATGGAGGGAGTACTAAAGGACATATATATTCCAAACAATATGATAATCTCTCTAACCAAGGTACATAGCAGGGACGAGGAGTAAACGGAGGGAGTAGTAAAATTTTCTCCTCGTCTTGCGAGCCACCGCGCGCATGGGCGAGGGAGCGGGCGTAAGGCGTACAATAGGACTACTACTACTACTCGTAAGCAAGCTTCACCTCATCCTGAGAGCCACCGTGCTTGTGGGTGGGGGAGACGGCATACTAAGCAAGCTTCTCCTTGTTCTGCGAGTTGATGGGACACATCAAAAGTACTCCATTGTATAGAGCCTTGCCTCTAAGGTAGGCCCCACATGGTTTGCCTGTTTTTTAACATAGCATGTCAAGTCGCAATTTGTTTGTTCACCCGTGGTAGACGACCCTCCCTCCACCAAGTGGACAACCAGTACATGTGTCAAATTACCACGTGGGCTGCCTTTTCATACAGAAATGAGCTCCACCATGTACCTGCGCAGGTGTGGTTGGGAAAGAGATGGGAGTACGTGCGCCGTGTGTGCACCTCTTCTCTTCGTGCATGTCCCCCACCTACGTGGGTGTGTGAGAGAGAGATACAAACCTAGACATAATGCGCCGTCCATCCCCATGCCTCCGCCCAGTCCGACCACTAGTCACCACCACGCCCCACTCCTCCTCACATTATCTCTCATCTTTCTCCCTCCATTTTTATATACAAGGGGCCACTATCAAAATTACAATTTGCAGATATACGAGGCCACTAACACTAATCGATGCAATATTAATGGTGTTTGCCTCGTGGTACTAGCAAAGGTGGACATTAATTATCCCTTGCATGCATGCGGGAGTTTGTAAAAAATGCATCTTGTTGTTCCGTGCAATGTACGGGCATCCTGCTAGTCCATGAAAACAACACATGGCAAAATTCCACGGCGAACGAGGGATTTGAATCTGTTGGCAGGGGTTATTTGGATCTTGCCCGGGGTAGCCAAAATATTGGCGACCCTGTTGTCCACCGGTGCCTTTGCCTCCGATGAACGAGGAATGGCTCGGGTGCTCATGCATCCTCCAGCGTGCATGATGGATACGAGCTCGCACGAGCTGTGTTCTTTTTGTCCCATAACACTGCCCGAGCCGCCCGCAGACCGACCGGTGACCCACAAATTACGCTATCCAACCGTAACCGCACACATTATGACAGCAACTCAACCAACCGGACGAAATTCACGCAAACACGTAGACAAACTGATATTTCATATAAACAACGACAGAAATCATAGAAAATACCGGATTTTCATACAAACATGACGGATTTCATTACATTCAAATGAACTACGCGGTGCTAGTTCTGGAGAGCACATGTATATAATACCTGGCCTAAATGGTTGCCCGCTGATCGATTTGTGTTCCTCATGTCCGGCACACGATCACCGGACTACCGGGAGCCCCGGAGGTATATGCTTCAGCGCAAAGGACGGCTCGCTTCCCCGCTGCCCAACTGATATCATTGGTTGATGCTGAAGATGATGGTGGCCGGCACCGGTTCGAGTTCATCACCGGCCACTACTTCGCCATGGCTGGTGATACGTCTCCAACATATCTATAATTTTTGATTGTTCCATGCTATTATATCACCTGTTTTGGATGTTTATGGGCTTTATTTTATACATTAGTATCATTTTTGGGACTAACCTACTAACCGGAGGCCCAACCCGTATTGTTTGTTTTTTTGCCTATTTTAGTATTTCGAAGAAAAGGAATATCAAACGGAGTCCAAACGGAATAAAACCTTCGGAAGCCTGATTTTTTGACCGAACGTGATCCAGAGGACCTGGAGTGCAAGTCAAGAAGCAGCCGAGGTGGCCACGAGAGGGTAGGGTGCCCCCCCTATAGGGCGCGCCCCCTGTCCTGCGGGCCCCTCAGGGCGGCCACCGACGTACTTCTTCCTCCTATATAAGCCTACATACCCCAAAAACATCCATGGAGCAACCGAAACACAATTTCCAGCAACGTAACCTTCTGTATCCGCGAGATCCCATCTTGGAGCCATCGCCCGCGTTTTTCCGGAGGGGGAATCCACCACGGAGGGCTTCTACATCAACACCATAGCCCCTCCGATGAGTTGTGAGTAGTTTACGACAGACCTTCGGGTCCATAGTTATTAGCTAGTTGGCTTCTTCTCTCTTTTTGGATCTCAATACAATGTTCTCCCCCTCTCTTGTGGAGATCTATTCGATGTAATCTCTTTTTGCGGTATGTTTGTCGAGATCCGATGAGTTGTGGGTTTATGGTCAAGTTTATCTACGGATAATAATTGAATCTTTTCTGAATTCTTTTATATGATTAAGTTATCTTTGCAAGTCTCTTCGAATTATCGGTTTGGTTTGGCCTACTAGATTGATCTTTCTTGCCATGGGAGAAGTGATTAGCTTTGGGTTCAATCTTGCGGTGTTCTTACCCAGTGACAAAAAGGGTTGCAAGACACATATTGTATTGTTGCCATCAAGGATAAAAAGATGGGGTTTATATCATATTGCTTGAGTTTATCCCTCTACATCATGTCATCTTGCTTAATGTGTCACTCTGTTCTTATGAACTTAATACTCTAGATGCATGCTGGATAGCGGTCGATGTGTGGAGTAATATTAGTAGATGCAGGCAGGAGTTGGTCTACTTGTTGCGGACGTGATGCCTATATACATGATCATGCCTAGATAACGTCATAATTATTCGCTTTTCTATCAATTGCTCGACAGTAGTTTGTTCACCCATCGTAATACTTATGCTCTCGAGAGAAGCCACTAGTGAAACCTATGGCCCCCGGGTCTATCTCTTATCATATTTTCTTCCAATCTACTTTTATTTGCATCTTTATTTTCTACATCTATATTATAAAATACCAAAAATATATTTATCTTATCATATTATCTCGATCAGATCTCACTTTCACAAGTGGCCGTGAAGGGACTGACAACCCCTTTATCGCATTGGTTGCGAGTTCTTTGTTTGTTTGTGTAGGTTCGTGGGACTTGTTGAGCAGCCTCCTACTGGATTAATACCTTGGTTCTCAAAAACTGAGAGAAATACTTACGCTACTGGGCTGCATCACCCTTTCCTCTTAAAGGAAAACCAACGCAAGCTCAAGACATAGCAGCCGGCACCAGCTCTAGTTCATCCTAACATTCCCCTCTTCCGTGGAGCCCATGCGGGGTCGACGAAGGTCCTCACAACAAAAGGATCTGGCAAGACACCTGCTGTGTACGCCGGCGTCGCCTTCGCGGTGGCCTTCATGGGACCCAAGCGGCGACGGCCTCCCGTGTTCTACTTCTCTCGATGATGGCGGCAGACGCGGAGGCGCTAGCCACCGACTCGTCGCTCTCCGCGCACCCGGCTTCTGTCGCTGCTTGCATGGCGCGGCCACCGGCATGCAAGTCCCGACCACAGAAACGGGAGATGCGGTACGAGGCGGCACCATGGACGGTGGCAACAATGCCCGTGCGCCGCTCCTCGTCGAGCTGGCCTGGAGTGGTGAGTTGCTGAACCGCGCGCCGGCTTGGGCGGCAACTGGCTCTGACGGGCGAGGGGAGGGAGGTGGATAAGCGAGCTTCATAGCTCGTATCTGGCGGGCTACCCAGCCGGCTTGGATGCGGAATAACTACTCTTCGTAAGGCTTTGTAAGAGTGGACAAAATGGTGAAGGAGGAGATAGGGGAGCGGCAAGGTGTGCGATTCTTGGCCGGCGTTTGACCTTGTTTAAATAGGAGATTAAATAGACGGCGGACGGGAGGAGCTCGGCCGGTGTTGCGTTTAATGCCGGCCCACTCATGAATGGATGTGTGTTCGGAGTGGGTTTCTCGGCTTCCACACGGGCGGGTTTCATGGAGGCGTTTGAATGGGGCAAGGAGGCATGTTCAGCCGGGCATGCAGAAAGTGGCGCCCTTGACTTTGACCTAGGACACCATGTCGTTCTTCCACTAATGCGTGGGATCTTTGGGTACATGCCCTACATGTTAGTGACCCAACGCAGGCAGCACATAGCAGAAGAACCTTTGGTGGGCCAGGGCGGTCAGAAGCGGGCATTTCATAAACCGATGATTGTTCATTGAGTGTGACGTCATCTTTTTCATGTAGATAAGCCTTCTATGTTGATAGCCCGTTCGATACGTTGTGATTCATAAAGACCACTACAAACATCAATGTCCTTCTTATCACAGATAAGATTTGTTAATACCTGTAACAATCCATGTCCTTAACAAAGGGTGCATGCATGTATAGGTTGAGCGTGTGTCTTGCATCGTGTGTCGTGTGCATGCAGGCGTGCGAGTGTTGCGTGCGTTTAAGGGTACGTTTCAGTGTTGCATGCATTGGTGCGTACATGCATGTGTTCGTGAGTGCATGTGTATGTGTCAGTGTTGCACGCCTGCATGCATGCGTGTGTACGTTATGTGTACATGTCAGTGTTGCACGCCTGCATGCGTGTGTGTCTTGCGTGCGTGCATGTGTATCTGCGGGGCGAGGCTACACGTCAGTCGACTGACTTTTTCATCTCTGGTCATTAGATTTTCCAGCCGTTGGATACAAAATCATGGGCCTCCAGTTTATCATCAAACTCCACCCCCTGAGCCGCCAGCCACCACCGGCCGAACCGCCGGGCCCCGTCGCCCGCGATCGGCCCGCACCACCATGCTGTCCCGCCCTCCCCGAAACCACTCCCCACCGCCAGTCTGCCGTCGCACCGGCCATCCCTCTAGCCCCCCCCCTCCGCGCGCGCGCTGAGCTTTTTCTCCGGCGATCCCCTCCCCACCGCCCAATCGACGCCCCCCAACCGCCGACGACTGCCAACCAGAGGTCTCACGACTTCGAATACCCACCGACCACTAATTTATTACCATTTCTGTCCTTCATATACACGCTGATGGGTGGGCCGTATGGTAATGTTCACTGCTGAATGTGGACCGTTTGACTGGTCAATTGATCGTGTTATCAACAAATTACGGAGTTGTATGGTGAGCCAGTGACCGTATGATCACCCTAAAATGTACTCCTATTTTATTAACACAGTACAGACTCAAACTACCATTTCTTTCTTTCATATACGGGCTGACAGCTGGGCCCCACGGTTACGCGCCCCGATGGTGCAACACTAGTTGCGCCGTGCGGAATGTTTGACTAGTCAATTGATTGTGTCATCAACAAATACGGAGTTGTATGGGTGAGCCAGTGGTCGTATAATCATGACATGTATTTGTTTAACACGGTACAGACGCAAGGGCTCATATATACGCACAAGCACTCACCGCTATAAGCGCACACACGTGGACCCTACCCCTATGAGCACCTTCAAGAGAGTGGGCCAGCATATATGATCTTGAGATTTTACGAAGTCACCATAGGTGCCTCGTAGTTGAGTGGAACATGTCCTCCCACTGAACACACATCACCGGAAAATACTGAAATTAACACAAGATAAATGCGAGCACCGGGACTTTAACCTTGGTGGGCTCGAGAAACCACAGTCCTCCTAAACATCCAACCACATGTTGGTTTGCACGACAAAATGTATGTGGTGACCGTGATTAGCGTATTCTGAAGTCCAGTGACCATATCGTGCTTTCTCTTCAAATACAATGACCGTAAGTGTCTTCAACAAAATATGGAGCACACATCAAATGCAAAGACCGTCAGTGTCATCAACAAAATATGGAGACGTATTGCGAGCTAGTTACCATTGTACTATTGTATATGCTTATTTTCTTAGTGGCCGATTGCGTGTGTGGTGTGATGGGCACATCATTTCTAGTTGTTGTGGGTCAACATGAAGACTCATGGGTCGGTTCCATCCTGCACCACATATAGGTTGGACCGAGACACGTTATACGAAGACCCATGTCGAGGACTCGACGTACAACAAGAAGCTACCAGAGTCGCGGATGACTCTATCCCCACTGGTGATAAGCCTACTATATATGATTTGTAACCCTAGACCCCAGTATGTTATAGAAGCTTGGGGGCTAGTTCGTCGATAGTATACACACACTCACAATGCCTGGTATTCACGTGTACTTTGTACACACCCCTATCACTAATATACAGTACCAGGAGTAGGCTCTTTCTTCAACTACAAGGGTCCGAACTAGGGTAAAACTTTGCCTTGTATTACCATCCATCCTAATAGTCAGGGATATCCTACCGAATGATATGATGAAATCATATCTGCCAACTACTAAGAGAGAGGTGTGTCTGGGGCGGGGGCAATGTGTGCGAGAGAGGCCTAAAGATAATGTGCGCGCGGGAGACACGTAGGTACATATATGTGCGTATAGAGGGCTAGTAGAGACCGTGCGTGTGTATATATGCATGTGGAGAAATAGTGTTTTCCAACTGAGATTAATGAAAAGAGTGGTACGTAGTAGTCAGAAAGAGAGAGAGAGAGAGAGAGAGAGAGAGAGAGAGAGAAACAGAGAGAGCATGTGCGTGAGACACCCCGACACAGTGAGAGAGATTGTGAGCATGTGTGAAAGAGAAATGCCGATGCATATAAAGTGTGTGCACTTATGCATTAGATAGAGAGATATATAACGCGTTTGCCGAGGTATAGTGCATCTACGTGTAAAAGGCAGTTCTACGCATTAAATTAAAATATAAATGGCATTATTATTTTTGGATGAGATCATGAATTTTGCAAATTGCGTATGGACGAAAATCGGTCTATCAGACACCCATACTCTATTGAATTATAGCATGTGCATGTGTTTATTTCATATTGTCGATCCATAGAGTGAGAGCTGTTTGAAATACAGGCAATGGATGCTTTTGCAATTCATATATAAACATTAATTAGTGCACTCCATGTTATTAGTGTGAAGCACTTTATACATTTGTCACTTGCATGGATACATTCCAAATTGCTAGCTATGAAATAGAATACATGTCGAATTCAACATAAAGGGGGTTTCGAAGATTCAAATTCATAGGAAGTGCATTCATCTACTTGAACCCGAGATAATGGCATTTGTAAATCAGATGTAAAAGGGGGCATCAATCTTTATTGTGAGTTTGAACATGCTATATATATTCATACGTATATCTAACTTTTTTTTGCAACCAAGGAGATTATATCTCGAACCATGCATGAACTGAGGTAAGTTGCATATTTTTTTAATATATACTAGTGTACAATGTATATTCAAATGTACCCCCTTCATTCCAAAATAATCGTAGCTTTAAGATTTTCAAGAGTAAAGATTTGTGAAGTTTGACAAATCCTGAAAGTTCAATTCAAGAGAACCGAAAACGTTAATGCTTCTGCTCCCAAATATTGAACGAAGCGCCAAATATGCCTGTGGTTACCCGAAACCGCGTGAGACTAATGTTTGGTGGTAGGAAATTACTGTCCTGACTCTGGCCCGTGTAGCCTATCGGCCCAATGTCCAAAGGTCTAAACCGTGGTAGGTTTGTAACTTCACCAAGACGCCAGTCTCAACCGCCTCCGAGAAGCATTCATACGCCGTGGGCGCCTAAACACCTATGCACTTGGCCGAAATCTATCCCGCCCACATTTGGGACACCTCAGATTACTGTCCTACCCCCAACCCGCAATATGTCCGAAATTTTAGATGGGGGCAAAGTTTGTAACTTTCCCCAAATTTCAAACAAGCGCTTCTCAAACCGAAACATTGTTCCCCCTTAGTTCCCCACCTCCATCCGTTTCCCCATTCATACTCCATGGGAGCTGATACGTCTCCGTCGTATCTATAATTTTTGAATGTTCCATGCCAATATTCTTCAACTTTCATATACTTTTGGCAACTTTTTATACTATTTTTGGGACTAACATATTGATCCAGTGCCCAGTGCCAGTTCCTGTCTATTGCATGTTTTTTGTTTCGTAGAAACCCAATATCAAACAGAGTCCAAACGGGATAAAAACGGACGGAGATTTTTTTTGGAATACTTATGATTTTTGGGAAGTAAAATCAACGCGAAACAGTGTCTGGGGTGGCCACGAGACAGGGGGGCGCGCCCTCCCCCCTGCGCGCGCCCTGGGCTCTCGTGGGACACCCGTAAGGCGGTTGACGCTCTTCTTTTGGTGCAAGAAAGCTAATTTTATGAGAAAGATCTGGGCGAAAGATTCACCCCAATCAGAGTTACGGATCTCCAGATATAAAAGAAACGGTGAAGGGGTAGAATCAGAGAACACAGAAACAGAGAGATAGATCCAATCTCGGAGGGGCTCTCACCCCTCCCAAGCTATGGGAGCCAAGGACCAGAGGGGAAACCCTTCTCCCATCTAGGGAGGAGGTCAAGGAAGAAGAATAAGAAGGGGGGCTCTCTCCCCCTTTCTTCCGGTGGCGCCGAAGCGCTGCCGGTGGCCATCATCATCACCGCGATCTTCACCAACACCGCCGTCATCTTCACCAACATCTCCATCACCTTCCCCCATCTATATCCAGCGGTCCACTCTCCCGCAACCCGTTGTACCCTGTACTTGAACATGGTGCTTTATGCTTCATATTATTATCCAATGATGTGTTGCCATCCTATGATGTTTGAGTAGATTTTTGTTGTCCTATTGGTGGTTGATGAATTGCTATGATTGATTTAATTTGCTTGTGGTTATGTTGCTGTCCTATTGTGCCCTCCGTGTCGCGCAAGCATGAGGGATTCCCGCTGTAGGGTGTTGCAATACGTTCATGATTCGCTTATAGTGGGTTGCATGAGTGACTGAAACACAAACCCGAGTAAGGGGATTGTTGTGTATGGGATAAAAGGGGACTGGATGCTTTAATGCTATGGTTGGGTTTTACCTTAATGAATCTTTAGTAGTCGCGGATGCTTGCTAGAGTTCCAATCATAAGTGCATATGATCCAAGTAGAGAAAGTATGTTAGCTTATCCCTCTCCCACATAAAACTTGTTATCGGTCTAGTAACGTAGTCAATTGCTTAGGGACAATTTCACCAACTCCTACCACCACTTTTCCACACTCGCTATATTTACTTTATTGCTTCTTTATTTAAACAGACCCTAGTTTATATTTACATACGCTTTATTATCTTGCAAACCTATCCTATCACACCTACAAAGTACTTCTAGTTTCATACTTGTTCTAGGTAAAGCGAACGCCAAGTGTGCGTAGAGTTGTATCGGTGGTCGATAGAACTTGAGGGAATATTTATTCTACATTTAGCTCCTCGTTGGTTTCGACACTCTTACTTATCAAAAACTGATGCGATCCCCTACACTTGTGGGTTATCAGGCGCCAAAACGCCCTCTCCACCAGCCGCGAAACCCCAGCCTCCTCTGTCCTCCACCCCATAGCCGCCAATCCACCACCGTCCTCCTCCATCATGCGAGAGCCGGTATCCTGACATTGTTGTCCAACGCAACCGCAACTGCAACGCCCTCAAGGACGTAGCAGCTGAAGCCGAGGCAGAGCTGCCTCCACGACGCCGACGCCGACGTGCGCCATACCAGAACGACTCCGACCATGCTGTCCCGCGCCTCATTGTTGCCGCTCCACTGTTGCAACCGTCCACCGCACCGGAGCTGTTCCCGCTATGCCGTTGTTCGCCGCCTCGGATCTGGTTCCCCGCCGCCGATAAACGGCCACTGCACCACACTCAGCAACTTGGCCATGGGTTCGTCCAAGGCTCCACCGTCCTCCACAAGTTCTTGTTTCCAGTGAACCACAAGAAGATCACTGGAAAAACAGAAGGAGGACACATCACTGCCAGCAGAGAGAGGTACTCCTCTTCCCTTATTCGTGCAAATCTTACGTCTCTGCTCACACCGTATTCATCCCACAAAAGAAACTAGTTGAGCGCTTCTTACTACATCTTCTTCGTGATACTAAATGCACAAGGTTTCCTCCCTTTACTATTTCACCTTTGCTAGAGGTCAGTAGCCTGCCTGGATTTCAATCCAGGGTCAGTCGAACCGCAATTAAAAGAAGCAGCACCCGCTTAGGCGCGCGGATCACCTAGTCCGCCAGTTCCCCGGGGAAGCGGTGCATTGGTGTCTATCATAGGGGTGTGGGGCACAGGAGCTGCTTGCGCCCATTTGGAGGTCGGAAGGGCTTGAGTGGATGGCCGAGGGGCAGTGCCAAGCACGGCGGTGTGGTGAGGTCGAGGGGAGGGCGTAGGCAGGGGAGGAATAATGGACCGGTGGTCGCTGGCGTTTCGAGGAAGATTGTCAACACTGACTGGCTGGAGGTAGATGAAGGCGATCTACCCATTCTTTGTACATCGGACGGTGCAGAAAAAATGGACTGACCTATTTGTTTTCAGTCAACTATTATTTTCATAGAATCCTGTAGTAATTTAGTGTGCCATGCATGTTGTAGAGCTATCATATGTCTCCCCTCATTTATTTCTCACCGACCTGCTATCTGCTACCTTTGCACTGTACTAATTATGCACACACTTCACCCATACTCACACTATTGTTTTTTATGCATGGGTATTTCAGACTCTAACGCAGTGTTGATGAATGCAGAAAAGAAAAGACAGAAGTCACTCCAGTGTAATTTGAAGATAAGCACTAAGCGTTTCAGCGCTCTAATGGGTGCAGTGTGAGGAGTTGGAGACAGTAAACGTAGCTCTGCAGATGATCTCAATTGCCACACACAACCATCCCAGGTGCTTGCTTTAACTTTGCGCTGTCAAATGTGGTTGCATGTTGCATATGGTGTCTAGCTTGTATTGCTTCCAATTTGGTTAAATTGCATTTGCTTACTTTACACATTATACCTTTGATAATGACATGCCTTCCTGTTTTTGATACATACTACATATGTCTATTAACCATGTTTGTACATTAAACTAGTGCTCTTTTGTATCCCTCATCAATCACTTATGATGAGACAGTCACCCGAGTGGGTTATCGTGAGATGCCCTACTCGTTTAAAGAGTGTAGTGTCATCCTCCCCACATGATTCTCAAGAAACAACAAGGCTAAATGAAGATAGGCAACGTATCTCTGTAGTTGATCACCGCAATTCCCCCACACCACCATCGCAGGTGCTTGCTCTTACTTGGCAGTGTGATATGTGGTTGCATGTTGCATATGGTGTCTACCTTGTAATGCTTCTAATTAGGGTAAATTACATCTGCTTAGCTAACACATTATACCTGTGAATATGACATGCCTTCCTGTTTTTCGTACATACTACGTCTTTCTATTATCCATGGTCTTACATCAAACTACTTTTCTAGTGTATCCCTCATCAATCACTTCTGACGATACACCTTCAAGTTGACAGTGTAATATTGGTAGCATCTTGCATATCATTTCAAACATGTATTGCCTCTAATTTGTTGAAGTGCCACTTATAATGAGACACATCTAACTTGGTAGAGTGATTTTGGTTGGATCTTTCATATGGTGTCTAGATTGCATTGCTTCCAATTTGTTGAAATGCCTTCTGCTTAGTGTCTTTCATACATATTCCATCCTCCTACAATGTGGTTGCCATACTTAAAAGTTGTGTTTGTCAGTATCATGCATCAAAGAATTTGGAAGTGCGAATTTCATTCCTTTTTCTTGTGTGTTTACTTGACAAGGCAAAATCTGAAAGGACGAAGGCACGGAATGATGGTGGTCCTCTGGAGCAACCGAAACAGATGATCTCTGCAGATTCTCCTGCTACTCGTACCGCAGTGCTAGTTCGAAATCTCATCTCCCCTACTCCACAACCTAGGGTGCTTGCTCTATCATGGCAGTGTGATATCTAGTTGCATGTTGCATATGGTGCCTAGCTTGTATTGCTCCTAATTTGTTAAATTGCATCTCCTTAGCTTACACATTATACATGTGAATATGACACACCTTCCTATTTTTGGTACATACTACATCTGCCTATCACACCATGTTCTTACATCAAACTACTGTTCTTGTGTATCCTGCATCTATCGCTTATGATGAGACAGTCACGTGCGTGGGTTAATATGAGATGCACTACTCTTATAAAGAATGCAATTTCATCCTCTCCACATGATTCTCAAGAAACAACAAGCCTAAATGAAGATATTGATCGTAGCTCTGTACTTGAAGACCGCACTTCCCCTAGACCACCATCACAGGTGCTTGCTCTAACTTCGCTGTGTGATATGTGGTTGCATGTTGCATACGGTGTCTAGCTTGTAATGCTTCTAATTAGGGTAAATTGCATCTTCTTAGTTTACACACTATACCTGTGAATGTGACATGCCTTCCTATTTTTGGTACACACTACATCTTTGTGTTAACCTTGTTCTTACGTGAAACTACATCTCTTCTGTATCCTGCTTCAATCACTTACGATGAGTCACCTTTATTCGTTGCATATTGCATATTATTTCTAGCTTGTTGCCATGTATTGCTTCTAATTTGGTCAAATACATTTGTTAGGGCACCCTTTTAATTTGGCAGAGTGATATTGGTTTCATCTTTCGTATGGTTTCTAGCTTGCATTGATTCTAACAAGTTCAAGCACCTTGTGCTTAGTTTACACTTTATACATCATACATGTCAATATGTCACACTGTCCTGTTTTTCATACATATTCCATCCTCCTATCATGCGGCTGCCTTACATGAAAGTAGTGTTCGTCAGTATCATGCATCAATGAGTTCTGAAGAGCAAATTTTATTCCTTTTTCTTGTGGGTTTGACTTGACAAGGCAAAATCAAGAAAGAGGAAGGAAAAGAGTAAGGAAGGCGGTGATGGTGGTCATCTGCAGCAACGTAAACGGAGCATCTGTACCGATTCTGCTTGTACTGATAGTGCATTACAAGGTCCAAGTCTCTGCTCCCCTACTCCACCATCCAAGGTGCTTGCTCTAACTTGGCAGTGTGATATCTGGTTGCATGTTTCATATGGTGTCTAGCTTGTATTGCTCCTAATTACTGTCAACTGCATCTGCTTAGCTTACACATGATACATGTGAATGTGACACGCTTTCCTGTTTTTGGTACATACTATATCTGTCTATCACACCATGTTCTTACATGAAACTACTCTTCTTGTGTCTCCTACATCAGTCACTTATGTTGGGACACCTTTCAGTTGGCAGTGTGATATTGGTTTGCGTCTTGAATATGGTTTCTAGCATGTATTGCTTCTAGTTTGATGAACGCCACCTATGACGAGATAGTTTTAACTTGGCAGAGTGATATTGATTGCACCTTCCATATGGTGTCTAGTTTGCAGTGCTTCCAATTTGTTGAAGTGCCTTCTGCTTAGTTACCACATCATAGGTGTGAATATGTCAAGCCGTCCATATTTTCGTACATATTCCATCCTCGTATCATGACTTTGCCTTTCATCAGAGTAGTGTTCATCAGTATCATGCATGCATGAGTTCTGAAGAGCAAATTATATTCCTTTTTCTTGTCGGTATGACCTCACAATGCAAAATCAATAAAGCTGAAGGAAATTGGCAAGGCATTGGATGATGGTGGTCCTTCCGAGCAACTAAAATGGAGGTTCTCTAGAGATTCTACTCCGCCATCCTCCCGACAAGATTCGCAAGACAACGCAAGGCTAGACAGTCAACGTAGTTGTGTAGATGATGAGCACATCTCCCCTACTCCACCATCACAGGTGCTTGCTCTAACTTCTCACTATTATATGTGGTTGCATGTTCCGTATGATGTCTAGCTTGTATTGCTTCTAACTTTGTTGAATTGCATCTGCTTACTTTACACATAATGCTTGTGAATATGACATGTGTTCATGTTTCTACATCAGACTACTGTTCTTGCATATCCCACATCAGTCACTTATGATAAGGCACCTTTAAGTCGCCACTGTGATATTGGTTGTGTCTTGCATATGATTTCTAGCATGTACTGCTTCTAATTTGTTGAAACGCCATACAGTTTGAACTTGACAGAGTGATATTGGTTGCATCTTTCATATGGTGTCTAGCTTGCAGTGCTTCTAATTTGTTAAAATGCCTTCTGCTTAGTTACCACATCATAGGTGTGAATATGTCATGCCATCCTGTTTTTCATACATATTCCATCCTCGCATCATGTGTTTGCCTTTCATCCGAGTAGTGTTCGTCAGTATCATGCATGAATGAGTTCTGAAGAGCGAATTTTATTCCTTTTTCTTATCAGTTTGACTTCACAATGCAAAATCATTACAGCTGAAGGAAATTAGTCCGACAGTGGATGATGGTGGTCCTTCGGAGCAACTCAAACAGGGGGTCTCTACAGATTCTACTCCGCCATCCTCCCAACAAGATTCGCAAGACAACACAAGGTTGGACAATCAACGTAACTGTATAGATGATGAGCACATCTCCCCTACTCCACCATCATAGGTTCTTTCTCTAACTTGGCACTATTATTTGTGGTTGCACGTTGCGTATGATGTCTAGCTTGTATTGCTTCTAAAATGAATTGCATCTGCTTACTTTACACATAATGCCTGTGAATATGACATGTGTTCCTGTTTCTAGAACATACGTGTACATGATGAGCACATCTCCCCTACTCCACCATAATAGGTGCTTGCTCTTACTTGGAACTGTTATATGTGGTTGCGTTTTCCGTATGATGTCTAGTTTGTATTGCTTCTGATTATGTTGAATTGCATCTGCGTAGCTTACAACTTATACCTGCAACGATCACTTACCCATAAGACACATTTAACTTGGGACTGTGATGTAGGTTGCATCTTGCATTGTCTTCTAGCTTGTACTGCCTCTAATTTATTGAAATGGCACTTACGACGAGACACGTTTTACCTGATAGAGCGATATTGGTTGCATGTTCATATGGTGCCTAGCTTTCATTTCTTCTAATTTTGTTGAAATGCCTTCCGCTTACTGTTTTTTTTCATACATAGTCCATCCTCCTATTGTACGTGTGAATATGAAACGCTATCTTTTTTTGTATATATTCCATCCTCCTATCCTGCGCTTGCCTCACATCAAAGTAGTGTTCGTCTGTATCATGCATCAACAAGTTATGCAGAGCTAATTTTATCCATATTCTTGTGGTTTTGACTTCATAAGGCAATATCAGAAAATAGGAAGGAAAAGAGTAAGTTAGGGCATGTTGGTGGTCCTCCACACCGACGCAAACACAGACTCTCTAGATTTGCCACTCCTACTGCTAATGAAGTTGAAGTCCCAAGTCTACATGATGAGTTCATCTCCCATACTCCACTAGCGCAGGTGCTTGCTCTAAGTTGACAATGTGATAATTGGTTTCATGTTGCATATGTAGTCTAGCCTGTATTTCTTCTATTTTGATTAAATTGCACCTGCTGAGTTTATACGTTATACATGTGCATATGACATGGCTTTCTGTGTCTAGAATACACTGCATCTATCTATCATACCATGTTCTTACATCAAAGTACTGCTGTTGTGTATCCGCATCAGTCACTCATGATTGGACGCTTTTAACAGGGCAGTTTGGTAGTGGTTGCATCTTGCATTGATTTCTATGTTGTACTACTTCTAATTTTTCGAATTGCCACTTATGACAAGACACTTTTAACTTGGCAGAGTAATATTGGTTGCATCTTTCATATGGTGTCTAGCTTGCATTACTTCTATTTTCTTGAAAATCCTTCTACTTAGTTTGCACATCGTAGCTGTGAATATCTCATGTCGTCCTATTTTTCTTACATATTCCATCCTCATACGGTTGTCTTACATCAAAGTATTGCTTGTTTGTATCATGCATCAATGAGTTCTGAAGAGCGATTTTATTCTTTTGTGTTGTGGGTATGGCTTGACATGGCAAAGTCAAAAAAGAGCAAGGAAAATAATATAGTAGGGAGTGGTGTTACTCATCGGGTGAAACAAAAAAGGATCTGCCGTCGAGATTCTACTGGTACTTATAGTGCAGTAGAAGGTCCAAGTCCACCGGCTAAATCTACAAACACAGTATCACATGCTCCACTAGCTCCAGCATCCGCTTCAACTGTACCAGCATCTCAACGAGTTACTCGTTCATTTGCTCCGGAACTGGCCAGTTCCCAAGCTGCCTTCACACCTAACACTACTTCTGAAGCACTACTGACACAATAGAACTTGGCAAGATCAGATGAACCTCATGAGCATCAACACCAAGACGGTACCTGACTGAGTCAAATTGCAGTTGCATGCTCCTTTATATGTACTCTCACAGTTTGATGTACACTAACACTTTCCATATTCGTTGTTGAACTAGCACCACGGCGCAAGCAGAAACATACATTAGGGATAATGCTTGACAGATTAACAAAATCTAAAGGAGGAAGAATGGAGATCCATTTTGAGGCAGGTTTAAAAAGGCCACGTGATGCTACAGAGTCAGCCAATTTAGTATCAGAGGCAGCCGTTGCCGTTAGGTGTCATGCACGTATCCTCCCAACGTGGATCCAATACAGGAATGAGAAAGACAATACCCAGTTTAACACCTTCCTTGACCATTTATCTGTAAGTAATGTTATTCATCGCAATTAGTAATATTGTCTTGCTCTGTCCCATACTTTATAGCTTCCTCCTAATAAGACTCACATTCTTTTTTCAACAGATGAGGCTCAAGTTGGATCCGAAAGATGATGCAACTAAACAAGCATGCACTCATGTTTTTCAGTCTGCTCTGCGACAGTATCGGTACCACCTTAGAAAATCTCACTTCGAAGGCAAGGCAAACAATGAAATCGCCCAAACATCTCTAGTGGAATATATTACAGATGAAGACTGGACAGCCCTTGTTAAACACTGGTCTGATCCAAAGTATCAGGTAGGCTATATATATTTGATCAGACCACATATTTAACTTGTATTTATGTATGTGCCTTACAATTGTATCTTGTTCTAGGCTAACTGTTTGAAGAACAAAACCAACCGTTCTAAAGTGAAATTCCAACAGACAACAGGATCTCGTAGCTATATTTCACACTGCGAGGCTCTTGTAAATAGCTGCTACTTCCTTCTTTTTTGTGCCATATTATCATATCTATATTGACTTGTTCCAAATACAGAGGAAAGCCCGTGCGAACCAAAAGAACCTGAACTGAATGTAGTGCAAATCTTCAAGGATTGCCACACGAGCAAGATGAAGGGCATGAGCACACCAGTTCAAGCGGCTGTTGTAAGTCCTTACTCCTCCTGCCTTTGAACTGATTGGTATTGTGATGTGTTCATTTAACTACTTGGTTTGCAGCCAATGTTAGTTACTCTGTTCACATTTATGCACAGTTGTCTTAACATATCATTTCACCTTACATGGCATGTTTGTTTTATATCTGTTTGCCCATGATATGAATGATGTCATACTATGTTCATCCTACTTTAAACCATGTCTCTTTATCCTTAGATATCAACGAATGTGAGGAAATAGACAATACAGTAGGCACGCTACATGGACATATGTTCCAAAAGTGATTTTATTATGTAGTTGGCACTACAATACATGCTAATGTATAACAATAGTTCACCAAAATAAGTTATGTATAAACGTTTAACCTACTTTGTTTGTTTTTGTCTTATTAGTAACTTATCTGGTACACTAATCTACAAGTTCAAACTTTTAGGAAGCTATGGAACAAATGATTGAACAGCCACAACCACCTGAAGGTGGCGAGGCTACCACATGCACAATGTCACCTCTTGCTGCAGTGCATCAGTATCTCTCCACTAATAGTGCAAAAAGCACCTTCCTCCGTAATTCTGGGTTGGTTGTCAAGGGAACCTCGTCCAAATCGCCTACTGAACAAAATCTTCCTTCTAGACCGAGTGATATATCTGTGCTCCAGACAAATGTCCAATCCCTAATGGACGTCGTTTTGGAAACAAGAATAGTGGTTGACAAATGTCGTCAAGATATGAATGGTTTTGAAACCAGACTATCAGACATTTGCTTCGTTGTCCAAAAGCAATGGCGGAAAATGGTGAAGATCGTGCTGCTCCATCAAATTCTACAGCCTGAAACATTAGCACTTAGGTCAAATGATTTGTGCTTCTATACATCTGATGGTGCTTTTATCCGGAAGGACTGTAAACTTCATGCCAACAGGCCTTTTCTTGTATGGTTGGAATTTATTTTGTTGTGATACAGAATTTATGATGCTGCCACAGGCTGCAGTAATTATGACGTTATTTTTGTATAGTGTAGGTTTATCTTAGTAATGTATTCGGCCGAAAGCTTAGTAGGAGCCCAACATGACAACAATCGTCGGGCCCATTCCAATTGGGCTAAAAACGATTATGGGCTGAAATTGGCATGTAGCCCACTAAAAATATCTGGGCCTAAATTAGCATAAGCTTTCATATTTTTCTGGTAGGCCTGTGCCCATAGTGGGCCTTTAACAGGCCTAAACATAATTTGGGCCCTCAGTAAAAATAGGCCGTTTACAGGTGTAAATATCTCGAGCCCATAAAGAACATGGGCCTTTAATAGACCGAAAGTGAGATTGGGCCCTGATTGGCCAAATAACCCACTGGTCTTAGCAGGCCAAAATGGTGGCCCATTTACGATGCGGATCTTTGACAGGCCAAAATTCAGACATGCCTTAAATGCGCCGACCTAATACACGGGCCTTTAACAGGACGAAACTTCGGTCAGGCTAGATTATCGTCATTTTTATATGGGCCGTTAATGGGCCTGATATGACGTTGGGCCACATACGGCCCATGGTTTTCGTCCAGCGTTAACAGGCTGAAAATGGCAACAGGCCGAAAGTGGCCCAAATCTATAGTGGGCCTCTAACAGGCTGAATGTCAGACATGGCCAAATATGACCCAAATCCTTCACGGTCGTTTATGGGCCGAAAGTTTTGATGCCCTATAAATGGGCCCAAATGAAGCAGGACCTTTAACAGGCCAGAAATACACGGGGCTGTAACTGGGCCCAATTACTTAGCGGACTGTTAATGGGCCAAAAGTGACCATAGGCCGCGTTGATGACAAGTTTATGACAGGCCGTTGATGGGCCGATTTGACAGAGAATGTTGGGCCTTTAGCTGGGCCGGCCCATTATGGTCTGCAAAATCTTGTGGGCCTTTAGCTGGTCCGACTCATTCTGGTCCGCTAAATGTTGTGGGCCTTTAGCTGGGCCGGCTCGTTATGGTCTGCAAAATCTTGTGGGCCTTTAGCTGAGCCGGCCCATTATGGTCCGCTAAATTTTGTGGGCCTTTAGCTGGGCCGGCCCATTATGGTCTACAAAATCTTGTGGGCCTTTAGCTGATCCGGCCCATTATGGTCCGCTAAATCTTATGGGCCTTTGGTTGGCCCGGTCCATTTAAACTATATGGGCTAGGTTTGCGCCGGTCCACGTGTCAACATATCATAGGCCCATCTCGACCGTTGGATGAGTGACACCTGTGCCAACGCGGAGCTGACGCGTGGATCCGTCAGCCAATGAGAATTTTACACGTGGAAAATTGGCATTGGTCGTGGCTGTTAGCAGGTTATCAGATCCAAAAACCGGACCTGATAGGTTAACGGCGGTTAATGGCGTCCCGTTACGGTGGATGCCACGTGTTGGTCACCCTTGACGAAAGCACTTCTATGACGCGCGATTTATCGTCATGGAAGTGGACACTTTCATGATGATAATTTTGGTAATGTCATGGAACACTTCTATGACAGCACAAGTATGACTATCTTGATTCTGTCATAAAATCATCATGGATGTACATGCATGACAAAAAACGTGACCTACTGTGACAAACATGTATCATCACGGAAGTGTATTTTTTTTGTAGTGCCCTGCCGCTTCATGAGCGGTACAAGCACACAAAAGGGAAATTTATTTTGAAAATTACAGATGGCACATACAAATTTGCTTAGAACGACATGGAAATACCGCATATACGTAGGTATGTTGGACTCATATGGCAAAACTGGGTTTAAGGATTTTGGATGCACAAGTACTATTTCTACTTAATATAAATGGAGGCTACCAAAAAGATTGAGAAGCAACCAACCAAGAAATGAAAAATCACATAAGCGAGCATTAATCATTACTAACATCGAATAATGCACCACAAGTAGGATGTAATTTCATTGCATAACTGTTGACTTTTGTGCTTGCATAGGGAATCACAAACCTTAACATCCATATTCTTACTAAAGCATAATTACTCATCGACATGACTCACATATTACTATCATCAAATCTCAAAACTATTACAAAGCATCAAGTTTATTTTTTCCAATGATCTTCCTAAAAGTTTTTATTGTATCCCTCTTCAAAATCTATCACTTTGGGACTAATTTCATATGTTGCTTTTGATAAGCTCAAACAAATTTAAGTGAAGAACATGAGCATAAAATTTTCATCTCTCAAAATAATATAAGTGAAGCATGAGATAATTTCTTCAAAAATTTATTAACTCTCAAATAAATCTAAGTGAAGAATGAGAGCATTTCTTCAAAAAATATTAAAGCACACCGTGCTCAAAAAGATATAAGTGAAGCACTAGAGCAATTCCATAGCTCAAAAACTTTAAGTGAAGCATAGAGCAATTCTAACAAATCATAGCATAATTTTGGCTCTCTCAAATAGGTTTGTCCAGCAAGGATACTTGCGTCAAACTAAAAATCAAAACTAGCAAAGACTCATATAATACAAGTCGCTCCAAGCAAAACTTATGATATGTGACGAATAAAAATATAGCTCTAAGTAAAATACCAATGGTTGTCAGAAGAAAGAGGGGATGCCACTTGGGGCATCCCCCAGCTTAGTTGCTTGTTCATCCTTGAATATTATCTTGGGGTGCCATGGGGCATCCCCAAGCTTAGGCTCTTGCTTCTCCTTATTACTTCATCCATCGTGATCTCACACATAACTCGAAAACTTCAATCACAGAAAACTTAACAAAACCTTTGTGAGATATGTTAGTATCAGAAAGCAAATCACTACTCTAAGTACTGTTGCAAACCCATTCATATTTTATTATTGCATTATACCTAATGTATTTTAACTTTACCATGGCTTATCCCCCCCGATACAAACCATAGATTTGTCAAAATAAGCACACAATGCAACAAACATAGAATCTGTATAAAAGAGAATTGTCTGTAGTAATCAGAGAACTTCGTATACTTTTGTAACTCAAACAATTCTTCAAAATTAGGACAACGTGGGCAATGTGTATATCAATCTTGTGTAAAAAAATCAGAGCAAAAGCGCGTTTCTGTAACTTAGCAAGAGCAATATGTGGAAAGCTCGTAGGCATTGGATCGGTGAATTCGTTGGATGATATTCATTATATAACAGTCATAACCTAGGGCGATACAAAACTAGCTCCAGTTCATAAATATAATATAGGCATGTATTCCATAAATAGTCATACATGCTTATGGAAAGAACTTGCATGACATCTTTTGTCCTACCCTCCTGTGGCAGCGGGGTCCATAAGGAAACTGATATTAAGGCCTCCTTTTAATAGAGAACTGGAACAAAGCATTAACACATAGTGAATACATGAACTCCTCAAACTATGGTCATCATCGGAAAGTATCCCAACTATTGTCACTCCGGGGTTTACGGATCATAACACATAGCAGGTGCATATGACTTGCAAGATCGGATCTAGAACACAAATATAATGGTGAAAACATAAACAGTTCAGATCTGAGATCATGGCACCCGGGCCCAAAGTGACAAGCATTAAACATGGCAAAGTCATAGCAACATCAATCTCAAAACATAATGGATACTAGGGATCAAGCCCTAACAAAACTAACTCGATACATGATGAATCTCATCCAAATCCTCATTGACCAGCGAGCCTATGAAGGACTTGCTCACTCTCGGTGGGGAGCATCATGGAACTGGCGATGGAGAAGGGTTGGTGATGACGAAGATCATAGATCCCCCTCTCTGGAGCCCCAAACGGACTCGAGATTTGGCCTTGCGATGAAGAATAGGAGGCACAGCTCCGTCTCGTGAAACTTGATAATTCTTTCTCCCTGATTTTTTCTCCAAAAATAGGATTTTATAGAGTTGGAATCATGGTCTGTGGGGCCACCAGGTGGCCACAACCCACTTGGGCGCGCCAGGAGGGGGTGCGACCTGGTGGGTTGTGCTCACCCAGGCCCCCCCTCCGGTGGTTCTTGGCTCCAGTATTTTTCTTTTATTGTATAAAAATTCTCCAAAATATTTGTTCCATTGTGAGAACTTTTATTTCCGCACAAAAAATAATACCATGGTAGTTCTGCTGAAAACAGCATCAGCCCGGGTTAGTTTCATTCAAATCACGCAAATTAGAGTCCAAAACAAGAGCCAAAGCATTAGGAAAAGTAGATACGACAGAGACATATCAACTCTCCCAAGCTTAAACCTTTGCTTTTCCTCAAGCAATTCAGTTGATAAAATGAAAGTGAAAGAGAAAAACCTTTATGAACTCTTTTGCTCTTGTTTACATAAATAAGCTTAAGTAGCACCCATGTTTTCAGCGAAGATTATGACTAACCATGTCGACAATAACTCTTGAAAATTATATTAACTCATATCAATGACATAAGCAACTAGTGACCTATAATAAGATATCTCAAACAACAACACTTTATCAAAACAACCATGATATAATATGACAACAGTGGTATCTCGATGTCCCTTTCTAAGACCGCAAAACATAAATTCAGAGCATCTTCAAAGTTCAAGCAGCAACTAAATATTGTAATTCATGGTAGAAAAGATCCAGTCATGATGCATTCAACATTAACTATACACAATGCATGAGGATGACAATAGTGCTCTCAGATCTGGCGCTTATTTGAGAAGGCGATGATTCAACATGAAATAAATAGATAATCCCTTCGCAGAGGAAAGCAGGGATTTGTAGAGGTGCTGGAGCTCAAAGCTTTAAATCAGAGATAAATAAAATTTTGGGAAATGCACCCTTCCTATTCACATCACAACCAAAAGTTATCAACATTTTCCATGCTAAACACATTAGTGGCGGTTCCCAAGCGATAAAAGTAAAGGTTTACTCCACTACACCAACAAACACACTCCATGGCTAGTCGAATCCACAGGTACCATCCATACCAACAACAATCCCGGGGGAGTTTTGTTTAATTATTTGCAATTTTTTATTTCAGGACTGGGAATCCCTATAACTGCCCCTCTCATGCAAGGACGAGTGAGTAAATACTCATCATGAGAATAACCCAGTTAGCATGGAAGATACTGACTACCCCCTACCACTCTATGAACAATCCAGGCACACAACAATAGATGTTCATTTGAAATTTTAGAGGTGGCACATACAAATTTACTTAGAATGATAGAGTAATACCGCATATAGGTAGGTATGGTGGACACATCTGGAATAACTTCGGGTTTTGAGATTTTGATGCACATGCAATATTTCCACTTAGTACATGCATATGCTAGCAAATAGGTTGAGAAGCGGCCAGCTAGAGAGCGAAAACGGTCATGAACATGCATTATGCATAATAAACATTGAATACTAGCATGAGTAGGATATGAACACCATGAACATAAATATCATAGAGGTTGTGTTGGGTTTGATTCAACTACATGCATGAACATGTTCCAAGTCAAGCCACTTGAAATAGTCAGAGGAGGATACCATATCATCATACTGCAGCACAATCATTTTAATGCATGTTGACAATCATTATCCACTCCTAGCTACTTAAGCATGGCATGAGAAACTATAATATCTAATTGTCATTGCAAAAAAATTTATCATAATATGTTGAATCATGGATACTAGGTTAAACATATTTACAAAAACAGAACAAGTCGAGTTCATACCCTTTTCTCTCTGCCACAGCCAGTTCAACCAATTTCGTCATTATTGCATTTCACTTGCACGAACGAACGATATGAAAATAATAATAGTGCAAGAGTGTCGTGGACTAAGCTAGAATCTGAAAACATTTTATTCGACAAGGAGAAGACAAGGTAATATGGCTCTTTGTTGGATCAATATCAATGCATATGAGAGCCACTCATAATTTTCATCGTGGTCTTCTCCTTAATATTACTCTATAAATAAAATTAGTTTAGAGAAACACACTGAAATATTTTTGGAGTTTTTAGTTTTTTTCTTGAAGGAAGCAAATTAAAGAGAAATAAAAGCAAAAACGAGAAAAACTATTTACAAGGGAGAGCTCCCAACAAGCAAAAGAAGAACGAGGAAATATTTTTGGGTTTTCTTTTTAATACTACAACTAACTAAGCTAGAAATAAAGACCAAAAATAAGCAAGAAACATTTTTTTGATTTCCTCAAAGTTTTTCAAACACAAAAGAAGAAAGCGAGAGAGTAAATCTAGCTTGGATATTGCAATGAAAAAGTGTGGACACCGACAACTGGAATGAAATGTGTGAACATGAATGTAATGTTGGTGGAAATAAATACTTCCCCAAGCTTAGGCTTTTGGCCTAGCCTGGTAATCACCACTCGTAGTAGCCATCCGGTCCCATGTTGAAGTGTTGTGGAGCGGGAACCTGAGAGTACCACTCCTTAGGCTCGTCCTCTGCCTCTGCCTGGGCATTCCGGTAGGCAATAATATCCTCAGGCATGATCGTGTATCCGCCCCTGGCAATAGAATCAAACAAAGCAAGTGCAGGCAACAGAATAATATCACGGGTATCTACACTGAAAACCAGGTTGTAAGGAATGTTATTAATAGAATTATCAATATCGATGAACTAGTGATCCTTCATCGCCTGGTGATCTAAATAAACCATGGGTAAAGGATAATCATGTTGGCGTATCTGAACGTTAAAGTGACTCGCTAAACGAGTAGCATAAATAGCGCCATGAATTTGCCCTTAGTTTGGTTAAGGTGCAGATGACGTGCAATAATAGCCCCTAGAGTGTAGTTATTATCGTCGTATAGTGAACGATGCAAGATAGCAAAGTCAGGGCTACTAAGTGCACCAACTTTCTCTCTAGCAACTAAACACTTTGCGATGAACAGAGCAAAATAATGCACAGAAGGAAACTGCAAGCTAGTAGCAGTAATACTCGGCACGCCTCTCTCATCTCCCACTGATAAAGTACGATAAAAGTCCTCAGACCCTGCAGGCCTAGGCTCTCTTATTTCCCCATCAGAAGGGGTCAAGCATATATCGCAAAAATCAGCAAGCGGCATCTGACAGGTTTCAGCATATAAATTGAACTGCACCTCAGGTGGGTTATTCCTACTTAGAAAATGAAAATTTTGCACAAAGGGATTCGTAAGGAGATGATATTGTTCACAATCTGCTACGATGAAGTCGGTAAGCCTAGCATTAGCATCAAATTGTGCAAAATCTTGACGGATCCTAGCTCCATCCATGAAGGGGTTATGCGGCCATTCGCACGGTCGCATGCGGCCATGCGCACGGTCGCACCTCCGCCCTTCTCCAAGTATGGAGGTCATTGTCCGACGATTCCCCAATGCCCCCCTTAGAGCTCTTCTTGGAGGCAAACTTCCAAAGAAACTCTTCTTATTCCTATGAAGAAAATTCTGAAAAATTTAGTCCACAAAAGTTTTGTCAACAAAACTTCACAAGATTGATACCAATTACTCATAGGGATGCATAGAGGCCATATTAAGCATTCAAACTACTTAGGACTCTAAGATTTCAACATGCAAGCTCGTCTACAACAAAACCAAGAGTAGCTAATTATTCAAAATATAATCCACTAAAACAAAAACTAATTAGAGCGATGGAGGAGTCACATACTGATACGTCTCCAACGTATCTATATTTTTTGATTGTTCCATGCTATTATATTATCTGTTTTGGATGTTTAATGGGCTTTAATATGCTCTTTTATATTATTTTTGGGACTAACCTATTAACCGAGGGCCCAATGCCAGTTTCTGTTGTTTTGCCAATTTTAGAGTTTTGCAGAAAAGGAATACCAAATGGAATCCAAACGAAATGAAACTTTCGCGATGATCTTTCTTGGACCAAAAGCAAACCAAAAGACTTAGAGATGAAATCGGAGACGCAACGAGGCATCCACGAGGCAGAAGGGCATGCCCAGGGGGTAGGTGCGTCCCCACCCTCATGGGCCAATCGTAGCTCCATTGAACTAGTTGTTTTGCCTATATATACTATTATACCCTAAAAACATCAGGGAGAGCCACGAAACCACTTTTCCACCGCCGCAACCTTATGTACCCGTGAGATCCCATCTTGGGGCCTTTTCCGGAGATCTACCGCAGGGGGGATCGATCACGGAGGGCTTCTACATCAACACCATTACCTCTCCGCTGAAGCGTGAGTAGTTTACATCAGACCTTCGGGTCCATAGTTATTAGCTAGATGGCTTCTTCTCTCTCTTTGATTCTCAATACCAAGTTCTCCTCGATGTTCTTGGAGATCTATCCAATGTAACACTCTTTTGCGGTGTGCTTGCCGAGATTCGATGAATTGTGGATTTATGATTAAGATTATCTATCAATATTATTTGGTTCTTCTCTGAATTCTTATATGCATGATTTGATATCTTTGCAAGTCTCTTTGAATTATCGGTTTAGTTTGGCCTACTAGATTGATCTTTCTTGCCCAGGGAGAAGTGCTTAGCTTTGGGTTCAGTCTTGCGGTGTCCATTTCCAGTGACAGTAGGGGCAGCAAGGCACATATTTTATTGTTGCCATCGAGGATAAAAAGATGGGGTTTATATCATATTGCTTGAGTTTATCCCTCTACATCATGTCATATTGCTTAAAGTGTTACTCCATTCTTATGAACTTAATACTCTAGATGCATGCTAGATAGCAGTCGATGTGTGGAGTAATAGTAGTAGAAGCAGGCAGGAGTCGGTCTACTTGGCACGGACATGATGCCTACTTGACTTATGGATTGCATACCAAAGATGGCAATACCTAGATCTATTCTTGTTTTTATGCCTAGCTAGGGGCGTTAAACGATAGCGCTTGTTGGGAGGCAACCCAATTTTATTGTTGTTCTTTGATTTTTTCTCCTGTTTAGTAATAAATAATTCATATAGCTTCTGTTTAGATGTGGTTTTATGTATTAATTAATGTTTTTTCCACGTAGAACCTTTGGGAAGACTTGGGTGAAGTCTTTGCGATCTTGCTGTAAAAAACAGAAACTTTTGTGCTCACGAGAATAGCTGTCATTTTTTTTACAGAAGAGTGATTTTAGGTTGATTTGTTTTGCATAGGATTAATAGAAAAATTCCTCACGCCAGAAATTTATGTCAGAATTTTTGGAGTTACAGAAGTATTCATAAGTTACAGATTTCTACAGACTATTCTGTTTTTGATAGATTCTATTTTTCTTGTGTTGTTTGCTTATTTTGACGAATCTATGAGTAGTATCGGGGGGTATGAACCATAGAGAATTTGGAATACAGTAGGTTTAACACCAATATAATAAAGAATGATTTCATTACAATATCTTAAATTGGTGGTTTATTTTCTTATACTAACGGAGCTCATGAGATTTTCTGTTGAAGTTTTGTGTTGTGAAGTTTTCAAGTTTTGGGTAAAGATTTAAATGATTTTGGAATAAGGAGTGGCAAGAGCCTAAGATTGGGGATTCACAAGGCAACCCAAGGTAAAATTCAAGGACAACCAAAAGGCTAAGCTTGGGGATGCCCCGGAAGGCGTCCCCTCTTTCGTCTTCATCTATCGGTAACTTTACTTGAGGCTATATTTTTATTCAGCACACAATATGTGTTTTGCTTGGAGCGTCTTGTATGATTTGAGTCTTTGCTTTTTAGTTTACCACAATCATCCTTGCTGTACACACCTTTTGGGACAGACACGCATGAATCGAAATTTATTAGAATACTCTATGTGCTTCACTTATATCTTTTGAGCTAGACAATATTGCTCTAGTGCTTCACTTATATCTTTTTGGAGCACGACGGTGGTTTTATTTTATAGAAATTGTTGATCTCCCATGCTTCACTTATATTATTTTTAGAGTCTTTTAGAATAGAATGATAATTTGCTTTGGTTATAAAATTAGTCCTAATATGATGGGCATCCAAGATGGGTATAATAAAAACTTTCACATAAAGTGCATTGAATACTATGAGAAGTTTGATCCTTTATGATTGTTTTGAGATATGAAGATGGTGATATTAGAGTCATGCTAGTAGAGTAGTTGTGAATTTGAGAGATACTTGTGTTAAAGTTTGTGATTCCCGTAGCATGCACGTATGGTGAACCGTTATGTGATGAAGTTGGAGCATGATTTATTTATTGATTGTCTTCCTTATGAGTGGCGGTCGAGGACGAGCGATGGTCTTTTCCTACCAATATATCCCCCTAGGAGCATGCACTTAGTACTTTGTTTCAATAACTAATAGATGTTTGCAATAAGTATGTGAGTTCTTTATGTCTAATGTTGAGTCCATGGATTATACACACTCTCACCCTTCCACCATTGCTAGCCTCTCTAGTACCGCGCAACTTTTGACGGTACCATACACCCACCATATACCTTCCTCAAAACAGCCACCATACCTACCTATTATGGCATTTCCATAGCCATTCCGAGATATATTGTCATGCAACTTTCCACCGTTCCATTTATTATGACATGATCCATCATTGTCATATTGCTTTGCATGATCATGCAGTTGACATCGTATTTGTGGCAAAGCCATCGTTCATAATTTTTCATACATGTCACTCTTATATCATTGCACATCCCGGTACCCCGCCGGAGGCATTCATATAGAGTCATATTTTGTTCTAAGTATCGAGTTGTAATTCTTGAGTTGTATGTAAATAAAAGTGTGATGATCTTCATTATTAGAGCATTGTCCCAGTGAGG
Organism: Triticum dicoccoides; assembly: GCF_002162155.2. Taxonomy (NCBI): domain Eukaryota; kingdom Viridiplantae; phylum Streptophyta; class Magnoliopsida; order Poales; family Poaceae; genus Triticum; species Triticum dicoccoides. The sequence goes on from NC_041381.1 coordinate 424,073,916, forward strand.
AAAGGATGATGGAGACTTCCCAGTGAGGAAAGGATGATGGAGACTATGATTCCCCCACAAGTCGGGATGAGACTCCGGACAAAAAAAAGAGGCCATAAAAAAGAGAAATGTCCCAAATAAAAAAATGAGGGAAAAAGAGAGAAGGGCCAATGCTACTATCCTTTTTCCACACTTGTGCTCCAAAGTAGCACCATGATCTTCATGATAGAGAGTCTCCTATATTTTCACTTTCATATACTAGTGGAAATTTTTCATTATAGAACTTGGCTTGTATATTCCAATGATGGGCTTCCTCAAAAGTGCCCTAGGTCTTCGTGAGCAAGCAAGTTGTATGCACACCCGCTTAGTTTCTTTTTGAGCTTTCATACACTTATAGCTCTAGTGCATCCGTTGCATGGCAATCCCTACTCACTCACATTGATATCTATTGATGGGCATCTCCCAAGCCCGTTGATACGCCTAGTTGATGTGAGACTATCTTCTCCTTTTTGTCTTCTCCACAACCACCATTCTATTCCACCTTTAGTCATATGTCCATGGCTGACTCTCATGTATTGCGTGAAGATTGAAAAAGTTTGAGAACATCAAAAGTATGAAACAATTGCTTGGCTTGTCATCGGGGTTGTGCATGATTAAATACTTTGTGTGATGAAGATAGAGCATAACCAGACTATATGGTTTTGTAGGGATAACTTTCTTTGGCCATATTATATTGAGAAGACATGCTTGCTTTGTTAGTATGCTTGAAGTATTATTGTTTTTATGTCAATATTAAACTTTTGTCTTGAATCTTTCGGATCTGAACATTCATGCCACAATAAAGAAAATTACATTGATAAATATGCCAGGTAGCATTCCACATCAAAAATTCTGTCTTTATCATTTACCTACTCGAGGACTGAAAGTGCGTTAAGTCGACTAGAGGGGGGTGAATAGGCGATTTTTACAAATTCGTCACTGAGGAATTTCAGGGTGAGGAAATTCCTAAGTAACGAACTACTAGCAGCGGAATAAGTACTCGGGTATAAGCATAACAGAGCAATAGCATAGTCATCATGATGAAATGAAAGATAGACACATAGTACAGAAAGCGTAAACACAAGATAAGAAGGCTGGAGACAATGAGACTGTTGAAATAGGATTGAGGAAATAGAGAAAGTCTTCAGTCAAAGTCTTCAAACAGTAATGATCAGGCTCATCAACACATGAATGAGGAAATGAAAGGGTTGAGGAAATAGAACCTATAGGCTTCGTGAAGACAATGATTTGGTAGACCAGTTCCAACTGCTGTGGCAGTTGTATGTCTGGTTGGAGCGGTTGAGTATTTAAACTCGAGGACACAAAGTCCCGGACACATAGTCCTCACCGTATTATCCTTGAGCTTGGTTCACACGGACCTCGCCCAACACTCGTGGTAAGTCTTCACAGGTGACTTCCAAACCTTCACAGACTTGGTCACTTGGCAATCCACAATTCCTCTTGGATGCTCAACCCATGACACCTAACCGTCTGTAGGATACATAGTCCTCAAAGGAAACAAGCATCAGTTCCACATAGGAACAATCTCTTAAGTGATGCTCAATCACTTTGGGTTTGTAGGTGTTTGGGTTTGGGATTTAGGCTCACTTGATGATTTTCGCTCAAAGTCCTCGGAGGATGGGATGCGCTCAAGTGACAAGTGTCAGTTTCTCTCGGAGCACCCAACCAGTTAGTGGTTATAGGGGGCGGCTATTTATAGCCTAGGGAGCAGCCTGACATGATAAGACATAAATGCCCTTCAATGATATGACCGTTAGGTGGTAGGATATTTTGGACAGCTCGCGCGTAGCACAACAACGGTCGGATTTGAGGTTCGAATTCCTCAGGGCTATCATGTTCCTCACTGTGTAGGCAATCCGCACTGGCGAATTTCTAACTCCTCAGTCAAAACAAATTCCTCAGAGACGAGAAGATCTTCATCTCTGTCTCTCAAGAAATTGACTGAACTTATATGAGATTTCCAATGGCTTCACTCAAAAGGATTGAGTAGGTGTAGGATTTTGAGATGAGCATCACTTGGAAATCAGTTTCCTTAGTATTACCTCGACCCCCTTTAACAGTATGGTCTTTCCTATGACTCAAGAAAGAGGAAATGAAACTATGAAAACAAAAGTCTTCACACTTCATAATCCTCGCATGAATATCCAAGTCTTCAAGGTCACACCAATTTTATCACTTTCAAAGTCTTTAGGAAAACCAAAGTCTTCAGCCGAAGACATTCATTTTTTGGGGGTCAACTTTAATTGTAAATATCAAACTCCTCGTCAACTTAAAGAGCCTGTGTATCCTCACAAACATATTAGTCCCTTAACCTACAAGTCTTCAATACACCAAAATCACTAAGGGGCACTAGATGCACTTACAATCTTCCCCTTTTTGGTGATTGATGACAATATAGGTTAAGTTTTCAACGGGGATAAACATATGAATTGAAAGTGCTCAATATTGAGAAATTTGATTGCAAGATAGAGAATAACTCCCCCTGAAGATGTGCATAGTGAGGAATTTGCTTTTGAAGCAATGCACATTTGAAGAGTAGAATCATGGAGATCTCCCCCTATATCTTGTAATTCATACACGCATTTAACATATCGAATGAAGAATTTGAAATGCATGATGAAATATGGTAAATGATGTAATTCAGCATGCGTGCATAACATATATGAGGAAATAACATGTAGAAAAAATAGCAAAAGTATCAAGTCACCATCGGACTTAAGTTTACAACTCGACCAACAAACACTTCAGAAGAGCGAGTGCAACTTGACAAAAAACGCCCATATAGATAGACCCGCTTGAAGACTAACTCAAGTTTCTCCCCCTTTGTCATCAAATGACCAAAAGAGATGAAAAATGAGGACTAACGCCTGTGAAGAATATCATCACGAGGTTGATGGAGGAGCGCCAGCGTTGTTGGGGTCGGTTGTTGGAGTAGGGCCTGCCTTAGTGTCGTCCAAATCTTCATTTTCATCGGTCTCGCGTGATGAAAAATAGGAGCTGGGCACCAAGGAAGGAACTTCGACTTTCTTGAATTTCTTCGCCGGTCGCTTAGACCAGCTGAAGTCCTGCTTGACGCCCATCTGCTTGAGATCTTCATCACCGTAGAGATGAGTCAGAAAAGCCCAGGTGCGATCAAAACCTTCATGGAGGTAGTAGTGGTTCTTCTTCACAGAATTATGTGTAGCAGTCATGTTGTGAAGAACTGAACCAAACTGATGCTTGACCCATTTGTGATTGCGATCGACCTTCTGATGAAGACTGAGGAGAAGCTCACGATCAGTCATCACCCTTGGAGCCGTGGCTTGAGGACTTTGCTTTGAGGCATTGGCGGCAGAATCATGAGTGGCAGAGTCATCATTGGTGGAATATGAGGTAGCTTTGCAGAACTATCCATCCAATGGACGAATGCCTTCATCAACGATAGGAGTGGCCTTGCCCTTTTCATCAGCTGAGGAAAATGTGCGCTTGAGGAGTTCAATGGGGGGCAAGTAACTGCCATGGTTGAGTGTGTCAGCTTTGTAATTGTTTGAAGACCTTGATCTGAGGAATCTCATAATCCAGGGAGTGTAAGGCTTCAATTCAAAACATTTGCCATAGTGTGCATGAAGAAGTCATGGTAGTTTATTTGGATACCATGCATGATATTGAACAGCAGATTCTTCATGATACCAACGACTTCTTCATCATTTGAGTCGTGGCCTTTGATAGACTCAATGTCTTGGTCAGAATGTGATAGACAGTCCGTGGCACATAGAGCAATTCCTTCACGAGGAATTTGGTTCTTGGGGCATGACCGAGCTTCATCGGCTTCATCAACACTTGCATGTAGTGATCAGATAGCTCAGGTTCATGATATATACGACGAGCACCTTCAAGGAGAGGACTGACAGGCAGGGCATGAAGCAATTCAGAGGCTGGTGCTTTGAAGTAAGTGTTTACTATCATCCAGTCCAACACCTAAGAGTTTACATCTTCAACATTTCTGATGATGTGCAGCATCGCGTAGAACTAAAGAATGAGTTCTTCATTCCAATCACATATATCGATGCAGAAGTTGAGCAGTCCAACATCATGAAGAACACTAAGGACTAGTGTGAAGCACGACGGTGATTCCATATCCACATGAGGAATATGTGCATGGTCAAAGACTTTGTCCTTATCGAAAAGCAGTGAAGAATAGAAGTGTGCTTGGTTGGTAGTCCAAAAACACTTCCTTCTAAGACGAGCAGAGTCATGTGGGTTGTAGTCGGTGAAGAACACATGCTCATGGAAGAAGTCATCAACCTTGAATTTTGGCGTCTTAGAGAATGGATTCTTCGGCATCAGCTGAGGAGTATCAGTCAATTGCAGCACAACCTCTGGAATCACAGTCTGTGGAGCCGCAGGCTGAGGAATTTCAGTTTCTACTTCAGTAGCAGCCTGGGTCTCCATTTCTTCAGCAGCTTTGTCATCAACACTAGTGGCTAGAATTTCTTCAGGAATGGAAGGCGTAGTGCGAATTTCATCAAAGCCCATTTGAACTTCAGTAGGTACTAGGGACTGAGCAATTTGTTGCAGTGGTGTGAATAGGGGAGAGTTGGGGTGCTGACATTCCCAAAAGTCATCATTCCTCACAGGCGTGGTGCTCCTAATGTCCACATCTTCATCTTATTCTTCCATTTCTTCAACGCCTATCTCTTCAGCCGTGAACTGAGGCATTGGCGATGATACCAGAGGAGTTGAAGTGATATTGTCAAGTTCAATTTCTTCATCCATTTGCTCTGTCGAAGCAGCAAAAGGATTTTCTTCATCCGATTCACTTGGAATCACATAATCTTCACCAAAAGGAATTATTTCCTTTGATGGCATGCCTGAAAAAGGAACAACACCAATTGGATTTTCAAGTGAGCTAGTCAAAATCTTCGCCTTCTTGGGAGTAGAAGATTCTGAGGAAGCAGATGCTTTCCTTTTCTTTAGAGTAGCTCGCTCCGTGGCCTTGGTTTTCTTCACTTCTAATGTAGAAGGAAGAATTGGACTAAGTGTTGGCGTTGGTGCAGGAGGAGCAGAGGAAATTGGTGCAATTTCTTCAGGCACAACTTCAGATGCTTCAGCTGGCCTGTCTTGTTCTTCAGGTGCAACACTAGTGGTTGCCCTGGTAGTTTCCTCAGTGGCTGGAATTGCTTCATCAGCCCTGGTGCTTGCAGTTTCATCAGCAGCCTGATTTTCATCAGTGGTGCTGGCATGTTCTTCAGTTGGCTGTGCAGATGCTTCAGCCTGAGGAATTTCAATGTGCGTCGGATCAGCAACATTGGAAGTGAGTCCCTTCACCATTTTGACGAATCTGACTTTGGCTCCCAGCCATTCTGCCTTGCAGGCGTCAAATTCATCACTGAGCTTTTTGATCTCAGATTGCAGAGCAATAGTTGTTCAGGCGATAGCGTAAGAACGTTGTCCTTCAGATAACATTGTTTCTTGTACTAGGCTTTCTTCATCGACCTAGCTTGTTCATATTTCCATTTCTCTTCAGAGATGAAAACCGTCAACATGTGACTTTGACCAGGTGTGAGGTTAACTCTGGCAAAGGAGTGTTTGGGTCAATGTGGCAGAGGTCAATGAAGTCCAGGATCTTCTTCGGATCCAACAGGAGGGGCACAGCACTGCCCTTGGCTCTAGCGGCCCTTTGTTGTCTGTCCTTGATGATTTTGGCCAATTCTTCATCATCAGCTTTGTCATCATCTGAAGGTACTTGGAAGGCAACTTGCTTATTGTGAGGACTTGGTCTAGTGCCTCGTCCAGCAGTGGCCTTAGTCTTTAGCAAAGTGGGGCCTTTCGAACACTGAGGAGGAGCTGAAGAACTTGCAGAAGCTCCTAAGGCAATGGAGATGCATGTGGTCCTTTGGCAAGTGGCGAGATGCATAGGTGCCAAGGACTTTGTTAGAGGAGCTGAGGTTTTTGCAACTTGAGGAACTGGAGCAGCTTGAGGAATATGCCGTGAGGGCATAGATGAGCTTGGCCGTGAGGGCATTGCTGAACTTGGCCATGAGGCAATTGCTGAGGAAGTTGGTTTGCGTGCAGGCTTCTTAGGCATAGTCTTTTTGTTTGTGGAGGCCTCAACAGTGGTAGCAGTAGAGTCTTCATTGAATTTCCTCACTGCTTCTTTGGCCTGTTTGGCCTACTTGGCTTGCCGCTTAGCCCATTCATCAGCATAGTCCTCACCATGCTTGATGCTAGTGGGATCAGCAATTTTGCCAGGTGCCAACGGAGGTCTTGGGAAAGGAGGGTTTAGAGCGAATTTCTTCATGTACTTTGGAGTAACATATCTGTACTCCCTCCATTCCCGTTGTCGGTGTCAAAACCGGCGGATCTCGGGTAGGGGTCCCGAACTGTGCGTCTAAGGCTAATGGTAACAGGAGGCTGGGGACACGATGTTTACCCAGGTTCGGGCCCTCTCAATGGAGGTAATACCCTACTTCCTTCTTGATTGATCTTGATGATATGAGTATTACAAGAGTTGCTCTACCACGAGACCAGAGAGGATAAACCCTAGAAGCTAGCCTATGGTATGATTGTTGTTGTGTCCTATGGACGAAACCCTCCGGTTTATATAGACACCAGATGGCGCTAGGGTTACGCAGAGTCGGTTTACAGAGAAGGAGATCTACATTCGAATCGCTAAGCTTGCCTTCCACGCCAAGGAGAGTCCCATCCGGACACGGGACGAAGTCTTCTATCTTGTATCTTCATAGTCCAACAGTCCGGCCAAAGTACATAGTTCGGCTGTCCGGATACCCCCTTATCCAGGACTCCCTAAGTAGCCCCTGAACCAGGCTTCTATGACGATGAGTCCGGCGCGTAGATTGTCTTCGGCATTGCGAGGCGGGTTCCACCTCCGAATACTCCAAAATTAATTCCGAACACAAGGACCGTGTCCGGCTCTGCAAGATAAATTCCATATACAACCATAGAGAGAATAATAATCCACAACTCCGATCTTCTGACAATTCTTTGTTGTGTGACATCACACCACAACTCGGTAACTTATTCGAACCGTTTTTACAACCTGCTCCCGCAGACATCGCGAGGCGGTTTCCTCGGCACGTCTAGTCAAAGAAGATATCGTGTCCCGTTATCAACGGATCTCCATCAATACGGGCATGGGTAACCCAACCAGCGCCATCAATCGAGGCGCTTGGAAAGATAAGAGATTTCGAGAGGCAAGCGGGGAGGCGTACATTCTACATCGCCTTTATAAAGGGACAGAGATCTCTCGTTTTCACCCACGGCTTCTTCCTCCTTTGCTCATCCATTCTCGCACCCTTGAGCTCCAGCGCCCAAGTTCTCACCTTCTCCATAGGATCGCATCATGTCCGGAGCGGGAGGCAAGTGGATGGCCTCTGATACGTCTCCAACGTATCTATATTTATGAAGCATTCATGCTATATTACTATCTGTTTTAGGCAATATTGGGCTCTATTATCCACTTTTGTATTATTTTTAGGACTAACCTATTAACCGGAGGCCCAGCCTAGATTTGCTATTTTATGCCTATTTCAGTGTTTCGAGGAAAAGGGTTATCACACGGAGTCAAAACGGAACGAAACCAACTGGAGAAGTTATTTTTGGAAGGAAAGCCACACGATGGACTTGGAGTGCACGTCAGGGAAGAAGGGAGGTGCCCACGAGGGTGGGGGGTGCGCCCACCCCCCTGGGGCGCGCCCCCTGCCTCGTGGCCCCCGCTTCGGTCCACCGACGTACCCCTTGCACCCATATATACCTACATATTGTAAAACTTCCGGGAGAAGATAGATCGGGAGTTCTGCCGCCGCGAGCCTCTGTAGCCACCAAAAACCTCTCGGGAGCCCGTTCCGGCGCCCTGCCGGAGGGGGGAACCCTCACCGGTGGCCATCTTCATCATCTCGGCGCTCTCCATGACGAGGAGGGAGTAGTTCACCCTCGGGGCTGAGGGTATGTTCCAGTAGCTATGTGTTTGATCTCTCTCTCTCGTGTTCTCTCTCGTGTTCCCTCTATGGCACGATTTTGATGTATCCCGAGCTTTGCTATTGTTGTTGGATCTTATGATGTTTCTCCCCCTCTACTCTCTTATGATGGATTGAGTTTCCCCTTTGAAGTTATCTTATTTGATTGAGTCTTTTATGAGAACACTTGATGTATGTCTTGCTTGGGATAACCGTGGTGACAATGGGTTATTCTATTGATCCACTTGATGTATGTTTATGTGATCAACTTGTGGGTTTCGTGACATTGAGAACCTATGCATAGGGGTTGGCACACATTCTTGACTCTCTGGTAGTAGCTTTGGGGCACTCTTTGAAGTACGTTTATGTTGGTTGGATGAATCTGAGATTGTGTGATGCATATCGTATAATCATGCCCACGGATACTTGAGGTGACAATGGAGTATCTAGGTGACATTAGGGTTTTGGTTGATTTGTGTCTTAAGGTGTTATTCTAGTACGAACTCTTTTATAGATTGATCCGAAAGAATAACTTTGAGGTGGTTTCGTACCCTACCATAATCCGTTTGTTTGTTCTCCGCTATTAGTGTCTTTGGAGTGACTCTTTGTTGCATGTTGAGGGCTTGTCATATGATCTATCTATGTTATTATTGTTGAGAGAACTTTCACTAGTGAAAGTATGAACCCTAGGCCTTGTTTCCTATCATTGCAATACCATTTATGCTCACTTTTACCACCTGTTACCTTGCTGTTTTTACAGTTTCAGATTACAATTACCTTTATCTACTATCTATTTTGCACTTGTATCACCATCTCTTCGCCGAACTAGTGCACCTATACAATTTGCCATTGTATTGGGTGTGTTGGGGACACAAGAGACTCTTTGTTATTTGGTTGCAGAGTTGTTTGAGAGAGATCATCTTCATCCTATGCCTCCTACGGATTGAAAACCCTTAGGTCATCCACTTGAGGGAAATTTGCTACTGTCCTACAAACATCTGCACTTGCAGGCCCAACAACGTCTACAAGAAGAAGGTTGTGTAGTAGACATCAGCCTCCTCTGTCACAGAGGAGAACATCACCAAGCTTCAGGAGGCCGGATACCTGGCAGAGAGTATCGCGCACAGGCTTCCGACAGAGGGACAGATTACCCCCACTTCGAAGTCTCGGGAGAGAGTAGTATTTCTCCCTCATTTCGTCCGTGGACTAGGGTTTCCGCTCCACCCTTTCGTCCGCGGGCTCACGTACTAATACGGGCTAGATTTTCACAATCTGGCCCCGAATTTCGTCCTCAACATCTCGGCGTTCATCGCCGTGTGCGAGGCCTTCCTCCGCATCAAGCCTCACTTCGGCCTATGGTTGAAAATCTTCTGCGTGAAGCCGAAGATCGTGAGCGGCCAACAGGCGAAGTGCGGAGGTGCCATGGTGGGCAAAATGCCCAATGTTACATGGCTCGATGGCTCCTTCGTGGAGACCATAAAGGGGTGGCAATCAGGGTGGTTCTATATCACTGAGCCGCACGACGCCAACTGGGCGGGGGCCCCAAATTTAGATCCGGAATCCCCATGCGGCTCACTTCCTAGGAGATGAAGGGCCTGGCCTGGGGCGACCCCACAGAGCTGACCGGACTCCAGACCTGCATCAGAAGTATGAGGGACAGGAAGATCAAGCTTGTCAACATGGTCCAGGTCATGCTCATTCGCCGGATTCTCCCGTGTCAAAGACGGGCATTTGATATGTGGGAGTTCGACCCAGCCGAACACCAGATGCTGCTACAGCTCTTCGACACGACGCACAAAGAAATCTGGAAGGTGTTGTTCAAGACCGGCGAAGTTCCTCCTCCCCTTTCCGAGGACCGGGAGCTCAGCGCAAGCCGCCTCGCCAGTCCGGTAAGTCCTCAGGTTATTACAAGATGTTTCCTTCCTGGTATATTCGTGGGAGGATTCTTAGGTCACCATGCTGACCGAACAGGATTGGGTGGAGACGGCGGAGCGGATTAACTGTCCGGCTCCATTGCCTGAGGACCCAGTAAGCGCACTCCTAGCGGAGATGCTGGTTCCGGCGCCTTACAAGGTGCCAGAGAAAAAGGCCGAAAAGAAGGCCGCAGGGGCCCGGAAGGGTCTCCGGCGCGAGGCCGCACCTGACGCCTCACCAGAAGATGACGAGACGCACTCCTCCCATGAAGGAGAGGAGAAGAAGAGGAAGGCCGCCTCAACTGAGGGGGCCGAAGGGTCCAAGAAGGTGGCCGCGGGGACCAGAAAAGGTCTTCGGCACAAGGCCGTGATAGAGTCATCATCCGAAGACGACGAGGAAGATTCTCCCCCTGAAAAAGGGGGAGCACGTAAAGAAATGCCTCCTCCCCGTGCTAGGGAGGAGAAGAAAAGGAAGGCCGCCCCGTCAGGGGAGGTCGGGACGCCGAAGAAGGGAAAGGCGCCCCTTCCCGATCACTCCACTGCCGTCGCTTTCAGCGATCAGGAGTGGCTGCCCAGGGGCAAGCCTCGGGCGAGGTTGTAAGTATCCGCATCCCATAAAATTTTCCGTGCGACTTTGACCTCATGGTTTGTAATGACGCCAAACATGTTTATGCGGTCCGGCCGGGTCCGATCTCGAGGAGTCCTCTTTGGAGGAGTCTCTGAATGAGTTGGAGATGAATTCGCTGCCGACGGCAACCTCACCATGACCCGTGGATGACACCGAGGTATTGTCCCGGAGGATGCCAGAGTAGGAGGCGATGGTTCCGGAGATGCCCCAGGGAAAAATCTCGGGCGCCGGACACATGGGGGATGAGAACCCCATGGATTATGCTGACGGGAGCCACAACAAGTCTGGCTCCCAGCCGGTTACTGCACCGGAGCCTTCAAAGGTTCCGGATTCCGGTAAGCACTCCCTCGCGAGGGAGGGCGGGCCGGCCGTGCCGATAACCACCGCCCACCCGGAGGCATCGGATAATTTGTTGGAAGTGCTTCGAGGCGCTTCCATCGAGGATGAACACCATACACTTATGGATACGGTGATTGAGAAGGTTCGGTCCGCCTGCACCACCCTGCTAACAGGCTTTGAGGTAAAGAAAGTGTGAGGAAATAATACCCGATAGACAGTAGCCCCTGATACTCTGGTTGGTGTTCGGAAAGAAAAGCCAAACGGAGGGTCAACTAAAAACCGCAGGAAGCTAATAGTATTTGTCTGTATGAATCAAACAGACACTGCTGCTGACTGCTGCTACACGCATGGCTGAGGTTGCCGGACTCAAGCACGAACTGGGGCATGACGAAGAAGAGCTCGGCCTCGTGAAGAAGCAGCTCGAGGCGAACAAATATAAGAGAAACCCCGTCCATATGTCGTATAGAGGATAAAAACTCGGTGATGCTAATAAAAAGCATCATGGCTTTTGATAGGGACCGCTACCGAAGTGGCGGCCCTGAAGGAAGCGTTGTCCGCGGCCGAAGCCAAGGCGGATACAAAGCGCACCAAAAGGGAGAAGCAAGATGCTCGGGTGGGAGAGGTACAGCAGGAGCTCCAGGAGCTCGGCAAGAAGTTCGGCTCCCTGGAGCATGACTACAAGACGCAAGCGTCTGAGCTTGTAAAGGCCCTCCAAAGCACGGCCGATGCCAAGGTCGAAGCCCAAAAGGCCCTTTAGGAAATCCAGGCGACCAAGAAGATAGAGGAGGGTAAGGCATTCTTTATGCAAAGCAAGCATGTGGAGGAGTCATTTCTTTTACTTACACGAATCCGGAGCTCTCCAGGGGCATTCGCAGATCTGCCACGCAACATTTCGGATGCTGCGGAGTTCTATCGCGCTGAAGAGGGGACCTCTACGGAGAAGTTGTTCTGGTCCCAATATACTGGGGCCGAACACCTGATGCCTCTGAGTGACCAACTGAAGCAGCTGGTCGAACTCCACAATGCGGCCGAACATGCAATGGGTGACCTCATAGTCCAGATGTGGCCTAGCGAGCCCCTTCCCGACAGCTACTTTGGCCTGGTGAAGCGGATGGTGCATGCATGTCCACGTCTAGAATTTATCAAGCAGTCTGTATGTATTGAGGGTACCCGACGGGCCTTTGCACGCGCGAAGATGCATTGGGGCAAACTGGATGCTGAGACGCTCGTGAAGGATGGACCCCCGAAGGGCAAGGAGCACCGTTGTCCCGAAATGTATTATGATGGCGTTATGAAAGGCGCTCGGCTTGTGGCGAATGAATGTCCTAAGAACATTATTTTAGAGTGAATGTACTCATTTCGTCTGTGTAATATGAGGACGAGTTTGGTTGTGCTATATAACGCTTTATTTGATTTAAAATATTACTTTCTCTGCGGCCATTTATCAAAATCTGAAAGTACGCCAGTCGTCGGCTTCCGCCCCCTTGTAACTAGTACTGGGGTGTTCGTGGAAACCGAAACACTCTTTATCCAAAATTTTGGTCCTTTAAGGAGGTGTTTAGCACAGCGAACCAGGCAATCGGACTATTCGGCTTTATAACTCTCACTTGGCCATAGAAGTCTATAATTTATATTTCGGTGAAGCCCCTAGTATTCGGAAAGCCGAACTGGGGCGTTATACACACCTAAATCGGTCAAGGCCGCTTCCTCGCCTTAAGCGGAAAAAATCTTTAGGGATTTTAGTACCTCACGAACAGCAAACATCTCTCGCCGCATCATGATTGTCAGTTTTCAGCTTTCTCTACTGAGGTGCTCGTCCGGAAGAACTGGGACACAATCGCAGTAGTTCTCCCTGCGCCACCCTAGCCGATATAACGGAACATAAGGCACCAAAACAAGGGAGTCGTGCTAACCCAACTATTGACCCAAGACATGATTCGGAGCTGATGCATATAATGCTATAAGTTTGGGGTGCCGCACTGTTGAAAGTGTTCGGACTGTTCTTGCCAATTTACGGGGCTCGATGAGAAGCCCCTGGCGAACTGAGCGTACCAAGATGTACGGATGCAATATTGAATAAATATTCAATGAAAAATATGAAGATAGTAATAAAAAGATGACGCTGTGTACTACTTCCAACTTATTTGGACAATACGGCGAGGCGTAGGTGTACAATTAATGCATTAAGTAGAAAGAAATAGGACTATTGGACATGTCCTATCCAAGGGCAGGCTACATGCGGGTATGTAAGGACAGGTATAATGATCATTGAAGAAGACCACCTGAGTATTCCCTTGTGTGCAATGCCTCTTGCCTGCTTGGTGTGCCTTCTGTGGTGAGTCCGGTTATCCGATCTCTCTGAAGGGGCTGCCCGAAAGTAGGGTCCTAAAAAAAGAAAAAATGTATGCGGGCCTCATGGCGGCTGAACCGCACTCTGGCCGCATTGTCATCTCGCCTCAACCTATGCCCATGGTATCTTGAGTGTGTAGTTGTGTACGCGTGGCACTAACGCCGCTTGAATGGGGCTAGGGTGGAGGCCGGGTTGCTAATCGAGCAACTGGCGTGCCTGACGGTCCTGTTGCGGGGTACTCTGGACTCGCTTGACGATGTTCAGGGATATCATTGTCGAATTGGGTGTTTGTCGGAGGAGGCTGCTTTGTACTTCTGTCGCGAGGGCCGCAATATGTTCTTTCGTATGGAGGGAGCAGTCTGTATTTCCGTTGACTGTTATGACCCCGCGAGGTCTTGGGATCTTGAGCTTGAGGTATGCTTAGTGCGGTACCGCATTGAAACAAGCGAACGCAGTTCGTCCAAGTTGCATGATAGCCACTATGGAAAGGGACGATATCGAAGATTAACTCCTCGCTTCGGAAGTTATCCGGAGATCCGAAGACCACTTCTAGTGTTATTGAGCCTGTGCAACGGGGTCTACCCCTGTAATTACACCTTTGAAGGTGGTTTGGTGGGTTTGATCTGTGACGAATCGATGCCCATTTTGCGCATTGTGTCTTGATAAAGCAGGTTCAGGCTGCTGCCACCGTCCATGAGGACTCGCGTGAGGTGGAATCCGTCGATGATTGGGTCAAGGACCAATGCGGCTGAGCCGCCGTGACGGATGCTTGTGGGATGGTCCCTACGATCAAAGGTGATCGGGCAGGATGACCATGGGTTGAACTTTCGGGCGACGGGCTCCATCGCATAGACGTCCCTAAGTGCACGCTTTCACTCCCATTTGGGGATGTGAGTGGCATAGATCATGTTCACCGTTTTAACCCGAGGGGGAAATTTCTTCTGTCCTCTAGTGTTCGGACACTCGGGCTCCTTGTCGTCATCGTTGTGCAGCCCCTTGTCCTTGTTCTCGGCATTTATCTTGCCGGCCTGTTTGAACACCCAGCAATCACTGTTAGTGTGATTGGTTGGTTTATCGGGGGTGCCGTGAATCTGGCACGAGCGGTCGAGTATGCGGTCCAGACTGGACGATCCCGAATTGTTTCTTTTAAACAACTTCTTTCGCTGACCGGAATTGGAGTTGCTGAATCCGGCGTTGACTGCCGTATCCTCCGCATTGTCGCCATTGTTTCGACGCTTGTGTTTGTTGCGCTATGGCTTTCCGTTATTGTCACGGATATCTGAAGTTCTAGGGTTTCCTGGCATAGTGTTGCTGCGAGCCAGCCAACTGTCCTCACCCGCGCAAAAGCGGGTCATTAGTGTCGTGAGTGCCGCCATGGTGTTCGGTTTTTCTTGGCCGAGGTGTCGGGCAAGCCAGTCGTCAGGGATATTATGCTTAAAGGCCGCCAGGGCCTCAGCGTTCGGCCAATCGACAATTTGGTTCTTTTTAGTTAGGAACTGAGTCCAGAATTTCCTGGCTGACTCTCCGGGCTGTTGGGTAATGTGACTTAAGTCATCAGCATCTGGTGGTCACACATAGGTGTCTGGCTGGCCCTTTAAGCTTGAGTGGGAGATACTTGATGGCGTGTAGGTCATCACCGCGGGCCATGTGAATGTGGAGAAGAAAATCCTCGATCCATACCGCGGGGTCTGTTGTGACATCGTATGACTCGATGTTGACGGGTTTAAACCCTTCTAGGAACTCATGTTCCATTACTTCATCAGTGAAGCAGAGGGGGTGTGCGGCGCCTTTGTGCCGGGCTATGTCACGGCATAGTCCGATTAGGTCTGGTCGGTAATGTACGGCCCGACTGGATTTATTAGTATTGTATCCGGCGTGACGATCGGTGTCATGAGCTGTGCCGCGCCCTCGTCATCCATAGATCGATCTTGGTTGTCCTGCGTTGTTTTCCAATATGTCTCGCAGGTCCTGCGTATTGCCCCGGGCCATAGTGAACCGGCGTGGGGGTGCGGGCTGGTGTCCGGCTTGACATGCCGTTTTATCCCGGCCACGTGGTGGCCGGTCAGCCTCATCTTGTGCTGGAAGTTCGGGCTCTTCGGCCTCTTCTTCTAGCGGTTTATGCTTTGGGTATCCCCTGCTCGGGGGTTCGAGTCCGTATTCCTCGGCCGCCAGGACTTCGGTCCATCTGTCTGCGAGCAGATCCTGGTCCGCTTGGAGCTGCTGCTGCTTCTTTTTCAGGCTTCTTGCAGTGGCTATAAGCCTGTGCATGAAGCGCTCCTGCTCTATGGGTTCCTATGGTACGCCAAATTCGTCGTCACCGAGGCTCACCTCGTCTTCGGAGGGAGGCATATAGTTATCGTCTTTCAGGTATCCGTCCGTCGCATGTTCGTCTGTGCTAACCTGCCTGTGTTCCTGTTTGTCTTGCTCAAAGGTGGTTTGATCAGGATCGTATTCCTCTTCGGCACCATCTGGATTTTCTTCTCCAGTGCCGGTGTTGCTGTGGCGGGGCTTGGAGTGGCGCCGGTGACGCCCATGCTTTGATTTCTTCCCTGAGGGGTTATCTCCTGTTGCCTCATCGCCATTGTTTTCTTTGGGAGTATCCACCATATATATATCATATGAAGAGGTGGAATTCCAGCGCCCTGTGGGCGGTGGTTCCTGTTCTTCTCCTGCATCGTCGTCTATACCGTCGATGTCTTCAGAGTCGAAGTTAAGCACATCGGTCAAGTCATCGACCGTGGCTATTAAGTGGGTGGTGGGTGGGAAACGAATTTCTTCGTCGCCAGCTTCCCACTCGAGCCGGACATAGTTCGGCCAGGAGTCTCCTAACAGAGAGAGAGACCTTAAAGAATCTAGCACATCTCTGAAGGGTGAGTGTTGAAAGATATCCGCGGCGGTGAACTCCATGACTGGAGCCCAGTTAGATTTAATGGGCACGGATGCGCGCGGTCCGGAACACATAGCCGGAGATGAGTCCGGGGGTCCGAAGACACAGATCCCTTCAGGAGAGGAGTCTGTGTTCGGCTCCAACACTGAGGAGTGTGCGGCCTCCGGGGCAGGGTCCATCCACCCGTCCTTGAAAGGCACGACCTGCTCTAGAATGAAGTCCGGAGCTGTTGCACGTGCGATGTTCTGAATGTTGTTCGACTGCAGATATAGGTCATGCACGTCGTGATTGTTCGGCGCTCCTGAAATAGGCCCGATTCCGTCGAAGATCAAGTCTCCGCGGATGTCTGCGGTGTAGTTTAGGTTTCCGAACCTAACCTGATGGCCAGGGGCGTAGCTATCGATCTGCTCCAGATGGCCAAGCGAGTTGGCCCGCAGTGCGAAGCCGCCGAATACAAAGATCTATCCGGGGAGAAAAGTCTCACCCAGGACAGCGTGGTTGAAGGTTGGAGAAGCCATCTAGCCTTGCAGCGACGACACAGAGGAACTCTCAATGAAAGCACCAATGTCGGTGTCAAAACCGGCGGATCTCGGGTAGGGGGTCCCGAACTATGCGTCTAAGGCTAATGGTAACAGGAGGCTGGGGACACGATGTTTATCCAGGTTCGGGCCCTCTCAATGGAGGTAATACCCTACTTCCTGCTTGATTGATCTTGATGATATGAGCATTACAAGAGTTGATCTACCACGAGACTAGAGAGGCTAAACCCTAGAAGCTAGCCTATGGTATGATTGTTGTTGTGTCCTATGGACTAAACCCTCCGGTTTATATAGACACCGGAGGGGGTTAGGGTTACATAGAGTCGGTTTACAGAGAAGGAGATCTACATCCGAATCACCAAGCTTGCCTTCCACGCCAAGGAGAGTCCCATCAGGACACGGGACGAAGTCTTCTATCTTGTATCTTCATAGTCCAACAGTCCGGCCAAAGTACATAGTCCCGCTGTCCGGATACCCCCTTATCCAGGAGTCCCTCACCCGTGCCCATCTTCGTTCATTTTTCTGTATGCGCACCTTGCGCTCATTCTTTGTTTCCTTACCATGAGTTGCCTCATCAGGTGTGCAATACCATGCATAGATGTCAGCAGGTATCTCAAAAGCAGTGTTGACTTCCAGTTTCTTCCCTCCCTTCTGAGGTTTCTTGGCATTTGCCGTTTTCTTCAGCTAAGGATTTTGAACTATTGAGTTCTCTGAAGAAGTATGCAGCTTTTCTTTGAGGAATGCTGCAAATGAGTTAAGTTGATGAGAACCTAGTGATTCAGCAGCAGACATGTGTACCTATGAACAGAGTATAGGTGCGAAGAATTTGGCGAGGTCATATGCGTTCTCAGAAGTTTTTGCAAAACGGAACAAGTTTGAGGAAATTGACCAGATATGTCTTGAAGAATTTCACAAAGTGTTGTTTGACTTAGGTTCCAGAGTTGTTTGGATTGTGAAATTCACACAATTGAGGAATCTTGAGGAAAAACGTCACTTAGAGAAACAGATCAAGAATAGATGATTGTGCGAGGTGTTTAGAATGTGGAAGTTGAAGAATAAACACCTTTTGAAGATTTTATAGAAATCATCAGATTCAATAGAGGCAGTAAAAGTAACTTTTAATTACCCTTGACAAAGAACACGACAAACTAGGAGTGTAGATTTGGATGTTCGTCTGTCCAGATCTTCCACACCCTAACATGGCAGAGGAACGACGGCGGCGGTGGAGTGAAGATGTCCGTGGTCTGCGCGAGTACGACGGCGACGAGGTCGAGGCAGTGAAGCTCTTCCTCACCGGCGTCGATGAAGGTAACGGTGGCGCTAGGGCTTGAGAGCTCGAGCGAGGGGAGTGAGATCGAGCGGGGTAAATGCAGTCTGAGGAGGGTGAGGGGTATTTATAGCCGAGGTGAAAAACCGCTCGCCCAAGGAAAATGGACGAACGTGCCCCTGACCCTTCTCATCCTAGCGACATGTGGCACCCACATACAGTGTGGTGCAAATCGTGTGAGATCGTGGGTGACTAGATAACTCTTATCGTGGGATGTGGGACATTTTGAGCGGCAAAAGCCGAAAATTCGGATAAGAATATTTTAATGTTTCGTTCTCAAATTCTTCAGCTGACAAGGATACAGTGATGATTTTGAACGGGTTTCAAATAGAACGCACATAAAGAATTTGTGAACAGACTGGGTTGAGTTTAGCATAGAGGGGAAAGGGTCTGATCACATTCACTTAGCAGAAAAGGCAACTTGAAGAATTAGCAATAAGTGAATGATGTTGACGGAAAGAGTGAAGACAATGCAAAGTTGAAGAAATTGAACAACTAAGGAATTTCAAAAATGAAGAAAAAATCAAATTGAAGATTTTCAACTGTGGTTGGAGGCGTAACCCACCATATAAGAGTGATGATTTCAGACACCGCGTACAATTGTTGTAGGGTTCTGAGAATCAAGTTCTTCATTAATTTCTTCACACTTAGAGGGTTAGTCTTCATTGATTGAAGAAAAACGTTACTTCGTGTGTTGCACATATAAGTCATCAAGTTTGCATAAGTGTTAGGATGCGTGTCCTTTTCAAAGAACATTCGAAGATTCTAGGATATTTAGCTCACACCGCAACTTGCTAAATCTCTTCTCATCCAAGGGCTTTGTGAAGATATCAGCCAGCTGGTCTTCAGTATTTGCGTGGTTGATGGAGATGTTGCCCTTCAACACTTAGTCACGAAGAAAATGATGACGAATCTAGATGTGCTTTGTCTTCGAGTGCTGAACTGGGTTGTGAACAATCTTGAAAGCACTCTCATTGTCGCAGTAGAGTGCCACTTTCTTCACATTGATGCCATAATCCTTGAGTGTTTGCTTCATCCATAGCAATTGAGCACAACAAGATCCAACAACAATGTATTCAGCTTCAGCAATAGAGAGTGATACGCATTCTGCTTCTTCGAGGACCAACATACCAAGGATCGTACGAGGAAATGACATGTGCCTGACGTTGACTTGCGATCCACCCACCAGCATAGTCAGAGTCTGAATATCCAATGAGAACAAAAGGAAGAGCCCTTGGGATACCATAATCCGAGTGTGAGCTAGATATCGAAGAATATGCTTCACAGCCCTATGGTGTGATTCCTTCGGTGTAGCTTGAAATCGGGCACACATGCAAACACTAAGCATAATATCCAGCCTAGATGCACATATGTACAATAAAGAGACAATCATGGAGCGGTATACCTTTTGATCGAAGTCTTTACCATTTTCATCGGTGCATAGATGGCCATTTGTGGGCATAGGAATTTTGACGCCTTTGCAATCTTGCATGCCGAATTTCCTCAACACATCCTTGAGGTATTTCTCCTGAGATATGAATATGCCATTGTATTGTTGACGAATTTGAAGACCTAAGAAGAATTTCAACTCTCCCATCATAGACATTTGATATTCCTCACTCATCATATAGGCAAATTCGTCACTGTAACGTTGGTTAGTACAACCAAAGATAATATCATCAACATATATTTGGCACACGAATAGTTCATCATCATATGCTTTGGTGAAAAGAGTTGGGTCAAGTGAACCGGGTTTGAAGCCTTTATTCATGAGGAATTCCTTCAGTGTGCCATACCATGCCCGAGGTGCTTGCTTGAGGCCATAGAGGGCCTTGTTGAGTCTGTAGATGTGATCTAGAAATTTTGGACTCTCAAAACCTGGTGGTTGAGCAACATATAGTTCTTCCTCAAGCTTACCATTGAGGAATGCACTTTTCACATCCATTTGATGTAAGATGATATTATGATGGTTAGTGTAAGCAAGCAATATGCGAATAGCCTCAAGTCTAGCAACAGGTACAAAAGTTTCATCAAAATCAATTCCTTCAACTTGTGCATAGCCTTGAGCAACAAGACGAGCCTTATTCCTCACCACAAGGCCATTTTCATCTTGTTTATTGCGATAGATCCATTTGGTACCGATTATGTCGTGCTTGCGTGGTTCTGGTCGCTTGACAAGCTCCCACACATTGTTGAGATCGAATTGATGCAATTCATCTTGCGTGGCTTGAATCCACTCAGATTCCATGAATGCTTCATCAAATTTAGTGGGCTCTATGATAGAGACAAACGCAAAATGCGCACAAAAGTTAGATAAGTGTGAAGCTTTTGAGCGCGTGAGAGGACCTGGTGCATTGATGTCGTCGATGATTTTCTCGATCTGCACTTTGTTTGCAACGCGAGGATGTGCAGGTTGATGACCTTGCTTAGGCCCAGTAATTTCTTCAGGACCATTTTCTTCAGCAGCACTAGTGTGATTTTCTACACGATCCAGAATGACTTCTTCGGCAGATTCTTCAGTAGGGATGATATCCTCAGTAGCTTTGAACTTGATGGATTCCTCAGGTGACATTTCATCTAGCACAGGAGGTAGGTGCTCTCTTTGTGAGCCATTAGTTTCATCGAACCGCACATCTACAGTTTCAACAATCTTGTGATGATTGATGTTGAAGACTCCGTAGGTGTGCAAGTCCTTTCCATAACCAAGCATGAAACCCTCATTTGCTTTCGGTGTAAATTTAGAGTGATGGTGAGGATCTCTAATCCAGTATTTACCACCGAAGACTTTGAAATAACTAACATTGGGTTTCTTGTCAGTGAGGAGTTCATATGAGGTCTTTTTGAAGAATTTGTGAAGATATACCCTGTTGATGATGTGGCATGCAGTATCAATATCTTCAGGCCAAAAGCGTTGTGGTGTCTTGTATTCCTGAAGCATGGTGCAAGCCATCTCAACAAGAGTTCTGTTCTTGCGCTCCACGACGCCATTATACTGAGGAGTATAGGGAGTAGATAACTCATGAGTAATACCAAGTATATCAAGATATTCATTGAGACCAGTGTTCTTGAACTCAGTTCCATTATCACTCCTGATATGCTTGATCTTCACACTGAAGTTAGTAGAGGCTCTAGAGGAAAATTGTCTGAGGACTTCCTGCACTTCATTTTTGTAAGTGATGATATGCACCCACGTGTAACGAGAATAATCATCAACTATGACAAAGCAATATAATGATGCAGAACTAGAGAACGTGGCATAATTAGTAGGTCCAAAGAGATCCATATGAAGTAATTCAAAGGGATGAAAAGTGGTCATGATAGTCTTCGAGGGATGCTTGGATCTGGTGATCTTTCCAGCCTCACAAGCCCCACAAAGATGATCTTTGAGGAATTTGACACCCTCGATGCCAATGATATCCTTAGTAGCTTTGAACTTGATGGATTCCTCATGTGACATTTCATCTAGCACAGGAGGTAGGTGCTCTCTTTGTGAGCCATTAGTTTCATCGAACCGCACATCTACAGTTTCAACAATCTTGTGATGATTGATGTTGGAGACTCTGTAGGTGTGCAAGTCCTTTCTGTAACCAAGCAAAAAACCCTCATGTGCTTTCGGTGCAAATTTAGAGTGATGGTGAGGATCTCTAATCCAGCATTTAGCACCGAAGACTTTGAAATAACTTACATTGGGTTTCTTGTCAGTGAGGAGTTCATATGAGGTCTTTTTGAAGAATTTGTGAAGGTATACCCTGTTGATGATGTGGCACGCAGTATCAATTGCTTCAGACCAGAAATGCTGAGGCGTCTTGTATTAATCAAGCATAGCGCGGGCCATCTCAACAAGAGTCATGTTCTTGCGCTCCACGACGCCATTCTGCTGAGGAGTATAAGGAGCAGACAATTCATGAGTAATACCAAGCATATAAAGATATTCATCGAGGCCAGTGTTCTTGAACCCAGTTCCATTATCACTCCTGATATGCTTGATCTTCACACCGAAGTTAGTGGAAGCCCTTGAGGAAAATTGTCTGAAGACTTCCTGCACTTCATTTTGTAAGTGATGATATGCACCCATGTGTAACGAGAATAGTCATCAACTATGACAAAGCCATATAATGATGCAGAACTAGTGAACGTGGCATAATGAGTATGGCCAAATAGATCCATATGAAGTAATTCAAAGGGACGAAAAGTGGTCATGATAGTCTTCGAGGGATGCTTGGCTCTGGTGATCTTTCCAGCCTCACAATCCCCACAAAGATGATCTTTGAGGAATTTGACAACCTCGATGTCAATGACATGCTTCTTCTTCGCGAGTGTATACAAGTTCCTCATCCCAGCATGACCAAGTCGTCGATGCCATAGCCAGCATTCTGAAGCTTTTGCAAGTAGACATGTGGCAGGTTGTGGTTCTGCAGAAAAATAACCACTATACAAGTCTCCTTTCCTAAAGCCTTCGAAGACTTTGGAATTGTCATATTCCATCAGCATAATGCAATGATATTTTCCAAAGACGACAACCATATAAAGATCACAAAG
The DNA here is from genome assembly GCF_002162155.2 of Triticum dicoccoides. NCBI lineage: Eukaryota > Viridiplantae > Streptophyta > Magnoliopsida > Poales > Poaceae > Triticum > Triticum dicoccoides. The sequence continues at coordinate 424,096,432 of NC_041381.1, forward strand.
CATTGAGACAGATATGAGGTTGAATCCTAAGGACTCGACAAGCATGACTTTGTCCATATGTCTATCCTTTGAGATCGCAACCTTACCTAGACCTAGTACCTTGTTTTTTCTTTGTCAGCGTCGGTGATATGATTCAGATGAGATGGTGATAAATCAGTGTCCATCAACAAGTTCCTGTCACCGGTCATGTAATTTGTACATCCACTATCGAGGACCCACTCAGTAGCTTTAGGTTATTCATCTTGCTGATGAATTAGTGCAACTTATGGACCCATATACTTCATCAGTGAAGAATATGATATCAATTTCATCAACAGTAACAGATATAAAAATATGAGGACAAGAGAAATGAGTGATTCATTTCTTCATGATTAGCTTGCATCCATTCAAGCATATTCAGCTCTCTAGTAAATTCTTCAGACAATTAAGTTCGTCTGGAGACCTGACCCTGGATGAGAGATTAGTTCTTTTTCTTCACCACCCACATCTGGAGGGGTGGCAAAGAGTTCATCATTCTGCGAGCTCCATAAGAAAAAGATGGCATTGAAGCCAATGCATTCCGTTTCACAGAAGAGTGGTTAGGATAAGCATATGAATAAGTAAGGAAATTCTTCGAGGTGCACATATTCATAGCCTTTAGACTTTCCCTGCGAAACAGAAGTGTTAGCATGATGATGTTCATATGAGCATTTTGATCCACGTGAGGAATTTGATCTAGATGAAGAATTTGGTCCATATGAGGACTTGGATCCATATGAGGAATTTGGTCCATATGAAGAATTTGATCTGGGGTTCCTTTTCTTCATAGGTGGTGTCATGATGACATTCACCAGAAGATTTTCAAGGCACCTTTTAGGAACCCAGAATTTCTTCATGGGGGACCGTTCCTACAGTTAGTTCCAACATATTGAGCAAATACTTCACCATTCTGACTCTTAAACAGTTTATAGTTGGAGTCAAATGACTCATCAGAGGAATATGAAGAATCACAAGTAAAGCCAGATAGAGTGCATGGATCTACAGGAGGTCCTTTCGCAACAACCCATGAGGTTTTCGGATACTGCTTAGGTTTCTAGTAGGTCCCGTCAGCATTGAGTTTCCTCTTAAAGGCAATACCCTCTTTCCTAGGGTTCCTGTTCAAGATCTGCTTTTTGAGCACATCACAAAGAGTCTGATGCCCTTTGAGGCTTTTGTTAATGCCTATTGAGGGAGTCCTGGATAAGGGCGTATCCGGACAGCCGGACTGTACACATCGTCCGGACTATAGAAGCGTCAAGATACAAGACTCAAGACTTCGGCTCGTGTCCGGATGGGACTCTCCTTTGCGTCGAAGACAACCTTGGCGATCCGGATATTATATTTCCTCCCTTGTAACCGACTCCATGTAAACCCTAGCTCTCTAGTGTCTATATAAACCGGAGAGCATGGTCCTTAGAAGGCCGATCACAATTACAATCATACCATCATAGGCTAGCTCTTAGGGTTTAGCCTCTACGATCTCGTGGTAGATTTACTCTTGTACTACTCATATCTTCAATATTAATCAAGCAGGAAGTAGGGTTTTACCTCTATCGAGAGGGCCCGAACCTGGGTAAACATTGTGTCCCTTGCTTCCTGTTACCATCAGCCTAAGACGCACAGATCGGGACCCCCTACCCGAGATCCGCCGGTTTTAACACCGACATTGGTGCTTTCATTGAGAGTTCCTCTGTGTCGTTGCTTCGAAGCTTGATGGCTCCCTCAATCGTCAACAACATGGTCTAGGGCGAGTCTTTTCTCCCCGGACAGATCTCTGTGTTTGGTGGTGTCGCACTGCGGGCCGATTCACTTGGCCACCTAGAGCAGATTGACAGCTACACCCCTGGCCACCAGATCAGGTTCGGAAACTTGAACTACACGACGGATGTTCGTGGAGATTTGATCTCCGACGGACTCGGCCCTGCATCGGGAGCGCCGGACAGTCACGGCGAGCACGGCCTAGACCTGCTATTGGACAATGCTCAGGACATCACCCCTGCAGCAGCCCCGAATCTGAATCTGGAGCAGATTGCGTTGCCCAAGGACGGAGGGGTGGACCCCGCTCCGCAGGCTGCGCACTCATCGGCGGTGGAGCCGAACACAGGTGTCATCTCTGGGGAGGCCTGTAACCCCGGACCCCCGGACTCGTATCCGGCCGTTGGTTCCGGTCCGCATACCCTCGAGCCAGCCAAACCAGGTTGGGCTCCGGTGATGGAGTTTACCGCTGCGGATATCTTTCAACACTCGCCCTTTGGCGACATGCTGAACTCATTGAAGTCTCTCTCTCTGTCAGGAGGCTCTGGGCCGAACTATGTTCGTCTTGAGTGGGAAGTAGGCGATGAAGAAATTCGCTGCCCACCCACCACCCACTTCATTGCTACGATCGATGATTTAATCGACGTTCTTAACTTCGACTCCGAAGACAGCGACGGTATGGACGACGATGCAGGAGAAGCTTCAGAATCTCTAGGGCGCGGGACTACTACCTTGTCACACGACATATACATGGTAGATACACCCAAGAAGGACGACAGCGATAATCCAGAAGATAAAACACCCGGACAAAAGCCAAAACAGCGGCGCAGGTGCCGCTCAAAGTCCAACAACAGTAAAAACAGCGACAAGAGCGCAAGAAGGGCTGACATACCAGAAGGCAATAACGACCACACGGACCCAGCGATGGAGCAGGACGAGGCAGGTCACACCAAACCAAATTTGGAACAAATATCCGATCACCATGATCCAGAGGGACGAGCTCATGAAACCGCCCCAGAACAGGAAGACAGTTCGGACGATGATGCATTCATCATCCCGGACGAACAAGTGGAACGAGACAACCTCCACAGAAAGCTTATGGCCACCGCAAGAAGTCTAAAAAAGCAGAAGCAATGGCTCAAGGCCGCACAGGAAAAGCTAAGTCGCAGATGGAATAAAGTGCTAGACATTGAAGAAAGATATGGCGACGATCGCCATACGAAAAGCTATCCGAAGCGCAAGCTACTGCCAAAATTCGACGACGAGGCCGTTCCACCAAAGAATAACATGACCGGGAGACCAGATGTACCACTCCACAACCGCAACAGAACGGCCACAGACGCCGCACATGATCTATGTGAGCATCTGGATAAGAAAGCCGGTGCAACTAGGTCCATCTATGGAACTAAAAGACACACCCCAGCGAGGGAGTACGGTCACCCAAACACTCATACAAACCAAATACCAGTTTGGAATAAACTTCGGACACAGCAACAGCCGACTGCATGCCACAACATGTCCAGATACAGAGGGGCTACTCACCCCCTGTGCTTCACCGAAGAAGTACTGGACCATGAATTCCCACAACGCTTCAAACCTGTGAAAATAGAAGCATACGACAGCACAACAGACCCAGGGGTCTGGATTGAGGATTTTATCCTGCATATCCACATGGCTCATGGAGATGACCTCCACGCCATCAAATACCTTCCCTTAAAATTGAAGGAACCAGCTAGACACTGGTTGAAAAGCCTCCCCGAAAACTCAATTTGGAGTTGGGAGGAACTCGAAGATGATTTCAGGGCCAATTTTCAAGGGACTGATGTCCGGCCTCCGGATGTAGACGACCTAAGTCACATAATCCAACAGCTCGGAGAGTCCGCCCGCAAGGTTTGGAATAGATTCCTCACTAAGAAGAATCAAATTGTTGATTGTCCGGACGCCGAAGCCTTAGCGGCATTCAAACACAGCATCCGTGACGGATGGCTCGCACGACACCTCGGCCAAGAATGGCCAAGGACAATGGCAGCCTTAACAAGCCTTATAACCCTCTTTTGCACGGGTGAAGATAGCTGGCTGGCCCGTAAAGGCACTGGCGACCCCAGCACATCCGAAATAAGGGATGGCAATGGGAAGCCATGGCGTAATAAAAACAAACGCCAAAACAAGGAAGAGAGCCCGGATAACACGACGGTCAATGCCGGATTCAGGGGCTCTCGACCTGATCAGCAAAATAAGCCATTTAAAGGCAGTAAAGAGGGATCGTCCGGCCTGAACAGAGTTCTGGACAGACTATGCCAAATTCATGGCACCCCGAAGAAACCTGCGAACCACACCCATAGAAAGTGCTGGGTCTTCAAGCAGGCCGGCAAATTAAATGACGAACACAAAGGGAGGGAAACACCAAGTGAAGACGAGGACGAACCTCGCCAACCAAACACTGGGGGGCAGAAAAAATTCCCTCCAAAGGTTAAAACTGTAAACATGATCCACAAGAAGGCAAGAAAACGCGCTCAGAGACGCGCACGATGAAAAGCCCACCGTAGCCATATCTGACTACTGGATGTCTCGTCCGATCACTTTCAATCACATGGACGGCCGAACTAGTATTCGGCGCGGAGGATCACATGCCTTGGTGCTCGACCCAATAATAGACGGATACCGTCTCACCCATGTCCTCATGGACGCCGACAGTAGTCTCAGTTTAATATACGAGGACACTGTCCGTAGAATGGGGATAAACCCATCCAGAATTAGCCAAAGCAACACCACCTTTGAAGGGGTGATACCAGGCGTTGAAACCTACGGCAGGGGCTCCGTCGTGCTAGAAGTAACATTCGGCTCCCCAGGCAACTCCAGAAGCGAAGAAACTGCTCTTCACCATCGCACCCTTCCAAAGCGGCTATCATGCATTGCTTGGAAGAACGGCCTTCGCCCGCTTCAACGCATTGCCGCATTATGGCTACCTTACACTCAAGATGCCCGGTCCACGTGGTGTCATCGCCGTTAGTGGAATCACAGAGCGATTTTCACACGCAGAGGAACACGCGACGGCCCTGGCGGCTGGACTGTAAGTGGCCTCCAATTATCACATACATGCCTGGTCATTAAGACCACAAACACGGTTAGACGAGTCCGGTAGCCTGGTTCAACCAGGGCACCGTATATGTACCCCCATAGCGGAAACAAGGGGCTATAAATTTTTAATACAGCCCCACGTTTGGCTCAACCTTCTTGGCAGACCAACAACTTACACCTTTACTATCCATCGCATACTTACGTTGTATTCTCCTATGAGTTTTCCTTTTTCCACAGACAACGTTCGCGCGATACCCTTCCAGGATACGGCACAACGGAGACAAAGGCGCAGACGTGCAGCAGGGCCCCGTTCAACAGGTTTCTTTTTAGATTAAGCCCCTTTGTAAACCTTTTCTATTGCCTCTTGTTGTTTCAACCATCCCCTGGGTTCCATACCCATAGAGGATACAGTCGTTGTTAGCATTTCGCCACGATAGAGTACCACACGTACCTAGAAATACAGGGTTCATAATGAATGGGCATTCTTGAGCCCATCTTCTATTATAAAGCCCGAACACCTTCGGGAGTGTTCGGCGTCACGAGTTTGTCCTTATATGCATCAGCTCCGAATCATGTCTTTGGTCCAATGTTGGGTTTTCCCGGCTCCTGGGTTTGCTGCCTTATGTTCCGCTATTATCGGCTAAGGCAGGCCAAAGGAGAACTACTGCGATTGTGCCCTGGTTATTCTGGATAAGCGCCTCAGTAGAGAAAGCTGAAAACTGACTGTCATGATACAGCGAGAGACTATTCAACCACTCGAAGACTCACCGGAATCTCTAAAGATTTCTCCGCATTAACAAAGGGCTATTTCCCGGCCATGTACACACCCACCCGTATTCAGATGCACGCGCATGTACCAGGGGCTACATAGTAGCCCCACCATTAGACTCCCTTGGCTAAGCGAAAGTGTTACAGCTATATAGTCCGGTTGCCTAGTTCGGCGTGCGATCACCTCCTTAACGGACCAAGATGTTGGATCAAGTGTGATTATGCATATTTTTTTGCAAACACCTCCGCATTGTATGCGTGGGGGCTGAAGCCAACGACGGCTATCTTTCGGACTACCTATACATATAAAAACGGCCGTACAGGGGACACAATCATATTTTCAGGCAAAAAGTATAAATATAGCCTTGTATTCAAAATAAAACATTGTTTTTTACAATGGTTCGACTTCTCACTCGAACAAGACATTCTTCGAGCACTGCGCCTCTATTAGGCGGGCACCTTCTGTGACTTGTGCCAAGTAGTGCTCGGCCGGATATTGGCCTCCCGCCGGATCCTGGGTCGCCATTACAGTGGCCTCCATATCCGTCCAATAGGCTTTAACGCGGGCTAGAGCCATCCGCGCACCCTCTATGCACGCCGACCTCCTCATGGCGTCAATCCGAGACACGGCTCCAAGGAATTGCTGCACCAAACCAAAATAGTTGTCCGGCTTAGGCCCCTTCGGCCAAAGATGGTTTATTATAGACCGCATTGCAAGCCCGGACAGCCTGTGGAGCTCCGCCATAGCAGCCACCTTCTCATTCAGCGGCAGCGGGCGAGTGGGAGCATTGAACTGCGACCAGAAAAGCTTCTCCACTTCTTCATTGCCTTGACCCTCGAAGAACTTGACAGCGTCAGCGGTACTATTAGCCAAGTCCGCATATGCGTCTGTAGGACTCGAGCGCCCCGCCAGGGGAGCATACTTCGGATCCAAGAACTTCGTTCGTAGTAAGTACGAGCCCCCAACCACTATTTTGTCGGCCTGTTGGAGCTCCTCCCGCATACTGCGGATCTCGGTCCGCATCTCCTTGGCAGCATTAAGTGCCTTGTCCAGCTCGGCTGAACTAGCCTTATTCTCCTTTTCGAGGAGTGCGTATCGGTCGGCGGAATTCTTTAACTCCCCAGCCATTTCGGCTATCTTTTCCTCGCTTCAGCAATGAGCAGCCTGTTCGGCTCTCAATTCTTCGGCCGCCTTTTGGGCAGCCACATTGCTAGCCCGAGCTTGTTCCTTGGTTTGAGCAAGTTCCGCCCTCAGGGCCTCCACGGCAGCAACACCATCTGCAGTACAAACACATTGCATTTATATTATGCACCTCTTACATTTTCCTATATATCATAATAAAGGAAGCAGAGCACATACCCTGTGACTCCTCCAGCCGTTTATTTACCAGCGTGATATCGGCGTCAATAGATCCGATCTGCCTCCTTAGTTCGGCAACTTCAACAGACTAGTCGGCTACCGGATCCTTATATACCTGCACACATGTACGGTGCAACCATTAGTATATGATCCCCTGTTTGCCGCCTATGGAGGGCAACCAGAGTCTCAGGGGCTACTACCTAGAGGGAGCACACCTAGCGCGCTTCATAACCAAAAAATTGTGCATTTTTTACTACAACCTCAAAGCCTTTGAGCAGGCTTGTAAATGCCTCATTCAAACCGCTGGTGGCAGATGAAATCGTCGTGAGCACCGTGCTCATTAAAGAGCGGTGCTCCTCCGAGAGCGCAGCTCGCTCCAGAAGGCCCGTCAGTACGTCCGCCCGGACACTGAACTGTGTCGGACCCTTCTCATCGCCCCCTGTGGGAGCCAAACGCTCCGGGCTCAGGGTGACTGACATGTTCGCTGCCGGCTTCGGCAGATCCGGACTCCTCCGTGACGATGCCTCTGTGTCGCCCGCTTCATGAGGCGGAGAGGTGGGTGGAGTCTCACTCTTCATCATCTCCGGACGAGGGTCCCCCGAAGACGAACTCTGTTGAGAAGAGCTGCTCGCCGGACTACAAAAGACGAAGTCCTGGTTATGGATCTCGGAGTAACATCACACCTTCGAATTAATGAATAACTTACGACTCGGTGGAGGGATGGCCCGTTGGTGGGCATAACGCGGTGAGGCTGCCCGTCGCGGCAGAGCCTCCTGGTGATGCTTTCTTCCCTTGCTTGGGCGTCTCCGCCTCCAAATCTTCGGAGGCGGCCCTCTTCTTCCCACGTGGGGAGGAGGCTTTGACCTTCCCTCCCTGGCTATCCTCCATAGGACGGGTAGCGATTTCCCCGGTCTGGATGCATAGCGTGTGAAGTTCGGCTTCATTGCCCTTTCCTTCGCCTTTCCCCGAAGGGATTTTACTGAGCGCCCGGCCCAGCATCTTTGCAATGGTTGGACCAGGCGAGCCCTCGGGAAGTGGCACCGAACACCTGATTCTCTCCGCCTTGTTGAGCCATTCCTGGCCACGTAAGGATTTTCAGAATAATAGTTATGATAAATATAAATGAAGTGTCCAGCTTTAAGGTTACTTACTTGGGCATCTAGGCAATTGCAGCTTAGGCCCGCAACCTCGGTGGTGTCCGGATACTTTACTTGAGGTCCAAAGAATAATTTACACATTCCTTCAAGCTTCAGGCCGAAGAAGTGCTTAATAGTCCATGGACCCCCGGGATTAAACTCCCACATCCGGAGAGGCCGACGTTTGCACGGTAACATCCGCCAGATTAGCATCACTAGCATTATGCTGACAAGATTTATGTCCCTCTCAATAAGCTCCCGGATACGATTCTGCAGTTCTGGTACGTCGCCAGCAGGCCCATAATTCCATCCTACATCGGTCCAAGATGCTAACTGTGATGGAGGGCCTGAGCGGAACTCAGGGGCAGCTACCCACTTTGTGTCTCTGGGACCTGTGACATAATACCACCTCCGTTGCCACATATCGGATACTTCCGGAAAAGAACCCTCTGGCCATGGGGCATCGGTGTTCTTGCTTATTATGGCACCTCCGCACTCTGAATGTCGCCCCTCGTTTATCTTCGGCTTCACATTGAAAGTCTTAAGCCATTAGACGAACTGTGGGTTGACGTGGAGAAAAACCTCGCACACGATAATGAACGACGAGATATGGAGGATGGCATCTGGAGCCAGATCATGGAAATCCAAGCCATAGTAGAACATGAGCCCCCTCACAAAGAGGTCGAGGGTAAGGCCTAGGCCTCAGAGGAAGTGAGGGATAAACACGACGCTCTCGTTGGGCTCCGGCGTGGGGATAACTTGCCCTGGAGCAGGAAGCCTGTGCTGGATATCGGCGGTCAGGTATCCGACCTCCCTAAGCTTCATAATGTCCTCCTCTTGAATCGAGGAGGCCATCCACCGGCCTGTTGTGTTGGAGCCGGACATACTGGGGGATCTGGGGTGTTGGAGCTTAGGTTTTGAGTGCTGGAGCTCGAGGTGTGAAAGGGAGCAGGAGAGGTGGAGAAGAGGCGTAGGCCTTGACCCCTTTATAAAAGGCATGAATACCAAGAGTCCTCAGCGTGACCGCTTGAGACTTATCTAAAATACACGGAGTCATACCAACAGTTGCCGTGGGGTCACATATGCCCATGTTAATGAAGATCTTGTATTAAGAGGAACACGATCTCTGCTTTGACAGGACGTGCCAATAAAACTGCCTCGCAACGCGAGTCAAGGTGGAGCAGGAGACGCTGGTTCGTGTTGGACCAGGCCACGACGCAAGGGAACGACGTACGAAGATTGCCAGCAGAACGAATTTATACTATGTTCCCTATAATGGTGTGTGAAGATCATCTTGCGGATCCGGGCACGGCCTACGTGTTTGATAATGACCTTGGAGTATTCGGAAGGAGGAACCCGCCTTGCAATGCCGAAGACAAGACTGTGCGCCGGACTCATCGTCATTGAAGCCTGGTTCAGGGGCTACTAAGGGAGTCCTGGATAAGGGGGTATCCAGATAGCCGGACTGTACACATTGTCCGGACTATAGAAGCGTCAAGATACAAGACTCAAGACTTCGGCTCGTGTCCGGATGGGACTCTCCTTTGCATGGAAGACAAGCTTGGCGATCCGGATATTATGTTTCCTTCCTTGTAACCGACTCCATGTAGACCCTAGCTCTCCGGTGTCTATATAAACCGGAGAGCATGGTCCTTAGAAGGCCGATCACAATTACAATCATACCATCATAGGCTAGCTCTTAGGGTTTAGCCTCTACGATCTCGTGGTAGATCTACTCTTGTACTACTCATATCTTCAATATTAATCAAGCATGAAGTAGGGTTTTACCTCCATCGGGAGGGCCCGAACCTGGGTAAACATTGTGTCCCTTGCTTCCTGTTACCATCAGCCTAAGACGCACAGATCGGGACCCCCTACCTGAGATCCGCCGGTTTTGACACCGAAACCTATCACATACAATTCCTTCAGCCCTGAATTATCGTCAGTGATACTTGTGGTATCCTCAGATGAGGAATTTGTGACCACAGAGACTGTTGAAGAATTTGCAGCAATAGAAGCATTTGAACATTTAGGTAATGAATTAGCATATTCACGCTCAATGCATTTTAGACATGGTGGAATAAATTCTTCCTGAGCGGTACTGATCCGCTAACCAAGCAATGAATCATTTTCCTTCTAAATATCTTCATAACCCACTTTTAAATTTTCAAGATCTTGCTTTCTCTGAAGAAATTCATAAGAAAGCTTCTCATGATCAGTCAAGAGTGTGTTATGATGATTTTGAAGGTTGTCAAGCTTAGACTGAAGTATCTGAAAACTATCAGTCAAAGCCTTAGTTCGATTGAATTCCTCACCCAACATATCATTGCTTTCATCAAGCATGTTTTGAACTTTTTCAAGAGCTCTATGTTGTTTAGTGGCTAGGGAAGCAAGTTTAACATAGCTGGGGTCTAAATTCATCACCCGATTCATCATCACTAGATTCAGAAAGGAAGCATTCAGTTACCTTGGCACCCTTTGCCAAAAGGCATGGTGCAGTGGATGATGATTTTGGGGCAAAAGTCATCTCCTTGAGAGATTCCTTGAAATCCTCAAACCAAGAATTGATACATCTCCGTCGTATCTATAATTTTTGATTGTTCCATGCCAATATTCTTCAACTTTCATATACTTTTGGCAACTTTTTATACTATTTTTGGGACTAACATATTGATCCAGTGCCCAGTGCCAGTTCCTGTTTGTTGCATGTTTTATGTTTCGTAGAAAACCAATATCAAATGGAGTCCAAACGAGATAAAAACGGACGGAGAATTATTTTGGAATATTTGGGATTTTCCGGAGGAAGAATCAACACAAAACGGTGTCCGAGGTGGCCACGAGACAGGGGGGCGCGCCCACACCCCCTAGGCGCGCCTGGCACTCTCGTGGGCCACCCGTAAGGCAGTTGATGCCCTTATTTTGCCGCAACAAAGCTAATTTTATGAGAAAAATCTGGGCAAAAGAATCACCCCAATCGTAGTTACAGATCTCCGGATATTAAAGAAACGGTGAAGGGGTAGAATCTGAGAACGCAGAAACAGAGAGATAGATCCAATCTCGGAGGGGCTCTCGCCCCTTCCACTCCATGGGAGCCAAGGACCAGAGGGGAAACCCTTCTCCCATCTAGGGAGGAGGTCAAGGAAGAAGAAGAAGAAGGGGGGCTCTCACCCCTTGCTTCCGGTGGCACCGGAACACCGCCGAGGGCCATCATCATCATCGCGATCTTCACCAACACCGCCGTCATCTTCACCAACATCTACATCACCTTCCCCCATCTATATTCAGCGGTCCACTCTCCCGCATCCCGCTGTACCCTCTACTTGAACATGGTGCTTTATGCTTCATATTATTATCCGATGATGTGTTGCCATCCTATGATGTCTGACTAGATTTTCATTGTCCTATCGGTGATTGATGAATTGCTATGATTGGTTTGAGTTGCATGTTTATTATTGGTGCTGTCCTATGGTGCCCTCCGTGTCAAGCAAGCGTGAGGGATTCCCGCTGTAGGGTTTGCAATATGTTTATGATTTGCTTATGGTGGGTGGCGTGAGTGAACAGAAGCACAGACCCGAGTAAGTAGGTTGTTTTTCTATGGGATAAAAGGGGACTTGATGCTTTAATGCTATGGTCGGGTTTTGCCTTAATGAATCTTTAGTAGTTGCGGATGGTTGCTAGAGTTACAATCATAAGTGCATATGATACAAGTAGAGAAAGTATGTTATCTTATGCCTCTCCCTCAAATAGAATTGCAATAGTGATTACCGGTCTAGTAACATAGTCAATTGCTTAGGGACAATTCCACAACTCCTACCACCACTTTTCCACACTCGCTATATTTACTTTATTGCTTCTTTATCTAAACAGCCCCTATGTGTTCTTTATTATCTTGCAAACATATCCTATCGCACCTACAAAGTACTTCTAGTTTCATACTTGTTCTAGGTAAAGCGAACGTCAAGCATGCGTAGAGTTGTATCGGTGGTCGATAGAACTTGAGGGAATATTTATTCTACCTTTAGCTCCTCGTTGGGTTCGACACTCTTACTTATCGAAAACTATTGCGATCCCCTACACTTGTGGGTTATCAAGACCTTTTTATGGCGCCGTTGCCGGGGAGTCATAGCGTGGGGTGAATATTCTCGTGTGTGCTTGTTCGCTATATTACTAAGTAATTTTTATTTGCTATTCTTAGTTGTTTTCTATCTTTAGTTATGGGTAGGAAACGCAAAATACCAAAAAAAATAGTTGTACCTACTGCACCAATGGTTGAAGAACCACTCAAAATCTATCACACTACTGAAGCTTTTTTACTTGGATCATCTTCGATCCCTTTGTGCTCGTGCTAAAACCCCAACTTGCTTAGTTGAGGTCAAATCTTGAGATGAGCATGCTTGTTATGAGCGACACCGTATATCTGAAAAGGGGAAACTATTATGGGATCAAATTCAACGTTTGTAATGTTATGCTTGGACTTTATGTGAATTATATGATGTTACTTGTTGTTCTGAAAACCCTAAGAAACACCTTCCCTACCAATGCTTGTTTAGTTATAATGGAATCGTATCTTCATATGCTAAGGGTGTTTATAATTACTATGATGTTCAACAAGTTGAAGAATTTGTTGCTTTTAAGGGTGCTTATGAAATTGCTTCTTTGATTGAAAAGTATGATGCTACTCTCTACAAATCTGAAAAATTTTCCATACTTGAATATTGCTATGATAATTATGCTTCTAATGCCTATGTTAAACTATATATTGAGGCCTACCCCGCTATCCAAGAAGAGATTAATATTTTGCAGGAAGCTATGGAAGAAGAAATTGATGAAACTATGAGCTCATTAGATGAAAAAGATGATGAGGAGAGCGAAGAACAAAAGGAGGAAGAGCGGATTGATCACCCATGCCCACCTTCTAATGAGAGTAACTCTTCAACTCATACATTGTTTAATTCCCCTTCGTGCTTACCAAAGGATGATTGCTATGATGATTGCTATGATCCCGTTGATTCTCTTGAAATATCCCTTTTTGATGATGCTTGCTATGATTGTGGCCAAGATGCCAATATGAATTATGCTTATGGAGATTAACTTGCTATAGTTCCTTATGTTAAACATGAAATTGTTGCTATTGCACCCACGCATGATAGTCCTATTACCTTTTTGAATTCTCCCTACTACACTATATCGGAGAAGTTTGTGCTTACTAAGGATTATATTGATAGGTTGCCTTTTACCACCACACATTATGATTTTGATAGATATAATATGCATGTGCTTGCTGCTCCTACTTGCAATTATTATGAGAGAGGAACTATATCTCCACCTCTTTATGTTTCTAACACGATAGAATTGCAAGAAACTGTTTATACTATGCATTGGCCTTTACTACGTGTGCATGAATTGTTATTTTATGACATGCCGATGCATAGGAAGAGAGTTAGACTTCGTTGTTGCATGATATATGTTACTTTGTGCTCACTACTAAATTACAAATCATTGTTAATTAAAATTGGCTTTGATATACCTTGGGATCCGGGTGGATTCATTACTTGAGCACTGAATGCCTAGCTTAATGGCTTTAACGAAAGCACTGCCAGGGAGACAACCCAGAAGTTTTAGAGAGTCATTTATTTCTGTTGAGAGCTTTTATATAGTTTAAAAACAAAAAAATAAAGAGGGGAACCTAAAAACTTTTCAAAAAGGAAAGTGACAAGCATTGTTGAAGTGGGAGCTAGCCTTGAACTTTGTTCATGCTCACGGAAACTTTGTGAATCTTGATTACAGAAACTTTTCATCAAAAATAATTATCCCCTTGTACAATTCCATTATATTATAAAAATAATGTGCTAAGGTTTGCCTTTAGGATGTTTACAATGCTTGTTGGTTTGTGCGGTGCAGGACATAAACTTTGGCTGTAGTGCTAGATTTTACATTTTTAACTGGAACGTCAAAAGGTTCTGATTATTTTTGCACTGTCTTGCTACACAACTTGTTTAGTTTTCTTAATTTTGGTAGAATTGTTGGGGTACCGGAAGTATGTTGAATGTTCAGATTGCTACAGACTATTCTGTTTTTGACAGATTCTGTTTTTGATGCATAGTTTGCTTGTTTTGATGAATCTATCAATTTATATCAGTGTATTAAGCCATGCAAAAGTTATATTACAGTAGACACGATGCAAAAACAAAATATGAATTGGTTTGCTACAGTACTTAGAGTAGTGATTTGCTTTATTATACTAACGGATCTTACCAAGTTTTCTGTCGAAGTTTTGTGTGGATGAAGTGTCTAATCGAGGATGTCTCGATATGAGGAAAAGGAAGAGAGGCAAGAGCTCAAGCTTATGGATGCCCGTGGCACCCCTAGTAGATATTCAAGGAGACTCAAGCGTCTAAGCTTGGGGATGCTGAGGGAGTCCCGGATTAAGGGGTGACCGGATAGCCGGACTATAACCTTTGGCCGGACTCCTGGACTATGAAGATAAAAGATTGAAGACTTTGTCACGAGTCCGGATGGGACTTTCCTTGGCGTGGAAGGCAAGCTTGGCGATATGGATATGTAGATCTCCTCCCATTGTAACCGACTCTGTGTAACCCTAGCCCTCTCCGGTGTCTATATAAACCGGGGGGTTTTAGTCCGTAGGACGAACAACAATCATACCATAGGCTAGATTCTAGGGTTTAGCCTCTCTGATCTCGTGGTAGATCTAGTCTTGTACTACCCATATCATCAATATTAATCAACCAGGAGTAGGGTTTTACCTCCATCGAGAGGGCCCGAACCTGGGTAAAAACATCGTGTCCCTTGTCTCCTGTTACCATCCGCCTAGACGCACAGTTCGGGACCCCCTACCCGAGATCCGCCGGTTTTGACACCGACATTGGTGCTTTCATTGAGAGTTCCGCTGTGTCGTCGCCGTCAGGAAGGATGCCTCATCCCGTCTTTAAAGACGACACTGTTGCTAAAGGAGCTTTGGCTATCGGCCAAACTCTCCGGCTAGGCGGTTTTCTTATGACCGCTTGTTCGGCCGCCGCGTCGACGATGACTTCTCGGGTCATCGAAAGCAATCTCCACGTCAACTCGGAACTCGCCAAGCAACTAGATCTGATGGAGCTCTCTTCCTTAAACGAGCTCTTGGATCACATGGCCGCCCTGGGAGTCGCTACAGACTACGATCAGATTGGGCTTAAACCCGATCTGAGAGAGATTAACTCTCCCCAGGTCACCCACCACGTCGCAGTGGTGGAGGAACAATGCGACAAAGCCTTCATCTATCTTAAGGACTAGTTATGTACGGATTCCCGACCCCTCCAAGTCGGATACCCACGGAGGGGGTACGTCACTCAAGCCCTGAACCTAAAGTCAGGCAGCGGGCTAGATTCATTGGACGATATCCAAGAATCCAAGCTTCCGAGTTCGGAAACTCCATGGCCCCTGAGTCTCAGATTGGGCGAGGTTCCGGATTTAATTCCACCCGCCCACCCAAATATAAGGGATTTATCCCAAATTCGGCAAGAGCCTGCAAAAACAGTACACCATTACTGGGCCAGATTCCTCCTGGTTATGAACAGGATAGAGGACTACCGTGAGGAGGATGCAATTTCATTCTTCTGCAATAATTGCATGGACAAGGGAATCCTCAACACCATAAGTCGCCGTGAAATTACACGCTTCGCCGACTTGGCATCCATGGTACGAAAGTACTATGCGATGGAAAGCGCATGGAAAACCGAAATAAATTTTTGGGACAATCCGGCCCTGAATACAACCCCAGTCCGAAATAAAACGGTGAATTATGGCCAGGCACCTGGGTTAAACACCAAAAGGCAAAAACCCTCTATAGGGCATGGAACCGTACTGGAGGGATGGCTCAATGGACCCTGTAAAATTCATAGTACAGAGGGCGCCACACTAACTCATAGCCTTAGAGCATGTTGGATACTCCGGTAGGTGGCCAGAAGTGGCGAGGAGCTGCTAACTCCAGAATCACAGAGCACCAGCCCAGGGATACCAGTACGGTATTAACAGTCTTCGAGACTTTCGTATCAAATAATATGCGGAAACGAACACTCCGCAGCCTTGCCGAAGTCTACCAAGTAGCAACAATAAACCTATGGAGTGACACGACTATTACCTTTAATGCCAGTGATGAACCTAAATTCCGAACAGCCCGAGCACCAGCCGCATTGGTCCTCAGTCCAATAGTGGACGGCTTTCGACTTACCAAGGTACTCATGGACGGTGGCAGCAGATTGAACCTCATTTATATGGAAACCCTTCGGAA
Source organism: Triticum dicoccoides (assembly GCF_002162155.2). Taxonomy (NCBI): domain Eukaryota; kingdom Viridiplantae; phylum Streptophyta; class Magnoliopsida; order Poales; family Poaceae; genus Triticum; species Triticum dicoccoides. The sequence continues at coordinate 424,112,834 of NC_041381.1, forward strand.
AATGGAAATAGACTGGAGCCACATTGAGCGAAGCAACACAACCTTTAGAGGAATAATCCCCAGCCGGGAAGCATGCTGTATAGGAAAAATCACACTGGATGTGGTGTTCGGCACGCCGGATAATTACAAGTCCGAGGAGGTCATGTTTCAAGTGGCCCCGTTCAGCAGCGGATACCACGCTCCATTAGGGCAAGAGGCATTCACAATTTTTCAAGCTATACCCCATTACGGGTACATGAAGCTCAAAATGCCAGGACCCAACGGAATCATCACTCTTGCTAGTGACCCGGACATAGCACTCCGCGCTAAAGATAAGACAGCCGCACTGGCCCTTGAGGCACTATCCGAAGCCCTAGCGGCCGAGGAACTGACTGTGCTGCGCTCCATGGTGAACAGGGACGACGTGATACTCGATAAAATATCCAAGTCCACCTCCTTTAAACCGGCGGACGAAATAGTCAAATTCCAAGTCCATCCAACGGACCCTACAAAAACGGCCTCCATCGGGGCGCAATTAAACCCTGATGTAGACGCCGCACTACGAGAATTCCTGCGCGAAAATTGGGACATCTTTGCCTGGCACCCTTCAGACATGCCAGGAATCCCACGCGGGCTGGCCGAGCACAGCCTAAACATCCTAAAAGGATTCAAGCCTGTCAAGCAGGCTCTTCGGTGTTTCTCCGAACCCAAGAGATAAGCCATGGGAGAGGAGCTAGCCAAACTACTAGAGGCGGGATTCATCAGAGACATAAAACATCCAGACTGGCTAGCAAACCTGGTGATGGTACCAAAGAAGGACAAATCCCGGCGCCTACGCGTCGATTTTAAGGACCTCAACAAGGCTTGCCCAAAGGATCCCTTCCCCCTCCGCCGCATCGATCAGATTATCGACGCCACCATAGGACACGATTCATTGTGTTTCCTCGACGCATACTCCGGGTACCATCAAATTAAGATGGTAGAGCAAGACCAAGCTGCAACGGCATTCATCACCCCATACGGCCCATTCTGCTTCAACACAATGCCCTTCGGGCTCAAAAACGCCGGCGCAACATATCAACACATGATTCAGACATGTTTGGCAAACCAGATCGGCAAAACAGTGGAGGCATACGTAGATGACGTGGTCGTCAAAACCAAGCATGTCTAAACTCTAGTAGACGACTTGAGGCTCACATTCGATAACCTCCGGACATATGACATCAAGCTTAACCCGGAAAAATGCGTTTTCGGCGTACCAGCCGGAAAGCTCTTGGGCTTCATTGTATTCGGTAGAGGAACTGAAGCAAACCCAGCCAAGATCCAAGCTCTGTCACAATTGGATATTCCAAAAGACCTCAAACAAATACAAAAATTGACTGGATGCATGGCGGCTCTAAGCCGCTTTATCTCCCGCTTGGGAGAAAAGGCATTACCCCTTTATCACCTCCTCCGGCGCACCGAACACTTCGAGCGGATGCCGCCACGGCCGGACTCGAAGAAATAAAAGCCATATTGGCAACAAACCCGGTCCTGGCCGCGCCTAACATCGGCGAACCAATGCTATTATACATTGCGGCAACTCATCAAGTTGTAAGCGCAGTGCTCATCGTCGAACGAGAAACAGACGGACACAAATTCCCCCTTCAGAAACCAGTTTACTATGTGTCCACTGTCCTCACTCCATGCAAGTCACGGTACCCGCATTATCAAAAGATAGCATACGTGGTGTTTATGGCATCCCGGAAGATGCGACACTACTTTCAAGAGTGTTCAATAACAGTAGCCTCCGAAGTACCTCTTAACGACATTATAAGCAACCGCGATGCGACGGGCCGGATTGCCAAATGGGCCATTGAGCTCCTCCCGTTCGACATAACCTACAAGCCATGGCGAGCTATCAAATCGCAAGTTTTGGCCGACTTCATCACCGAATGGACTGAAGCTGAACTCCCTAAAGAGTACGTCACATATTACAATTGGGTCATGCACTTCACCGGCTCCAAAATGTTAGCTGGTCTGGGGGCTGGCGTCGTTTTGATGTCCCCAACAGGAGATACAGTTCAATACGTACTCCAGATAATGTATACAGACTACAATAACGCATCCGAATACGGGGCCCTTCTACACGGTCTCCGGATGGCAGTCTCCATGGGCATTCAACGCCTAGAGGTGCGTGGGGATTCGAACCTCGCAATATCCCAAATAAATGGAGACTTTGATGCAAAGGATCCGAAAATGGCAGCTTATCGCAATGTCGTCCTAAATATGTCAGCTCGGTTCGAAGGGCTCGAATTTCACCATATAGCCCGGGAAAACAATCAGGCAGCAGACGTCTTGGCATGCATCGGCACAAAGCGCGATGCAGTCCCCCCCAACATTTTCTTGGAAAGGCTATTCAAGCCATCCGTATCATGGGAAGGGGTATCCGGAAATAACAGCCCGGACCCAACTGCACCGCCCGACACCGAACATCCTGACACAGTGGGAGGCTCGGCCAACGAAGTAACATCCTTGGCCCATGAAATAATGGCAGTCATTGCCCCGTGGACAAAACCATTCCTAGCCTCCCTGACCAGGCAGGAACTTCCAAAGGACCAAAATGAGGCACGCTGCATAGTGCGGCGATCTAAAGCCTATAAAGTCCATGAGGGAGAGCTTTATAAGAAAAGCACCACCGGAGTCCTTCAAAGGTGTATCTCCGAAGAGGAAGGGCGAAATCTCCTGGCTGAAATTCATGCCGGACTCGGCGGGCACCACGCCGCAGCCCGGGCCCTTGTAAGCAAGGCCTTCTGTACATGATTTTATTGGCCAACGGCCCGGGCAGATGCTCAGACTTAGTTCAACGATGCGTCGGTTGCCAACTCTTTGCTAACCAAAGCCATATGCCACCCACCGCCCTCCAAACTATACCCATCACCTGGCCATTCACAGTCTGGGGGCTTGACATGGTTGGACCCCTTAAAGGAGGAACCCACAAGCAAAAATACTTAATGGTCATGGTGGACAAATTCACCAAATGGATAGAGGCCAAGCCTGTTAAGACGGCCGAATCCGGACCAGTGATAGACTTCATATCAGGGGTCATACACCGTTACGGCATCCCCCACAGCATCATCACTGATAACGGTACGAACTTTACGGCCGACGAGGTCAAACTCTGGTGCAAAAACATGGGCATCAAGCTCGACTACGCTTCAGTCTATCACCCACAAACTAACGGTCAAGTCGAGCGAGCAAATGGTCTAATCATGAGCGGCATCAAACCCAGATTAGTGCGATCCCTCAAGGAATTTAACACACACTGGGTAGAGGAGCTCGACTCCGTACTCTGGGGGTTGCGGACCATGCCGAATCGCACTACCGGATTCACACCATTCTTTATGGTATACGGCGCAGAGGCAGTTCTTCCCTGCGACATAATTCATGACTCACCTCGCGTGCGCATGTACGAAGAAAGAGAAGCCGAACTCGATCGGCAGGACAGTTTGGACGCCTTGGAGGAGGAGCGCGACGTGGCAAAATCCCGTTCCGCATTCTATCAACAGCATGCTCAAAGATATCAAAGCAGAGAAGTACGGGCCAAAACTTACAATGTTGGCGAGTTAGTTCTACGCCTAGCGGACAAGAAAAAGGACAAACTCAAGCCCAAATGGGAAGGTCCCTTCATAATTGACCAAGTCCTGACTGGTGGAGCGTACCGTCTGCGAGATGCATCGGATAACCGACTCGAGCCGAACCCATGGAACGCAGCCCGTCTACGAAGATTCTACGCCTAGCGCCAGACTCTGTGTTCGTCTCCTTCCTCTGTCTATTTTTTACACATTAGATGTCTTATATTTCTCTCCTTCTCCCTCCTTTTCTCTTACAGCCTTTAAGGGCTCGTTTGCGCCTTGTTCGCACAAAATTGACGCGCTATCCACGCTCATTATACCTGGGGGCTTCTTTAACAGAAGCTTGTTTATACGGGCCTCATGCCCAACACATGTGTCACACTTCCGCATGTACCTTTTATTCACCATTATATGCATCGATATGACTTAAGTTTTGGCCAAGCTGGGTTGCCTGGCTCCTGTGCTTACCCCTACGTTCCCGATTGTTCGGCTAGGCAGTAAAGGGAGCACCTCTGCGATTGTTACTGCCGGGTCAGCCGGATGTGTAACTCAGACTGGGTGAAGCCGAAAGCTAGCATTCTTAAGGGGATATTCTGTTGGTGAACTAAAGATGATTTCCCACCTTTTTATTTATCCGCCCCCAGATGCTTTTTTGCTTTTCTCGCAGTCTGGACATGCACTTTAGGGCATGCCTCCCAAGGAAAGGAACCCCTAACGGAACTATTCTCCCTGGAAGATGTTTCTTACTAACAATGTAATATAACATAACTAGTTGGGCACTTCTCTGTTCGAGCACTAATGACCCCTACGCCTGGTCTCCACGCATGCCCCGGTTCTTACATAACCGTGAGGGTATTCGGACACACTCCGGACTCTCGGGTCCCGAGGTTGAAGCGAAAAAGTACGCCATGACAAACGATCTACAATCCGGCTAGAAGGCATTTTACATGTCATCTTAAATTACATAGTCAATTTGACTGGGTATATTCCTTTTCAATACCATCCAGCAGGCTGTCTAGTTTATAGTCCTGTTGGGAATATTTGGCGGCCAACTCTACCTGGCCATACACTAAACTCACAGGGATCTCCTTCCCATCGGGCCCTACAGGTCCGACCTCGGCCATGTGGTTTGGGTCAGCTTTCGTATACCGCGTCTTCACCATGGCCGAGGCCTCCCTAGCGCCTTGACGGCAGGCCAATATCTTCCATAATCAGAAGCGCCGTCGCGCTCCCTTCAGCTTCTCTACAAGCTCTCTGAGGCCTTCGGGCAGGGAGACGGATGGCCACAAGGCCTGGGCGACGCCTTGTATCACCTACCGAACTCATTCGTGCAGTTGTGAGAGCTCGGGAAGAAGGTCACCCGTAGAACCGGGAATTTCCTCTACAGGTCGACCTGTCAGCATACCTACAGACATAACTCTGTCAATCGACTTCCTCGCCGAACTTTTTTTTCGAAGTTCGTTCAAGCACTTACTAAAAATGCCGCGTCAAAGCCATCGATTCTCCTTCACGGAGTCCGACAGCTGAGCATGAACATCCTTTAGTTCCTCGCCCAGCTGGGTGTTGGCATCTTGGAGCTTATTCTTCTCTTGCCTCACCCTCGTAAGCACGCTCTCACCAGCCTTTCACCGGCGTAAGAGTTGTTGTTTGTCCGAATCCACTCCGGCGCCATCTGCAATGTTATCGTCAGATTTTTACACATGCCGCTCTTCGCAACATACTTATGTTTCGAAGCATATATTACGAGAGGGGGTCTCCTTGGCCTCCCCTGCCATGGCTAGTGCGGCCTCAAGTTGGGATTTGCACTCTTCCAGCTCCTGGGACAGTTGGGTATTCTTTTCTGTAAGATCCTGCATAACAAATGATCCTTAAATCAGTTATTTTAACTGTTTCAAGTCTCGGGGGTTACTAACATATATAACCATCAAATTTTCTCACTCGTATGTCTTTTACATACTGCTCTGTGGCTCTGGCTAGACCATTTTGAGCAGCACCGAGGTACGCATCTCCCGTATTGAAGGCATCTAACGCCTCTTGGGAGAAACAAGCGTCACGAAGAACTATCCGGCGACGCCTGTGGTTCATGGCACTCTCCACCTCGGAATTGGTGGCAGACAGCCCGTCCGCATCCTCTATCGGAGGAGCGTCCGGTGCGCGCCTCATGCTCGCCTCCGCTTCCGGACCCGGCCTTGGAGCCTGGCTGGTGGAGGCGCGATTGGCATCCTCTCAGGATACAGCCCGGCGAGCGCTCTTTTTCCTGAAGAGAGCATGAGCATTAGTACGCCTCGAGGGAATAAAACCTGGGAATAAAATGGCACGCCATACCGTTGTGTCGGCGTCTCAATCCGGACCGCACTTCTTTTCAGCCTGCTGGGCATTGATGCCCCTTGTTGGCTAGCCACCGCAGGCTCGGCCCTCCGCCTCAAGGACTTCCCCTGCAAAAACGCCATTGGTATACGGTGATCAAAAATAAGCACGGGTGGATCATATTAAAATTACTGGGACTTCGGTCTCGGTTACTTGTGAGTCTAGAAGTAGTCCGGGATAATCAGCCGTAATGGCTACCAAGGCGTTGTCCTTGCTCAATTGATGAAACACCCCATCGATCAGCTCCACAGATAAGTCTGGGTCCTCTTGGGAGTCCGGGTTGAAGGACCGCTTCGGGTCCTCGGGTTGTGGAGGGGGCTGTTTATCTCCTTTACAGCCTGGCGTAGCTACTGCGTTGAAATTGCTAGACTGAATACTTAACTATGGGAATATGAAATGGATGGGCGAGCGAAAGTGTCCGCTTACCCAGCTTGGAGGATTGTACATAGAAAATCCGCCCCATGGGTTGACGCGGAGGAATTCCTCCTCTTCTCCCTTGTACAAAGCGGACAAGGTCTTTATTAGGGCGGCAGCCGAATCCGGCCCCTTGCGGCCGCACCGGGTGGCGTCGTCCTCCCCGTTGAAATCCCACATGGGGTGGCCTCTATACTGAAGCGGCTGCACCCCCCACATAATGCATGTCGCCATGACCTCGATCATGGTCAGTCCGGTATGAGCTAACAACCTTATCCGGTTCATCAGGTATAGGACGTCCTTGTCATTTTCCTTCTGAGGGCTCCGTGGACGCCAACTTAGGCGCTTCTTCAAAGGAGCATTGTCGAACTCAGGGAGGCCGATCCGAACATGGTCCGGCAGGGGGACATCTTCTATATAAAACCATTCTGAAGGCCAGTCTTCGGACGCCTACTTTGGGGTTCCGGATAGATATCCGGTCCCGGCGATGCACCATAGTTCGGCTCCTCCCACTTGATATATCAACCCCTCCTGAGAACGGGGCACAAGGTAGAACAAATTCTTCCACAGCACGAAATGAGCCTCGATGCCCAAAAATAGCTCGCAAAGGGCTACAAAGCCCGCAATATGCAATATGGAGGCAGGTGTAAGGTTGTGCAACTGGAGGCCGTAGAACTCCAGGAGCCCCCAGAGAAACGGATGAATTGGAAATCTGATCCCTCTTATCAAATAAGGGACAAGGCATACCCGCTCTCCTTTGGAGGGATTGGGGACGCTCTTCGCCTGCTCTCCGCCATTATAGGTGGCAAGCCCGGCTCGAACCGGGACCATGTAGGCTGGGGGGAGAAACCCCTTGGCTTGGAGCACCACTAGCTCGCTGTGCGGGATGGAGCATCTCTCCCAATCTCCAGGCTGAGGACTAGGGGGGAGAGAGGAGGAGCTGCGTCGACCGGCCATGATGGAATGGATCTCTGTCGAATGCGCTCCGATGAATGCTCGCGGAGGGAAGATGGTGTGGTTCAGATCTAAATCCCCGTCTCTTTTATAGGCAGCTCATTTGCGCAGCTAGGGGGGTAAATGAAAAAACACCCTGGCTTTTCGCATTCGTTTGACACGTGGAAGACGACTATTATTGGTCACAGAAGCCGAGGAGCACAACATTCACCAGAAGCCAGACACTATTCAATAGGTATATGGAGTTTGGAGAAGAACCCGCCTTGCAATGCCGAAGACAAATCTGCGCGCCGGACTCATCGTCATTGATGCCTGGTTCGGGGGCTACTGAGGGAGTCCCGGATTAGGGGGTGTCCGGATAGCCGGACTATAACCTTTGGCCGGGCTCCTGGACTATGAAAATACAAGATTGAAGACTTCGTCCCGTGTCCAGATAGGACTTTACTTGGCATGGAAGGCAAGCTTGGCGATACGGATATGTAGATCTCCTCCCATTGTAACCGACTCTGTGTAACCCTAGCCCTCTCCGGTGTATATATAAACCGGAGGGTTTTGGTCCGTAGGACGAACAACAATCATACCAGAGGCTAGCTTCTAGGGTTTAGCCTCTCTGATCTCGTGGTAGATCTACTCTTGTACTACCCATATCATCAATATTAATCAAGCAGGAGTAGGGTTTTACCTCCATCGAGAGGGCCCGAACCTGGGTAAAAACATCGTGTCCCTTGTCTCCTGTTACCATCCGCCTAGACACACAGTTCGGGACCCCCTACCCGAGATCCGCCGGTTTTGACACCGACAGATGCCCCGGAAAGCATCCCCTCTTCCTTCAACAAGTATCGGTATGTTTTTGGATTCGTTTCGCTCATGCATTATGTGCAAGTCTTGGAGCGTCTTTTGCATTTAGTTTTCATTTTTATTTTATGCACCTTGCTGGTATAAGACAGTCCTTGGTTTATTTATAGAATCCTCATCGCACTTCATTTAAGTCTTTTGAGTATGGCTTTATAGAATACTTCATGTGCTTCACGTATATGTTTTGAAGTTTGGATTGCCTGTTTCTCTTCACATAGAAAACCGCCATTTGTAGAATGCTCTTTTGCTTCATTTATATTTGTTAGAGCGTGGGCATATCTTTTGTAGAAAGAATTAAACTCTCTTGCTTCATTTATATCTATTTAGAGAGATGACAGGAATTGGTCATTCACATGGTTAGTCATAAAATCCTACATAAACTTGTAGATCGCTAAATATGATATGTTTGATTCCTTGCAATATTTTTGCGATATAAAGATGGTGATATTAGAGTCATGCTAGTGGGTGGTTGTGGATTGTACAGACACTTGTGTTGAGGTTTGCAAGTCCCGTAGCATGCACGTATGGTAACCGTTGTGTGAAAAATTTGATTCATGGGGTGTTTCTTTGATTGTCTTCCTTATGAGTGGTAGTCAGGGACGATCGATGGTATTTTCCTACCAATCTATCCCCCTAGGGGCATGCGTAGTAGTACTTTGTTTCGAGGGCTAATAAACTTTTGCAATAAGTATATGAGTTCTTTATGACTAGTGTGAGTACATGGATTATACGCACTTTTACCTTTCCATCATTGCTAGCCTCTTCGGTACCATGCATTGCCCTTTCTCACCTCGAGAGTCGGTGCAAAATTCGCTAGTGCATCCAAACGCCGTGATATGATACGCTCTATCACACATAAGCCTCATTATATCTTCCTCAAAACAGCCACCATACCTACCTATCATGGCATTTCCATAGCCATTCCGAGATATATTGCCATGCAACTTCCATCATCATCATATACATGACTTGAGAATTTATTATCATATTGCTTTGCATGATCTTAAGATAGCTAGCATGATGTTTTCATGGCTTGTCCATTTTTTGATGTCATTGCTACGCTAGATCATTGCACATCCCGGTACACCGCCGGAAGCATTCATATAGAGTCATATCTTGGTTCTAGTATCGAGTTGTGATATCGAGTTGTAAGTAAATAAAAGTGTGATGATCATCATTATAGAGCATTGCCCCATAAAAAAAGAAAAAAGGAAAAAAAGGAAAAAAAGTAAAAAAAGGAAAGGCCAAAGAAGCCTAAATACAAAAGGGGGCCAAAGAAGCCCACCCAAAAAGAAAAAAAAGGAAAAAAGAAAAAAAGAAAAAAAGGGGCAATGTTACTATCCTTTTTCCACACTTGTGCTTCAAAGTAGCACCATGTTCTTCATATAGAGAGTCTCTTATGTTGTCACTTTCATATACTAGTGGGAATTTTTTATTATAGAGCTTGGCTTGTATATTCCAACGATGGGCTTCCTCAAATGCCCTAGGTCTTCATGAGCAAGCAAGTTGGATGCACACCCACTTAGTCTTCAGTTTGAGCTTTCATACTCTTATAGCTCTTAGTGCATCCGTTGCATGGCAATCCCTACTCCTCGCATTGACATCAATTGATGGGCATCTCCATAGCACATTGATTAGCCGCACCGATGCGAGACTTTCTCCTTTTTTGTCTTCTCCATATAAACCTCCACCATTATATTCTATTCCACCTATAGTGCTATATCCATGGCTTGTTCTCATGTATTCCGTGAGGTTTGAAAAAGCTAAAGCGCATTAAAAAGTATGAACCAATTGCTCGGCTCGTCAGTCGGGTTGTGCATGATGGGAGCATTTTGTGTGACGAAAATGAAGCATGGCCAAACTATATGATTTTGTAGGGATAAGCTTGCTTTGGCCTTGTTGTTTTGAAAAGACATGATTGCTTTATTGCTACGCTCGAAGTATTATTGTTTTTTATGTCAAATGATAGACTATTGCTTTGAATCACTCGTGTCTTATTATTCATGCCATGATTAGATATTTGATCAAGATTATGCTAGGTAGCATTCCACATCAAAAATTATCTTTTTATCATTTACCTACTCGAGGATGAGCAGGAATTAAGCTTGGGGATGCTGATATGTCTCCGTCGTATCTATAATTTTTGATTGTTCCATGCCAATATTCTTCAACTTTCATATACTTTTGGCAACTTGTTATACTATTTTTGGGACTAACATATTGATCCAGTGCCCAGTGCCAGTTCCTGTTTGTTGCATGTTTTATGTTTTGCAGAAAACCAATATGAAACAGATTCCAAACGGGATAAAAACGGAAGGAGAATTATTTTGGAATATTTGGGATTTTCCGGAGGAAGAATCAACGTGAAACGGTGTCCGAGGTGGCCACGAGACAGGGGGGCGCACCCACACCCCCTGGGCGCGCCTGGCACTCTCGTGGGCCACCCGTAAGGCGGTTGATGCCCTTCTTTTGCCGCAACAAAGCTAATTTTATGAGAAAAATCTGGGCGAAAGATTCACACCAATCAGAGTTACGGATCTCTGGATATTAAAGAAACGGTGAAGGGGTAGAATCTGAGAACGCGGAAACAGAGAGATAGATCCAATCTCACAGGGGCTCTCGCCCCTCCCACGCCATGCGACCCAAGGACCAAAGGGGAAACCCTTCTCCCATCTAGGGAGGAGGTTAAGGAAGAAGAAGAAGAAGGGGGGCTCTCTCCCCCTTGCTTCCGGTGGCACCGGAACGCCGCCGGGGGCCATCATCATCATCGCGATCTTCACCAACACCGTCGTCATCTTCACCAACATCTACATCACCTTCCCCCATCTATATTCAGCGGTCCACTCTCCTGCATCCCGCTGTACCCTCTACTTGAACATGGTGCTTTATGCTTCATATTATTATCCAATGATGTGTTGCCATCCTAAGATGTCTGAGTAGATTTTCGTTGTCCTATTGGTGATTGATGAATTGCTATGATTGGCTTAATTTGCTTGTGGTTATGTTGTTGTCATTTGGTGCCCATCATATGAGCGCGCGCGTGGATCGCACCATAGGGTTAGTTGTATGTTGATAGGACTATGTATTGGAGGGAAAGAGTGACAGAAGCTTCAACCTAGCATAGAAATTGATGCATACGGGATTGAAGGGGGACCAATATATCTTAATGCTATGGTTGGGTTTTACCTTAATGAACGTTAGTAGTTGCGGATGCTTGCTAATAGTTACAATCATAAGTGCATAGAATTCCAAGTCAGGGATGGCATGCTAGCAGTGGCCTCTCCCACATAAAACTTGCTATCGGTCTAGTAAAGTAGTCAATTGCTTAGGGACAATTCCACAACTCCTACCACCACTTTTATACACTCGCTATATTTACTTTATTGCTTCTTTATCTAAACAGCCCCTACTTTTTATTCACATGCTTTTTATTATCTTGCAAACCTATCCAACAACACCTACCAAGTACTTCTAGTTTCATACTTTTTCTAGGTAAAGCGAACACTAAGCGTGCGTAGAGTCGTATCAGTGGTAGATAGGACTTGAGAGAATATTTATTCTACCTTTAGCTCCTCGTTGGGTTCGACACTCTTACTTATCAAAAGAGGCTACAATTATCCCCTATACTTGTGGGTTATCATAGATCTTTACGATTCTCTGGGTTGTGACTGGTGCGGTTTGTAGTCTTTTCCTAGTATGAGTTCTCCTGGATCTAGGGTTCATGTGTGTTTAGCCGAAGGATTAGATAGATCTTTCTCATCCTTGATTATTCTATGGCATGTTACAAATCTATCGATGATATTATCTCTAAGTACACTATGGATTCCTTGATCTCTTGTGAAAACATTCTTGTTTGTTAAAAAACCCTCTGTGCATGTTTATGACCCTACCCTATTTTCCCTCGTATATATTGTTTTCACATGTTGGCAATGGCATAGAGTTCTGATGAGTTCACTAAGTCTAAAGGAGATATGCCTCAGCTTCCACCCAGATCTGACTGGATGATATTCACTGGTGGTGGCAAATCATCAAAGCCTCCAAAGACACCAAAGAAGAAATTTGAAGTTGAATCTGAATAAAATGATGTAATATTTCCTCTGCTCATAGTTAGCCTGAGGATGAGTTAGTCACTAATTCCTTGACAATGTTCTCTGATGGAAATCCCAAAAATGGTGGTCGTGGCAGAGAGAAAAAATACAACTACTGAGATGTCTGAACCATAACGGTACAAAACTCCACCTGGAGATGAATCAACAATTGACCGCAATAACAAATTGCACAGGATTCACCATCACTGGGCGAAGAAATGGTTCAACTATGAAAACATTTGTGAGAAGTATCAAATACTGTTTGCTTGCACGTCTCCGTGGAACGATTATATTGTAGAAAATTGCATTGGGACAGATGATCAAAAAGTAAGACCTCCTCAGCCCTTGAATGCTCATCACTACAAAAAAACACATCCGTGATGATACGTGTTTGTCATAGTAGGTCACGTTTTCGGTCATGCAGGTACATCCATGAAGATTTTATGACAGAATCAAGATAGTCATACCTGTGCGGTCGTAGAAGTGTTCCATGACATTACCAAAATTATTATCACAGAAGTGTCCACTTCCATGATGATAAATCACGCGTCATAGAAGTGCTTTCATCAAGGATAACCGACACATGGTATCCATCGTAACGGGTCGGGGTTAAGCTAGCGGGTTCCGGTTTGGATCCGATAACACGTTAACAGCCCGGACCAATGGCGATTTTCCATGTGTAAAATTCTCATTCGCCGATGATCCACGTGTTGGCTCAGGGTTGGGCAGATGTCAACCGTCCATTTTACAAGAATCGCCAATGAAACATTGACATGTGGGACGGCCCAATAGAGGGCCCTATTGGTTTATAAGTCGGTCGAGGAACAGGCCCACAAGATTTCATCAGATCTAATGGGACGAACCGTTAACAGCCTAACATTTTGTGGACCAGATTATAGCAACATCAGATACGGGCTGTTAAATGACTGCAATATTCTGGGCCAGTTTACGGCCCATATCAGATCCGGCCCGTTAACAACTTGCAATAGTTTGGGCCAAATTACGGTCCATACTTGATCCAGCCGTTAACTGACTTTCATTTCCTGGGCCAAATTACCGCCCATAACGGATACGACCCTTTAACAACTACTATACCATTGGGCCCATTGGGGGCTTAATTTGCTCTTCTGCCGCTTAATGGTCGGTTTAACAGTTCAGCCCGATATTAGTTTCGGCCTGTCAGCGGCCCTATCTACAAATGGGCCTCTTTCGGCCCGGTTTTAATTTTGGCCATTTAAAGGCCCGAGTTGCACTTGGGCCTAATTATGGTCTGTAGTTCCTTTCGGACTCTTAATGGCCCGTAGTCTTCGTGAATACATTCTAGCCCAAACTGCCTATCGGCCCGTTAAAGGCCTTTGAGAGTGTTGGGCCTAATTTTGGCCCATTATACATCTGGCATGCTTCCCGCCCGTGATATAATTGGGGCAGCCAAGGCCCCAAAACATTTCAGCCTGTTAATGGCCCGTCAGCCGAATGGGCCAATAATGGGCCAATTCAGCATGATGTCGGCCCGTGAATTGTTGGCCACAATTAAGGTTGAATCTAGGTTTCAACCTGTTAAAAGCCTCTTTAATTTTTTGGCCCAATTAAGGCAAGCGGTTTACTTAGCCTTTTAAAGACCCGAAACTAATAGTGGGCCAGATTAAGACTAGACCTAACTAATGCCCCAAGATGATTGTAGGCCCACGGTTCGGCCCGTACTGGCGATTATTGACTGACCAGTTTTAGTACAGAAAATATTATTTTATAAACCCATATGGCTCATTGCACATCGATCGAAGATTATGACCTTTTCTCAGAGTGATGACAGCATAAACAGCAAATAAATTATAGCATTGTGACGAAGAATAAACCTACACCATACAACAAAGAAATTACAGCATATTACATCCCCTGGGCATCAAAGTTTGCCGCCAACGTTAATGCAGGGCAACCAGACAATAGATTCCATATATTGGGCAGGTTGCCACCAGTGGAAGTAAACAGGCCGACAAAATAATAGACAGAACCAACAACACTTCAACACAGTTCATGAAAGGTTAGCCCGGCCCAGGAGTTGTAGCACAAGCAGCTTAGCAACCTGATGAGACTGCGCTTCTTTGACGCTTATATCCACCAATTTAAGTTGCATAGCATCAATAGACGTCATGTACTTATGGTTAATCTTGCATAGAGATTGGATTTCTAGTCAGATTTGAGCGGAAGCATGTCTTTGTACTTGAATTTCAGACTGAAGAAGTCCAATATATTCAGGCGTTGACTTCATCGAGCTTGTGTCACTGAGTAAGTTCGACACTACATCAAGATATGACTCTGTGGTTGTATCCCTAACCTCAAGACGTGTTGCCTTCTTCTCTGGAATATATGTTAGAGGGACAAACAATGGGTGCATCTCACTATCATTATTGCAGTTCTTCCAAGAAGCAGTGTGGTCACCCTGAAAGAAAAACAAGTAGATAGATAACAGGTTTTGCATGTATAATCATCAGCGCTGTCAATTCATCTCATTTCTTTGTTAGAAATAAAGAGACACGATTTAAAATAGCATTAACATAATAGGCATTGTTCATAGTTAAGACGGTAGGAAATGGCATTGTGCAGGAGCAGCCAACTTCACCAGACCACTGGATTACATATCAAGAACACAATGAATGCTGAGTGTACTGTTAATTTACCATTTCAGATTGGTAAATAAAGAGATACGGTTTAAATAAGATTAATATAATGTGGCACTGTTCATAGTTGAGACATAGCAGGATATGACATTGTGTTGTTGTTGGTAGTTTCACCACACCACTAGATTACAGATCAAGAACACAAGCATACACGTAGTGCTAAAGAAGATATCTTGCTATGTTTAGTTTAATTTACATGGTACGAATAAGGAACTAGGTTGTACAACTAAAGACTGAAATTGAGAAGGACAAACTTATGTTTATGTACTTTTTATTTATAAACTTTGAACAAGCAATTTGATGCAGGCGACAAAAATAAACAACATTTGCACTCATATCTATCCAAATATACACAACAAAGTTTGAAGGCTCGAGGAGGACAAACATACATTAGTAGTGAAGACAGGCTCTATAAAGCCCTTGTCCATATTGATGGGGGGGGGGCAATTCATGAAGTTTACCGCACACTCTTCTTAAAGAGCATTGCCTTTATTCTACATTTTGTTAAGAGTAAATATAGATGTGAAAATATAGGAACAAATGGCGATTATTTAACTTAACATGCAGAGTACATATGTAAATACAACATACAAGCAAAAGGCACTAACAACAGCAATGCGGAGCTAAACTTCTTCAGTAACATTGTTTTATTCAATATTTTGGCAAGAGTAAATGTAGATCTGATGTGCAGAAAATGGAGGGCAAGGAAAAATAAGTTGCAAAGTGTACATGAAGAACTAGCTGACAAATATAAGTACAGTGATGAAGGACACCAGATACTTACAAGAACAATGCAGAACTAAATTTCTTCATAAGCATTGGGTTTATTCTAAATTAATTTAAGCATTAATATAGATCTGATAATTTGGAGCGAACAGTGGATAAGCAAGCTATAATGCACAATGATGTCACATAAACCACCAGGTATGAATGTAAGGACAATGGTAAGACAATAGGTACTCACAGGAGCAAAGCAGTGACCAGCATAGTTGCGATATCCTATGTTTTGTGGCGCTGGTTCTATCGCCAATATACGTTGGGTGCTATGTGATTTCTCCAGTGGCACCACCTTTTCCAAGGAATTCTCTTTTACTCCTTCAGGTTCTGCAATCACCATCTTCCTTTTGGATGTCTGAAACACAAGAACAACATTTGAATGGAAAACCATGGTATGATGACAAATGAATAGGTGTTGATAATGGATGGGCATGGCATCTTCACATATATCATGAGTAAACTAAGCAGATGGCAGCACAACGAAGCAAAAAAATGCAAGACACCTTATGCAAGATATGTGCAACCAATGAAACCTTGCCAAATTAGAACAGGCACCTTATTGGGTGAACAGGATAGGCCATCTGCCTTTGACTCCTTGAGCTCAGAATAATTATTAGGATCATATTATGAATACGAATCTATAGGTCGGGAGCATGTGGGTTTCATTGCATCCACAATGGACCTCAATCCCTTGATGGCAAGTTTGTTACCATTGAACTGTTCTGCAATATTCTTCTAATGTGCGCATTCTTATATCCATTGTGATTACGTAAAATATCTGAAAAGCATGAAAACATAAATAGTAATTAGATTATCTTTGTAATGCAGAGGATATTATAATATAATAGGGGCTCCCTGTAAACCCTTGTGTGCTATCACTGGATTCTGATGAGAGAGCCCATGTGTGCTCTAGATTACTATAATCTGCCACAACTACACAAAAAAATAGGATCCCTGTTGGGAGCTCTAGATGTAAGGATAGTTGGCAGATGATAGGTTCATAATATACCATATAGAAAGTTTATTGCCCAAACATGATAACAAGAGCGCAGAGCCAGTAGGCAGATCGTAGTGTAGATAATAGGGGTACACCATAAGCACCATAAATAAATCGGGAAAGCGGAACTGGCTGGAAAATACAGGCTTTTGCCTCTACTAATATGCAGCCTATCGATCACCTACACGACAGCTCTAGTCATCTGAAGGTGCACACCTGTTACTATCAGTCTAGTCTATCAGAGACCAAGCGACTCCCATCATTTCCGGGATGTTATGGCATACCAACTCGAAGTGCGAAATCATGTAGCAGAACTGGCCCAATAGAGCTGTCAACTACAGATGTCCCAGCTCCACTTCCTGACAAGGAACATACTATACTTACTAAAGAAGAACAGAAGAGGGACATGCTAAAGAATAGAAGGGGAAGCATATTATTGAGATTCCCCTTCTTTCTATACAATGTTGGTTGCTCACCCATGATGAATCAGAGCGCCCAAAGAAATGCAATGCCATGATGTCTCTCTATATGTGGCCACATGCATTTGGAAACTCAAGTGGGAGCATTAGCTAACCAATTAAATGTGTCTGTTAGCTAATGTCAGTATCATATCACATTCGTATTTGAAGAACCTTAGGACGTATGATTGGTGTGTTATTTAGCTTTAAAGGGTGGACAGCTGCTAGTAGGACACAAAGCACCTACGCAGATTGTAGTGTAGATATAATGGGAAAACCCTAAGCATCAGGAGTAAAATCAGGAAAGTAGAACTTGCTGGAATATATGTGCTAGTATTGACGGTACGGCTAGAAAGGCTTCGAGTACCAGCTCTCTACAACTGAAGGCGCAGTATTGTTACTATCACTCTAACTCTCAAGGCGACACATACGATCGAATACGAAGATTTTAAAGCGTCCATGACAATCGACATGAACACTAACACGAAGAGTTGAAAGCGTCCATGACAAGAGACCGAATAGACATGTACACTGCAAATGTGCCTACTCCTCTTCACTAAAGAGAACATATTGTACAACTATTATACTCCTGTTGTTCCTAAATACAAATCTTTGTAGAGATTCCACTATGGATCACATATGGATGTATATAGATACATTTTAGAGTGTAGATTCACTCATTTTGCTCCATATGTAGTCCATGTAGGAATCTCTACAAAGGCTTATATTTAGGTACAGAGAGAGTACTTACATAGGAAGAACAGAAGAGGAGCATGCTAAAGAAGAGCAAGAAGATTTTGGAAAATAAAATGTTGGTTGGCCACACATGATGAACCAGAGCGCATGAAGAACGCAGCTCCCAGCTGTCCCTCGATATGTGGCGCATGTGCTTTTCGAAAGTAAAGTAGGAACATTAACTGGCCAATTAAACATTCTCTGTTTTAGTTCATGTCAGCATCATATCAGATTCGTATTTGAGCAAATAAGTTTGGAATTATGAGTGTCATGTTGTTTAGCTTGATGGGTTGAGGAGAACTGCTTGCACGTACGTCTCGAAGCACCTACGATAATAGTACTGAATATATGGGAATGTCTGAATCCAAGTCGCTTGACTTTCGTCATTTGGGTCGGTCGACCATTTCAGGCGGTTGGATGAAGATCCTACGTCTCCTAACCCTTGTTCTTCCTCACCTCTTATTCTTCCCCTAAAGACCACCGCAGGGGTCACCGGCCGAACCACCGACCCCCTCCCTCCCCTGAACCACCCACCACCTCCGATCTTCCACCACCCGCGACCATCCCTGTAGCTAACCCCACCCCACCCCCACCTGCGTCGAGTTTTGCCTCCGGCGAGGCCCCACCGTATCCCGACGACAGCCCCCCACAACCACTGTCCCCACCTGAAACCCGGAGATAGATAATGGGGCAACCCTCCGGCGAGCCCCTTCCTTCCCTCGGGCGAACTCCCAAAAATGGACTAACCACAATTTGAAATTCAGTCGACTGTCATTTAACATAATTAATGTGGACTATAAAAGGGGAAAACCATAAGCATTGCAAGTATAGCAGTGCGCGTGCCATGGCAGATCTGAAGGTGCAAACCGGATAAAGGCAATGTCGCAATCAATGTTTGGTTTCAACTAACAAGTAAGATTCTAAGTGATGGGCAAGAAATCACAGTAAAGCAGTGGCAATCTATTTTCTTGGTGAGATAAATAACTTGAGCAGATACGAAAGATTACCACCTCTGGTGTGGCGCCGTGTAAGCATCTGCTGAGGCGTTGAGGTGTTGCGGTAGTGATGGTTGCCGGTGGCGTGGAAGCAGATCTAGGACGGCAGACGGTGGCGGCGAGGTAAATATCCCGGCGCGATGGATGATGCGGTCGTACAATCGGCCTCGGCAAGGAGGAGGACCACGCGGAAGAAGCGAGAGGACGCAAATCAAGGATCCTGGTCCAAAGCCATGGATGAGAGAGGTCGATCTCTTGTAATGGACAACAGCGTTGGGGTATCAGCTCTGGCATGGTGGAGGAGGACGGCGGTGGATGGGGTGACGGACGGAGGAGACTGCGGTGGAAAGGGTGTTTTGGCGCCCACGCAGTACGAATTGGGAAATGGAGGGAGAGAGGAAGGGGGAACCATGTCTTCAGGGCGCGCTTGTCTCAAATGCGAGGAAGTTTACAAACTTAGCCCCCGTTCAAAATTTCCTACATCACAACAATAGTCGGTTGGGGATAGCACGGTAATCTCGCATACACCGAATATTTGCCGATGGAGATTTCGACCGACGAGAGTTTGCTTTGGTGCCCACCATGTATGAATCGGGGAGGGAGGTCAGAGGTGATTTCGGTCGAGGAGAAACTATGTTTTGGCACCCACCGTGTATGAATCCGGGGAGGTGAGAGGTGGAGGCGGTTATGTCATGTTGAGTGAAATTACAAGCCTACCCCTATCGAAAACTATAGAAATTGAGCCGATAGGCTTTGCATGTTAGGGATAGGCGGTAATTTCCATCTCATAGATTTTGGTTTCGGGCAGTTACTGCGACTTTCCCCACTTCGTTCAAATTTTTGCAGAGAAAGAGTGCACATTTACCGTGCCAACTCAATTCGAATCCAGTTTGTATTTTTTTTCGGGCAAGATCCATTTGTATTCGAATACAAATCTATATGCATCATTTATATATATATACTTTCAAAAGCACAACACCATTTATACATAAATATGGTTTAAAAATGGTATGATCTCAGATTCATAAGGCTGGATCCATCTTAATTTGGATTTTCAAATATTTGAAACCACTTTATGTTGAAATCGAATGTATGCATTCCTCGCTAACTGTCTCCAATTAATGTGTGTTTCATGCGTTTTTTTACTTCTCAAACATGTATAATGTGTTTCACACACACAACATATGGTGTAATCCCGTTTAGACATTAATTGCATATAAACCATGCATTGTCTCTAATTAAATAATCTATGGATTACTAATATTGATAAACTATATAACATTACACGTGTCCCCAAATTCAAACGAATATGCATGTTTGGTAAACCAATTTTCATTATGATATTATCGATGTCATGATCTCTAGTTTAAATATTTGAATCCCCTTTAATCCAAATATTCATCTCATATAGCTATCACTCATGATTATATATCTCTCTAGACATATATGCCTTCATTGTCTCTCCGGTATCTCTCGTGCTACTTGTATATCGACAATGATCTTTTATCTTCGTAACACACTAATGGGACTCTCTCCCTCGACCTTCACTCTATCTCTCTCTAAGTATATCTTGCTCCCTGATATGTGTCTCTAAATATGATTCTCCCTGTGAAATCTCTTTCTCTCACACAAACACAAACTTAGTCTCTTGAGCTTGCGTTGGTCTTCCTTGAAGAGGAAAGGGTGATGCAGCACAGTAGCATAAGTATTTCCCTCAGTTTTTGAGAACCAAGGTATCAATCCAGTAGGAGGCTTCTCAACAAGTCCCACGAACCTACACAAACAAACAAAGAACTCGCAACCAATGCGATAAAGGGGTTGTCAATCCCTTCACGGCCACCTGCGAAAGTGAGATCTGATAGAGATAATATGATAAGATAAATATATTTTTGGTATTTTATAATATAGATGCAGAAAATAAAGATGCAAATAAAAGTAGATTGGAAAGAAATATGATAAGAGATAGACCAGGGGGCCATAGGTTTCACTAGAGGCTTCTCTCGAGAGCATAAGTTTTATGGTGGGTGAACAAATTACTATCAAGCAATTGATAGAAAAGTGAATAATTATGACGTTATCTAGGCATGATCATGTATATAGGCATCACGTCCATAACAGGTAGACCGACTCCTCCTTTCATCTACTACTATTACTCCACACACCGACCGCTATCCAGCATGCATCTAGAGTATTAAGTTCATAAGAACAGAGTAACGCATTAAGCAAGATGACATGATGTAGAGGGATAAACTCAAGCAATATGATATAAACCCCATCTTTTTATCCTCGATGGCAACAGTACAATACGTGTCTTGCAACCCTTTCTGTCACTGGGTAAGAACACCGCAAGATTGAACCCAAAGCTAAGCACTTCTCCCATGCAAGAAAGACCAATCTAGTAGGCCAAACCAAACCGATAATTCAAAGAGACTTGCAAAGATAACTCAATCATATAAAAGAATTCAGAGAAGATTCAATTATTATCCATAGATAAATCTGATCATAAACCCACAATTCATCGGATCTTGACAAACACACCGCAAAAAGAGATTACATCAAATAGTTCTTCACAAGAGGCAGGAAGAACATTGTATTGAGATCCAAAAAGAGATAAGAAGCCATCTAGCTAATAACTATGGACCTGCAGGTCTATGGTAAACTACTCACAACTCATTGGAGGGGCAAGGATGTTGATCTGGAGGCCCTCCGTGGTGGATTCCCCCTCCGGCAGAACACCGGCGACGGCTCCAAGATGGGATCTCGCGGATACAGAAGGTTACGGTGGTGGAAATTGTGTTTCGTCTTGCCCCTTGATGTTTTCGGGGTACGTAGGCTTATATAGGAGGAAGAAGTACGTCGGTGGACGCCCGAGGGGCCCACGAGACAGGGGGCGCGCCCTACAGGGGGGGGCGCCCTCCTATCTCGTGGGAGCCTCGGCTGCTTCTTAGCTTGTACTCCAAGTCCTCTGGATCACGTTCGTTCCAAAAATCACGCTCCCGAAGGTTTCATTCCGCTTGGACTCCGTTTGATATTCCTTTTCTTGGAAATACTGAAATAGGCAAAAAAAACAGCAATACGGGCTGGACCTCCGGTTAGTAGGTTAGTCCCAAAAATGATAATAATGTATAAAATAAAGCCCATAAACATCCAAAACAGGTAATATAATAGCATGTAACAATAAAAAATTATAGATACGTTGGAGACATATCAAGCATCCCCAAGCTTAATTCCTGCTCGTCCTCGAGGAGGTAAATGATAAAAAAAAGAAATTTTTGATGTGGAATGCTACCTAGCATAATTCTCAATGTAATTTTCTTTATTGTGACATGAATGTTCAGATCCAAATGATTCAAGATAAAAGTACATGTTGATAAAAAAATAGTAACACTTCAAGCATACTAATCAAAGCAATCATGTCTTCTCAAAATAACATGGCAAAAGAAAGTTCATCCCTACAAAATCATATAGTTAGGCTATGCTTCATTTTCGTCACACAAAGATGTTCCCAACTTCTATACCCCCGATGACAAGCCATGCGATTGTTTCGTACTTAAATAATCTCAAACTTTTTCAACCTTCACGCAATACATGAGCGTGAGCCATGGATATAGCACTATGGGTGGAATAGAATAATGATTGGGGATTGTGTGGAGAAGACAAAAAAGGAGGAAGTCTCACATTGACGAGGATAATCAATGGGCTATGGGAATGCCCGTCAATTGATGTCAACATGAGGAGTAGGGATTGTCGTGCAACGGATGCACTAGAGCTATAAATGAATGAAAGCTCAACAAAATAAAACTAGTGGGTGTGCATCCAACTTGCTTGCTCACGAAGACCTAGGGCATTTGAGGAAGCGCATCGTAAGAATATACAAGCCAAGTTCTATAATGAAAAATTCCCACTAGTATATGAAAGTGACAACCTATGAGACTCTCTACATGAAGAACATAGTGCTACTTTGAAGCACAATATATGAGACTCAATAAAGAACAAGGTGCTACTTTGAAGCACAAGTGTGGAAAAAGAGATAGTAGCATTGCCCTTTTATTTATTTTATTTTCTTTTTATTTTTCTTTTTTTTCTTTTTCTTTTTTTTCTTTGGACTTTCCTTTTTTTCTTTTTGGCCTTTTTTTGGGGGCAATGCTCTAATAAGGATGATCATCACACTTTTATTGATTACAACACATGAATTACAACTCGAAACTAGAACAAGATATGACTCTATATGAATGCCTCCGGCGGTGTACCGGGATGGTGCAATGAATAAAGAGTGACATGTATGGAGAATAATGCATGGTGTCTTTGCCACAAATACGATGTCAACTACATGATCATGCAATGGCAATATGACAAAAGTAATGTATGTCATGATGATGAAAGAAACGGTGGAAAGTTGCTTGGCAATATATCTCGGAATGGCTATGGAAATGCCATAAATAGGTAGGTATGGTGGCTGTTTTGAGGAAGATATAAGGAGATTTATGTGTGATAGAGCGTATCATATCACGGGGTTGGGATGCACCGGCGAAGTTTGCACCAACTCTCAAGGTGAGAAAGGGCAATTTACGGTACCGAAGAGGCTAGCAATGATGGAAAGGTAAAAGTGCGTATAATCCATGGACTCAACATTAGTCAAAAGAACTCATATACTTATTGCAAAAATTTGGAAGTCATCAAAAACCAAGCACTACGCGCATGCTCCTAGGGGCATAGATTGGTAGGAAAAGACCATCGCTCATCCCCGACCGCCACTCATAAGGATGCACAAGCCAGGTACACTTCATGTTTCAAATTTGTTACACAACTTTAACCATATGTGCATGCTACGGGACTTACTAACTTCAACACAAGCATTCTTTAAATTCATAATCACCCAACTAGCATGACTTTAATATCACTACCTCTCTATCTCAAAACAATCATCAAGTATCAAGTTGATCATAGCATCCAATTCACTTCCTATGATAGTTTTTATTATACCCAACTTGGATGCTCATCATTCTAGGACCAATTTATAACCATAGCAAATACCATGCTGTTCTAAGAGACTCTAAAAATAATATAAGTGAAGCATGAGAGACTAGCAATTTCTTCAAAATTAGTCCACCACTGTGCTCTAAAAAATATAAGTGAAGCACTAGAGCAAAAACTATCAAGCTCAAAAGATATAAGTGAAGCACAGAGTATTCTATCAAATACTAAGCAAATAGGCTTCTCCCAAAAGGTGTGTTACAACAAGGATGATTGTGGTAAACTAACAAGCAAAGACCAATATAATACACGACGCTCCAAGCAAAACACATATCATGTGGTAAATAAAAATATAGCTCCAAGTAAAGTTACCAATGAACAAAGACGAAAGAGGGGATGCCTTCCGGGGGTATCCCCAAGCTTAGGATTTTGGTTGGCTATTCTTGAATATCTTGGGGTGCCTTGGTCATCCCCAAGATTAGGCTCTTGCCACTCTTTATTCCATAGTCCATAAAAGCTTTACCCAAAACTTGAAAACTTCACAACACAAAACTCAACAGGAAATCTTATAAGCTCCGTTAGTGAAAGAAAACAAAACCACCACATAAGGTACTGTAAGGAACTAATTGTTAATTTATATTGGTGTAAAACCTACTGTATTCCAAGTTCTCTATGGTTCATAAACTATTTTACTAGCCATAGATGCATCAAAATAAGCAAACAACACACGAAAAACAGAATCTGTCAAAAACAGAACAGTCTGTAGCAATTTGTAACTAACGCAAATTTCTGGAACTCTAAAAATCCTACCAAACTAGGAAGTCCTAAAAAAATTATTTATTGAACATCAGCAAAAATAATCAATGCAAAAGCTCGTTCCTGTGATTTATTGAATTTTTCTCGTGAGCGCAAATTTCTGTTTTTCAGCAGAATCAAATCAACTCGTATCATAGGTTATCCTATAGGTTCTACTTGGCACAAACACTAAATAAAACAAGAAAACACATCTAAACAGAAAGTATAAACAAAATTTAACACTAAACAGGAACAAAAACAAAAGACATAAAGCAAATTGGGTTGCCTCCCAACTAGCGCTATCGTTTAACGCCCCTAGCTAGGCATAAAAGCGAAGATAGATCTAAGTAGTGCCATCTTTGGCACATGATTCATAAGTAGCTCGCATGATAGATTCATAAGGTAATTTGACTTTCTTTCTTGGAAAGTGCTACATGCCTTTCTTTAATGGAAATTGGAATCTAATATTCCCTTCCTTCATATCAATAATTGCACCAATCGTTCTAAGGAAAGGTCTACCAAGAAGAATAGGGCAAGAAAGATTGCAATCTATATCAAGAACGATAAAATCTACGGGCACCAAAATTCTATTTGCAACAATGAGAACATCATTGATCCTCCCCATTGGCTCTTTAATGGTGGAATCCGCAAGGTGCAAATTTAAAGAGCAATCATCAAGATCATGGAAACCTAGAATATCACATAAAGTTTTCGGAATTGTGGAAACACTAGCACCCAAATCACACAAAGCAAAACGCTCATAATCTTTACTTTTAATCTTTATAGTAGGTTCCCACTCACCATTAAGTTTTCTAGGTATAGAAACTTCCAAATTAAGTTTTTCATCATAAGATTGCATCAAGGCATCAACAATATGTTTGGTAAAATCTTTGTTTTGACTATAAGCATGTGGAGAATTAACAACGGATTGCAACAAGGAAATACAACCTTTTAAAGAACAATTATCATAATCAAATTCCTTGAAATCCGAGGTAGTGGGTTCAATACTATTTAAAGTCATGGCCTCTCCAATCTTACTTTTACCAAAGTTAGCATCAAGATCTAAAGACTCTGAATTTTTGGGACGCCTTCTAGGCAAAGTTGATTCATTATCAGTACCATAATCATAAAAATTCATATTGCAAAACATAGATCTAATAGGAGAATCATCAATAACTTTAAGATCCTCATTATTATTTTCATCTAACTATTCTGGTTTGGCAGCCATCTTATTGACTAAGGTGGCTTGCTTATCAGAAATTTGAGCTATGGCCTTCTCAAGCCAGATTATTTGAGAGTTCATGCCATAAAATTCTTTATTCATATCATCAAGCTCCTTATTCGTAAGACCCAAAAAATCTCTTTGTTCTTTAAACTCTTTTCTAAAGAAATTATTATGCTCAAATTACAAATTCATAAAGTTTCTAATATTTGACTCAATCTCTTCGAACCTCCTAAGAAGGAGGTCGATACTCTTAGGCAAAGCCATAAGGTCAAATAAGCACACAAGCAAACAGAAAAAGGCAAACAGAAAAGAGAGGAGAAGATTGGGAAAGAGAGGGCGAAAAACTGCAATGGTGAAGTGGGGGAGAGGAAAACGAGAGGCAAATGGCAAATAATGTAAATGCAAGGGAGATGAGTTTGTGATGGGTACTTGGTATGTCTTGACTTGAGCGAAGACCTCCCCGGCAACGGTGCCAGAAATCCTTCTTGCTACGTCTTGAGCTTGCATTGGTTTTCCTCGAAGAGGAGAGGGTGATGCAGCACAGTAGCGCAAGTATTTCCCCCAGTTTTTGAGAATCAAGGTATCAATCCAGTAGGAGGCTTCTCAACAAGTCCCACAAACCTACACAAACAAACAAAGAACTCGCAACCAACGCGATAAAGGGGTTGTCAATCCCTTCAGGCCACTTGCGAAAGTGAGATCTGATAGAGAAAATATGATAAGATAAATATATTTTTGGTATATTATAATATAGATGCAGAAAATAAAGATGCAAATAAAAGTAGATTGGAAACAAATATGATAAGAGATAGACCCGAGGGCCATAGGTTTCACTAGAGGCTTCTCTCGAGAGAATAAGTTTTACGGTGGGTGAACAAATTACTGTCAAGCAATTGATAGAAAAGTGAATAATTATGATGTTATCTAGGCATGATCATGTATATAGGAATCACGTCGATAACAAGTAGACCGACTCCTACCTGCATCTACTACTATTACTCCACACAACGACCGCTATCCAGCATGCATCTAGAGTATTAAGTTCATAAGAACAGAGTAACGCATTAAGCAAGATGACATGATGTAGAGGGATAAACTCAAGCAATATGATATAAACCCCATCTTGTTATCCTTGATGGCAACAATACAATACGTGTCTTGCAATCCTTTCTGTCACTGGGTAAGAACACCGCAATATTAAACCCAAAGCTAAGCACTTCTCCCATGGCAAGAAAGATCAATCTAGTAGGCCAAACCAAACCGATAATTCGAAGAGACTTGCAAAGATAACTCAATCATATAAAAGAATTCAGAGAAGATTCAATTATTATCCATAGATAAATCTGATCATAAACCCACAATTCATCGGATCTTGACAAACACACCGCAAAAAGAGATTACATCGAATAGTTCTTCACAAGAGACGGGAAGAACATTGTATTGAGATCCAAAAAGAGAGAAGAAGCCATCTAGCTAATAACTATGGACCTGCAGGTCTGTGGTAAACTACTCACAACTCATTGGAGGGGCAAGGATGTTGATGTGGAGGCCCTCCGTGGTGGATTCCCCCTCCGGCAGAATGCCGACGATGGCTCCAAGATGGGATCTCGCGGATATAGAAGGTTATGGTGGTGGAAATTGTGTTTCGTCTTGCCCCTTGATGTTTTCAGGGTATGTAGGCTTATATAGGAGGAAGAAGTATGTCGGTGAACGCCCGAGGGGCCCACGAGAGAGGGGGTGCGCCCTACAGGGGGGTGCGCCCTCCGATCTCGTGGGAGCCTCAGCTGCTTCTTGTCTTGCACTCCAAGTCCTATGGATCACGTTCGTTCCAAAAATCACGCTCCCGAAGGTTTGATTCTGTTTGGACTCCGTTTGATATTCCTTTTCTTAGAAATACTTAAATAGGCAAAAAAAACAGCAATACGGGTTGGGCCTCCGGTTAGTAGGTTAGTCCCAAAAATGATAATAATGTATAAAATAAAGCCCATAAACATCCAAAACAGGTAATATAATAGCATGGAACAATCAAAAATTATAGATACGTTGGAGACGTATCAGGGTCTCATTTCTCTCTACTATTCCCCAGTGTGCCACTCGCATACCCCCTCTCACAAAGAGATGTCTTGCGCTCCTTAGCCATGAGAAGCTACGACTTCGCTTCCTCTTAAATATCTCTTTATCACACACAAACACAAACTCTGTCTCCCGGGGTCTCTTATCTCTCCACATTCTCTTGTATGTCGCTCACACACACTCTCTCTCCCTAGAGATATCTCGCGTCCCCTGATATGTCTCTCTAGCTATCACTCTGGTTGTGAAATATCTTGCTCTCTCGCAAACACAAAGTTCTGTCTTTCGGGATCTCATTTCTCTCTCATATTTGTTTGTATGTGACTCACATGCACCCTCTCTCTATCTCTCCCACACCCACACACATAACTCAAACTTCTGATCCACTCGACTCTTATCTCTAACACACACTAGCTAGCATCTTTATCTTTCTATTTATCTGTTTCTCCATCAACCATCTTTCTTTCCCTCACTCTTGCTTCCTATCACACATACTATATATGTTTCTCTCTACATGCAGTCATGCGCCCTCTTTTTATCTTTCTCTCACACACACATAACTTTACCCTCTGAACCACTTGGCGGTCATCTCTAATTCACAAACTAGCCGATGTCCCTCTAGCTAGCATCTCTATCTCTCTATCTATCTGTAGTTTCTCCGTCAACATTTCTTTCTCGCACGCACTCTTGCTTCCTATCATGCACGCTATATCTGTCTCTCCATACATGCATCTATAGGTTGATCTCTTTTGCACAATCATTGTGTCTCGCTCCCTCTGCTCACCATACATGCATGCTCCAACCCACGCCACTATCTCTTGAAGACAAAAACACATGCTCAATTATCGAGCCTTCTTCCCTCCACTCTCACATGCATGCATATTGTCATACCGATCCATCTCCCCCATGTCATTGATCTTATGACTTATGTCTTCTTTCTTTTATCTTGATCATGCGCGTGCACACACACACATCACACGTATACATGTATACCTCTCGCACATGCACTTTAAGGTCTCCTATCTCTCCATACGTAGTTAATTACCTTCAGCCCTAACGCCACATCAAATCGTTCTCTTCATGTGTGCCCATAACTTCCGCTTGGATGGATAAAACACACACTCACACTTAACAATCTCCTTCTAGCTACCCCCCCCTCTCTCACTCTTCCCCTATATCCCCGAAACCAATAAGACCATCCCTTCATCTAATTCCCGCCTACATGCACCATCAATATATAGTAGTCATCCTAGGTATCTCTCGAACAAACACATTCTCTCGATGTCGACTCCTCTCATGCGCACATGCCTTCTCTTCCCTCTCTATAGGCATCTCATCTCACACCCCCTTGTTGGTGGCCTCTGCCATACACATCACCTATCTACGATGAAGCCACACACACTTAAATTACTTTCACCACCGAAGACTCCGCTTCACACACACACACACACACATGCAACCCCCCCCCACCCCCACCCCCCTATGCACACTAAGACTCCATCTCTCTCACACACACACACATGCTCCAGGCGGAGCATTTGTTCCTACCACCCTACGTCCAACCTTACCCGTATGATAAAAAACACCTTAATTTACTTGTATAACATGGACAAATTCCACTTTACTTTAGTAGTTAGCAAACTTCTCATAAGTATATAACGCAAATCACGAGCAGGAAGTGACGTTTTTTTACACAACCACGTTAACATGGCCGCGCAAATCACTAGCTATAGTGTAATGCCATTATACTTATATCCCGGTGCAAAAGGTTGAGTACATGTTCGAAGAGTAGAGTGGCACACACGCACTCGGTCTCTCAGAATCTTACACACATACCAATTACATGACGCCCACTAAGCAGAACCATCTACTACAATTTGTGCACCCACGAGTACATGTAATGGTGCACATTTATTTAAGCTAGACCGCGAACCCAAACAGTAGTTGCATTCATTCACCTCCCGCCTCCTCTTCTCCGGTCGCAGTCGCCCGATAGCCATGGCCCTGCCGAAGGTAACGACATACAACATACTCCCACTAGAGCGGGGCTTTAATCTGGAGGTGGCGCGAAGCCCGGATCCCAGCTGACCTGTCTCCGGTGTTCGGACTAGCCGGAGCCAGACGAGGAGGCATTGGAGGCGGAGCAGCATGCGGAGTCGGATGAGGAGAACGACGACGTGGAGCCAGAATAGGAGGACAACAACGCGGGCGAAGCGGAGCCAGAGAAGGATGATGATTTCCATTATACTTACACTTAAAGGGCTTTGAGTTCCATGCCACATTTATTTCATAGAGACAAGAGAAGGGAAATTTTAATGGTCATGCATGCATCTTTTTGTGCTAGCACTCCTATATAAGGGTTGACCGGTCGCTTCCACAGACGTGCGTGGACGGTGGAAGAGGAAGGAGAAGGGAACGGGCTGTGCAGTACGCCAGTTGTAGCACAAGCTCCAAGGAACGTTCGTGCCAAAACAATGCATAGTTGTATAGTATAGTCCAGCGGAGTATGAATTGGCCTTTAGGTTGCGTGTGGATGACATGGCTGCAACATGCAGGCTGCAGTTCAACAGCCTACCGCTCCGCTTCACATGGTTTGGTCACGCAAGATTTGCATGCACGCATGTCACACACGTACTTGTCGAAGGCGTGCTCGAAAAAGGGCGACCAGGTTCGCTAGTCTGCGTTGGTCCATGCACCCGGAAAACAACTAACCTCAGTCGTTGTAAATGTCATGTGTGCTTTAATTCCAGGCTAGTGTATGGACGTGTACGTGCCGTACAACAAACCACCCTCTAGCTCCCTCATCTCTATCTCTACTTTCTTCTACTACTTCTACTACTCTTCTTTTTTTATTTATTTATAAAAAATAGAGTTGGTGATGATGGTGTGCCTGCCATCCTGCAATAAAGGACGTCCAATTTATATCAGACGGAATGGAAGGAAACTATGGCAATTTTACAGAAAGATACCCACACCCCTCTCCACATTTGCAAATAAGGCCTTCCCTCGTTCATCCTTTTCTCTCACAAGATAAACTACTCATACAAATGCATCTTAATGTTACGTGCAACGCACGAGGATGTTTCCTTGGGGGTCTCTCCAGCGCGGCGTGGTCGTAGTTGCAAGTTCACGCCCCTTGAGATGCCGACGTTGAGGGGCACTCGGATTTTGTCCGATGAGCAGGTAAGTGATGAGTTTGATCACATAGTAAATGCATTCTAAAGACTACTTCCGTGTCCATTTCCTAATTCCCCCGCTGCCCACTGTTTCAATGGTTAGGCTTGGTGCCAGTGGAGATTGGCTTGCATATGTATGGGAGGGTACCAACATCAATTTGCACAACATTTACAACGATGACACCGTTCCTGTAGAACCTTTGTCTAACATTGGGACTAGCCATGCAATGGGCCATCGCCTGAATTGGTACGATGGAACCACAGTGAGATTGAAGCAGATAGCAATCTCGGAAGCCCTGATAAGGTCGTCCGCCAACCAAAATTACACTCTCATCGCGGTGTTCGACATCGTGATTGCTTTCACGAACCCTGCACATGGTGGTCAAAGGTGGACCTTGCTCTTTGTGGCCAATTTTTTGCCGTATGAGTACGAAGATGGTGTGCTCCTTTCTAACCGCATCTTCGCAGCGACAAACCAGGGGACTTGTTTCGTATCGGATGTCCTACGGTATACTCCCTCTCTTCTGGTTTATTTTTTTGAATTTTTTTGTTTTATAAGTTTCAAATTCAAATTTAGAGCTCCCCATCCCATGTTTAGATTACAATCTCCATTAAATCATTGCATGCATGTACTTGTTTTTTATTGGTCATTTATATTGGTCACGCATGCATCCCTGGCCTAGACCTTCCAAATAGACGTGTCTTTCTCTCTGGGTCGCACTTTGTATCGTTCATACCACTAGTACTACGTGTGGTCCCTGGCCTAGAAGTGAAAGAAGTGGAGACGCTCTACCACACTGTTCATGTCCCACTCCTTTCGCTGACGTGTGGGACATCCAGCACGTGTTGTGTTTGGCACTCCTCCGTCATAAGAGTTGAAACGCTAGCTTTCATAAAAAATAAAAATATATAAATCAGCAGTGATACTATACCATGCGGTTTCCTTGCTCCTCGATATCGAAAAGAATACTTTCGTTTGCTGACATGTGGGACGTCAACCATCCTAGTCCACTTGCCATGCACGCAGAATTCCAAGGGAGAGTCACGCGGTCGTCGCGCCGTAGTAATAATGACTAATGAGCTGTAAAATCACAGGCCCAACCTTTCCCACTATGAAGTTGCTCGGACGAAGGAACCATCATGACTTCGTTGAATTCCTCTTCTTGAGGAAAACTACTGTACCACCAGTACTGCTAGCTACAGTAGTACTGTACTCCAGCAGAGGCCTCCTTTGCTTCATAGGATATGAATTTTATAGGAATATGAAAATCATAGGAAGTGAGATGAAATGCATCTTAATTCCTATAGAGAAAGAGATGCCATTTGATGCATAGGATAGGAATTTTTTTCATTGAGTCTAGGCTAATGTACTGGTAATTTGCTCTATAAACTACAGTAGTAACTAGTACTAGTACATGCTCATAATTAATTAAACAAATGTATGGGCAACACAGACACACACACTACTACTAGTACTACTACTTCTCACATGCTGGCCAGACGTCGTCGTTCTCCTTCCCGAGTTTGTCAGTGACACCCCACCGTGCTTGGATCTCCGCCGAGCTCTCCGCAGTAGCGTGTGCATCCTATTCTTTCTTGCAGCAGCGGGCCTCTCTTTTCTTGAGTGCTTTCTTCCTTTTCTGCTCCCTCTGTGTGGCTTTGGCCGCCTCTTGCTCTACCGCCCATTCATCCTTGGCAGCTTCAAAGTCCGCCCACATAGTTGTGAGGTCGCGAGTGGCGATGAACTCGGCAAGGCGAGATGCCATTGCCTTCCTACCATTTTGTGTGCGGTTGTGGGTGGCGAGCAACTTGGCGTGGCGGGATGCCATTGCTTCTTTACCAGTTAGTGTGCGGTGCGGTGGCATGTACAACGCTTGGTGAGAGATTTGGGGCGGAGTGGTCGGACAACCGTATATAGTGCATTTGTTTGTCAATAGCTCAAGGATAGAAGACGAAGGAAATTTCGATTCCCCTTCAATCATGGTCTTATTACCGAGTAAAATGCATTGGAGGTCATCAAACTTGTCTCGATAGCTCACTTTGATAATTGTATACGAGATATGGTGATTATACGGTCACAGGCTCTGCGTATAGCTCCATATTTGTCTGGTTGACCAGTCAAACAGTCTGCATGCTCCTTATCAGCTCGTGTTCTATATTTATCTATCTATGCGGGCCTATGTGTCAGTGGAGAAAGAAATAAAACCAAAATTATGCGTATGTGAGGGATCAAACCATGGACTAGTCGCTGTAATGCATACTCGTCAGCCAAATGAAAATGAAATACTTTGCATTAAATGCACAAACTGATTTTTTATATTATACATGATGCACACATTAGCGCACGCTGTCCATAGACGCAAGTAGCATGTACGTGTGCAAACACTCACGATCATGTTGTCAAACCATGCTAATGCATGCACGGTGCCCTCTCAATCAAAGTCCTGCTCATGCCGCGACGCAAATGGCGAGCCCGTCATCTGCGCGCCCCGGCGGTGCCTGGCATTACTATTTATACGTTTGCTGGCGGCCTCCACGAACACCGAGCATGTATTCACCTGGCTCAACACTAACGTCATACTCGTGCTTGGGCGACGAGCTGCTCGACATTAGTCATGCCTCTTCACACGATGCGACCACATGACTTGGCGCCTTGCTCATGTATATCATCCATCACAACGACAATCTATAAAACAGCCTAGCTAGAGAGGGTACTATGGTACCTATATATGTATCGTGAGCGACCGATCATAGTGCCACTGCACACGAGTGTGTGTTTGATCGATTTGTCCATTATTCGCAAGTTATGCATGGTTGTGTGGTGTCTAATGGTGGTCGTCGCTGGCTAGCTAGCGACAAGAGCGGTTGCATGGACGCTTGGTTGTCTATACGTGCCGCATACGCTTCAAAGGCACGTCATCCATGAGATCACATTTTACCACCACACCAGCGTCGGACCGAACTGGCCTACCGAAACCCCTTGCATCGCTAGTGCGCTTCCCCCGTGAAACGGTCACCATCGATCCAGAACGTTAATGCCGCATTCACGCCTAACGCAACCTCTCACTGGCGCCTGCATTGCAGCAACACGACGGCCGAGAGAACGCCACCCGCGCGGCATCCCGGTGCAAGCTATTGCTCCATGTTAACAACACCACGGCCATCTTTCCGTCCGCCGCCCACATTAATGACACACAACTACTGACGAATCTACTCCGGCGCCAGCCGTCCTTCCGTCTGCCACGGCTCATTGCCATTCGCCCGCTATATTGACTTCAGGCCCAGCTCCCAGCCATAGACAAAGACCCACATTCATTCTCCTCCAGTCCCTTCCTTCTGTCGGCACCACTCCAACAACGGCCTCCTGGCGCTCCGAAGCTCTCTTGAACATAATGTTGCAGGAGCAGACGAAGGACATCGGTGGCTCCGCTCCGGGCGCGCTCCAAAGCTCTCTTGGACGTACTGTCATGGGAGCA